>NC_056748.1:596081383-596395133 GCF_019279795.1 Protopterus annectens
GTTATACTCATGGAGAGCGGAATTTCATAGGCACAGATTGGAAGATTTCTGGACTCTACAACATAGATGAAATGATGTATTGGCTTGAGTCAGCTGGTTTGGGATCACAGCAGAAATGATAGAATTATAGATGTGGCTCTAAAACAGGAAGTCCAACTGTGTGATTTATAGTGCGGAAAAGAAAAACAGAAAAACAAAGACAACTATGTGACATTTAAGCAGAGTGGATATTGCAGAGTTGGAAGTGAGAGCCAAAAATGAGTTAGGGACTTTTATAAATTTGGTGGTAACAACAGATGTGGAAATAGCTCATAGATGGAATATTTAGCCTTGTTATGGGTAAGGAAGGGGCAGCAATGAGAAAAAGAGGAGAAGGATGGTAGAGATAGAGTATGTGTTAGACTAATAATAAAAGCAAAAGATAGGACATACAAGAAGTGAACAGGAAATAAAACAATAGAAATAAGGTCTAGAGGGATAAAGTCCTGACTGCACCACAGATGACCCATGCATACTGCCATATGTGCTGGAGGGAGAGAAGGGAAAGAGAATGCTAGAAAGAGTGGTCAATACCAACTATTTTGATGGGAGTGAGGCAGCTTAGCTTTCCGAAATGACAACACCTGCAAGAGTGCATTGCCTACAGCAAGGAGCAATGAAGTGCTTAGTCTGGAGGTTGTTCATGGGATGCAGTATGCATACACCATTTGTTAAATGTGTAATCTGTGAGGATGTAGGGATAGGACTATCTGCATGATTGGCAGACTGGCTTACTCCCTATCAGCAGACTTTGACTTTCTCTTCCCTAGGGAACAAAGGGGCTGGAAGCATCTCAACCTTATAGAGGTATGAAGGGATCCATGAATGCAGGACAGGGAATTTATTGGGTAAACCAGTGGACCCCCCCCCCCCAAAATAAAAAGATTGAGAAACTATATTACTGCATGGCTGAAAGGTATGGTGCAGAAATTTTAGGGAAAGTGACGATATCCAGAATAAAGAAAGAGACCAGTAGAGTACAATAGGTGGGTGGTCCTGGGCCCACCTTTTTTGCATATGTTTATTTCTGATATAGCTGAGTAAATACGGAACAGAATCAGACTCTTCACTGATGACACAAAGAAAGTTATGTTGACATTTGATGATAGAAACAGTCTAGGGAAGGATCTGGAGATGATAACAAAGTCAGCAGAAAGATGACAAGTGAGGTTTACTGCAGACAAGGAATGCAAGGCATTATACCTAAGCCATAGCAATCCTGGTATGATGAATCAGTGTGGGTAGAGAGAAGAACTTAGGTCAGCAGTGAAGGAAAAGAATCCAGGGGTGCTGACCACACCTGAATTGAATTGTACCTCCAGTACCAGAGTGATATATATCTATCTATCTATCTATCTATATATATATATATATATATATATATATATATATATATATATATACCAGATGTTGAGAAGTGCATGCAGTCCTGTGGCCATACAATGAGAGGGACATCAGGTTTCTGGAAGGAGTCCAGATGAATGCCACTATAACACTATCAGGGAGCATGAGATGGAGGACAGAGGATATAATCAGCAACTAGAGTATTTGGAGCTCTTCTGACTAAAGAACTAAATTGAGAAGAGGGCCATGACATGTGCCCACAAGATTATGCTGGGGATAAAATGGAGTCTTTGTTAAAGAAAGGACAAAAGTGGAGAAGGAAGATCAGACAAGATGGAACCAACTACTTCATGGTCTCATGAAAGTACTTCATGGGGGAGGGTTATGGAGCTAAGTAGTAGACTCCCTGACTCAGTAGGTGACAGGGAATACACAGTAACATAAAATGGTATAGAGAGTGGGCACAAAAGGTGATGGGTAAGAGAAGTATGAGGTGAGATTAGATGTAATTCAAAAGATGACTAGATAGCCTACTAATTTCTGCATCAAGTAAATGCAATGCGAAACTCTTGAATTACTGGAGGAGTACAGATATGAATCTCCTTTGTCACTATGGTATCATAGCAGAGGTTGGAAACTGTCCTGTCAGTTGGTCATCAGTTGTAGGGAAAATTATGGAAACACTACTATAGGAAAGAATCTTTAACCCTCTGAAACCATGGTGGGCAAATGCCATTTGCAGCACTGACTCAGAACAAAAATATCTTGACTAACAAATCCACCCCCATAGTGCCTTTTTTAGGCAAGGCTCAAATGACAAACCTACCTCCCTAGAAAACACAAGTGGAAAAAAACTAAGGGTAATGCTGCTCAATGCCAGAAGTCTAAACCTCAAGATGCACGCCCTCGAAGCCCTTCTCAGATATGGAGAACATCGATGTCTGTGCAGTGACTGAAACCTGGTTCAAGGCTCCTGAGAGCACCCCAGCACTATCAGGTTTTACCTCATATCGTGCTTTCTGGCCCCAAAACTTGGACAGAACCACAAAAGGAGGGGGAGTATCCATTTTCATCAAAGATACCCACACCTCCAGGTTAGTGGCAACGCACGAAGCATCAGAGACTATCCAGGTGCAACTAACCATAGGCAAAACTGCCTTACAGTTTGTAGCATGCTACAGACCACCCTCTCAAACTCAGGAACCCCACACAGCCTTCCTGAAGACACTGGAGAGTATGAATGTCTCTCCAAATACCATCATTTTGGGAGACTTCAACTACCCAAACATAGACTGGGAACATTACTCAAGCCCCAACACTCTAGCCCAAAGGTTCTTAGAATTCATAAACTCAGATGCAATGGAACAACTAGTCACCATTCCCACAAGAGGAGACAATATACTAGACCTGATCATCACAAACATGGGGACAAAATGCTCCACACCAGAAGTACATCCCTCTTTGGTAAGATCAGACCATAAATTAATCTCACTGGAAATCCACATCCCGCCCCCACCCCCTGCAAAAAAGACCACAGTGAAGAACTTCTCAAAAGCAAACTTCACACTTTTTAAGACTGAAGTGGTATCTTTCAAGGCCCCTGGGCCAGTGGAAACCACAACCCACACTGCTGAATCCCTTGCAAATGCCTTCTATGGGCACCTTCAAGAATGCATGGATCATGCAATCCCAAATAAAACCAAGACCCATTCCCCCAAAGGCAGGCGAACGGTCTGGTGGACCCCAGCCATAAACAAACTTTACAACAGAAGGAGGAAGCTACTACATGACAGAGCAAAATCCCTAAAAGGAAAGGCATCTCTGATCAGTACTAGCAAAAAACTACGATCACTCATAAAATCATCCAAGGTCAACTTTGAGAGAAAAATCGCAAATGACACAAAAGACAATCACAAGGCCTTCTTTAGCTATGTTAGAAACCTGGGTGGAGACTCCCAGATATGCTCAGAGTTAGTCCAAAATGACACAAAATACACTGAACCCACTGACATTGCCAACATTCTGGCAGACAGGTTCAGTGCAAATTTCTCCTCCCCCCCCAAAAGGAGAAATAACTATCCCAGCAGAGTGTAGCCTCCCTAACATCTCAGATGCCCAGGTGAGAGCCGTCCTCTCTAAAGCTAAAAACACAGCATCAATGGGACCGGATGGTGTCCCGGGCTGTGTGCTACATGAACTCCAAGAGGAACTAAACCCACACATAAGGCTGCTGTTTAATCTTAGCCTTACCACAGGATACGTACCCAAAGAGTGGTGTACGGCAACAGTGGTCCCACTTCACAAAGGCGGTGCTTCTACGGACCCTGGAAATTACCGCCCCATAAGCCTGACGAGCCTGGTCTGCAAAGCTATGGAGAGGATCATTATGGAACTCATAAACAAAGACATTGGGGACCTACAGACATTGGATCCTACCCAATTTGGCTTTGTCAAGGGCAGATCCTGCCTTCTGAACTTGGTCGACTTTTTTGAAACAGTCACTAAGGCCATTGATGAGGGTAAGGCAGTTCACACAGCCTACCTTGACCTTGCAAAAGCCTTTGCCACAATACCCCACTCGGGAATCATAGACAAACTCACCAGCTTAAATGTAAACCCATATGTCACAAGATGGGTTGCAAACTGGCTCAAGGACAGAACCCACAGAGTCAGAGTTGCTGGAGCTATGTCAGACGCTAAGCCAGTCACAAGCGGTGTCCCACAGGGCTCAGTCCTGGGACCCCTCTTGTTCGGCATTTATTTTTCCGAGGTACAGGCAAACATAGGAGGATTGTGGCTGACAAAGTTCGCAGATGACTGCAAACTGGGCGCCATAATTGATACTCCAGCGGACACAAACATCCTTCAGAGAGGCCTCATAGAAATGGATAATTGGTGCCAGAGCCATGGCCTTAAGCTAAACGCAAAAAAATGTATAGTCATACCCTTTGGGAAAAACAAGGTACCGACAAATTACCACATAGGCGGTAATCCATTAAGTACGGAAGAGGTAATCAGGGACCTAGGGACCCAGGTTGACAGTAACCTCTCATTTGACACTCACATTGCCAAAGTGGTTAGGAAGACCTTCTATATTGCCCACCTTATCATGAAGGGTTTCACATCTAGATCAAGAGAGGTCATTGTGCCCTGTACTCTTCTCTTATCAGGCCAATGATTGAGTACAATGCCCCATTTGGGATGTATCTCACCCGACACCTGCAGCAGTTGTAAAGACCCCAAAAGTTCCTCACCAAGAGGATAAAGGGTCTTAAACATATGTCATATGCTGCCCGACTGAAAAAACTCCAGCTCTATTCAGTCGCATACCGCCTACTCAGAGGTGATCTGTGCCTGACGTACAAGGCCATGTCCAATCCTGAATTAATGGACATGCTCCACCTCAGAAAATCCAAATCCATCAGAGCCACGAGAACAAGTGACTTAAACCTCAACACAGAAATAAACAGAACGTGCTGGAGGGACAGATTCATAACCCAGAGGCTCCCTACACTCTGGAACAGAATCCCAGTCCATGTTAGGCAGAGCCCCTCACTGACTCTATTCAAGAGAAATCTCGACGAGTGGATGGGAGATCGTAGGTTTACCCCGGGGGTCATCTCTTTGTCACTACTAGACAGAGGCATAGTAAACTAAACCCTAAAAGGGCATAGTATTCTCATCCTAAGGGGTGGTGTAAGCCACATACACTCTGGCTATGCTTATAAATGCCCTAGGGCAGATAGCCTAGTATGAACCTATGAACCTATGAACCTATCCAAAGCTTTAAATCAAAAAGTGGCAGTCTCTGTGTTGTACCATGTATGTATCTTAGAATGGTAACATGAGTAAAGCACTTGATAGAAATGAATCACTGAGAGTTAGCACTAAATACAGAAAGGGTATTGCAGACATGACATGATTAAAAAATGTCATGAATAATGCAACACAGAGGGTATAATAAATTAAGTTAAAGCACACGAAGGAATGATAAGCAGCCACATACCAGAGCGGCTAATACTGGATTTGCTCTTTTTTAAACATTGTTGTATGTGACCTTGCAGAATTCATGGAAAGAAAAGTGTGCATTTTATTTTTTGATCATACTAAGTTAATCATCATCATCATCATCAGCCCCTTTTTTCCCATTTTTTTTCCTACATGGGATCAGGGTACCATGTTAACTGTTGTCAACCCTCTCGATTCAGTGCCACACTCCTGCCTTCTTCAACACTCATGCCTGACTGTTGCAGATCTTCTTTCACAGAATCCATCCACCACTTTGCTGGATGTCCTCACTTCCTCTTACCTTCTTCCTGTCTATCCCAAATCTTTGTCACCAGATTGTCTTCTGCTTTTCTACATATGTGCCCAAACCACCGTAATCTGGTCTCTTTGAGTTTTTCTGCAATTGGAGCTACTTTGGCTTCTAATCTTATTTCATTTCTTGATCTGTCCCACAGTGTGCATCCTACCACCTTTCTCAGGCACTTTGTTTCCATCACCTCTAACTTCAACTGTTCTGCCTTAATTGCCCAGGTTTCTGTACCATACAGTAGTACTGGTCGCACCACTGTCTTGTATACCTTACTTTTCAGCTTCTTTGGCATTCTTCTGTCATAGACTACACCTGAGACTCTATGCCAGTTGGCTGCAGCTCCTCTGATTCTAGTTTTGACCTCTTCATTCAGACTACCCTTCTCCTCAACCACCCCTCCCAGATACTTGAAGCTGTTTACCTGTTCCATTATCTTTCCTTCTATCTCTATTTTCAGCTTCTTCTGATTTCCCAAATTTGCTGCCATTACCACTGTATTATCTGTGCTTAGTTTCATCCCATGTACCTTTAGATTTGCATTCTACTCTCCTATCCTTTGCTCAAGTTCTAGCTCAGAGTCTGCCTGTACTGCCATATCGTCTGCATACAGCAGCTTTGTTGATCTGTCCCCTCCAACCTGTTTGCTAATATAGTCCATCACCAGTATGAACAGCAGTGGGCTCAGAGCTGAACTCTGGTGTACACCCACTCCCACTGGGAACCCCTCTGTGAGGCTGAACACTGTTCGTACTTGAGTCACTGAGTCCTTGTGCATAGCCTGTACTAATTCTATCAATGTTTCTGGGACTTCAAACCTGCCCAGTTCAGCTTTCTTGGGACCTTGTCATACGCTTTCTCCAAGTCTAGGAATGCCCAGTTGGACTTTCTCCTCATCTCTAGCTTCTTCTCAAGTATCCATCTCAATGCAAACATTGGGTCAGTTGTGCTGCATCTGGATCTAAATCCGAACTGCTCATCTCTCATCTTACATTCTACTACTCTGTGTATCCATTTATCAATCACCCTCTCCAGAGCTTTCATGCAATGTGGTAGGAGTTTGATGCCTCTGTACTGCCCACAGATGTGGATGTCCCCTTTGTTCTTGTACACTGGCACAAGTATGCTTATTCTGCAGTCATCTGAGATATGCCTTTTTCTCCACACTGCTATTAGTAGCCTCAGGATACATAGGATGTCCAGCCTCCTCCATATCATCAAGTCATCCACTTCATGTCCAAGCTGCATCCTGTCAGTGAACCTACATTAAGCGTAGCAATTCTCAGTTCATGTTTGGCAGGTTGGTTGGTTTTATGTCCAGCTTTTGCTCAACAGAGCTATCTCAGGTAACCCAGGCTGGGCAACTAGACACTGGCCAGCCAGTAGCTTATTGAACCAGGATTGCTGGGCTTTATGGCGGGCACACACTGGCCAATAGGGGCACATATACCCCTCCCACCATTAGCAAGGGTCCCAGGCATGGGTCAGAGTATGCTGGGTCCTCAACCCACTTATCACTGGTAAATACTCATGCCCACTTTTGGCGAAATTAGTCAACATGACCAAATCACCATATTTTACACTGTTGAGTGGCTAGCCCCACCACGGCATGCAGTCAGTCATCCATGTTCTCCTATCTTGAAGATACTGTGCACCACAGTAGATGCCCAAAGCAGTAGCTCTGTACAACTCTTCCCCCTATAGGGCACCATGCAGAGTCTGTGCTGCTGCCAACAGCTCCATTCATTGGTGAGTATGAGATGGAAACACTTAGCATGTTTTTTGGACATGGGAGAAACCCCACGGAGACACGGGGAGAACATGCAAACTCCAATCAGGTATTGGTCGCAAGTCAGGATTTAACCTTGTACATTGTGCATGGGAGGTGAAGACCTTAACCATTAAGCCATCTGGTCTGTATTAAGCCATCTGGTCTGTAAGTTAGTCAATAGGGGTAATACAAAATGGGCTCTAGAAATAATACTAGATCTGTTTTTAACAAATGCTATTTATTATACTTATTCTAATATATGTTTTGAATCTTATCATTGGTTTGTTGTACCAATTTAATGTTCTCTTTTTTATGTATCCTGTGCAAAATTACTACTTTTGTCAGTTGGTGTCTAAGTTTGAGCCACACCTAAGCTGAGATATTTTTGTGGGATATTTTTCTTTTGTTTGGGCTCTGTGGGCTGATTTTATTTTGATCCTGGTTTTGGTTCTGCACTCTCCTACAAGTTTGGGTATGTAGAATGACAGCCTTGATACTGATATCTATGCAGTTTCTGGAGTGACTCCCAGTCTGTGATCTTGGATGACTCAGGAACCCTAAACTAGGCTTTTTCCTTCTCATCTAGTAGCTGATCTTTTGGGGCTAAATGGATGATAAACTTGTTTTTTGACTTGCACTCCTATCTTTGCCTATGTCACATATTTTTTCTCTCATGGCGGCTTAAAGAGATGCTAGTCTAAACTGAAAGACTGTTTCATCATTTTGTGTGTGTGTGTGTGTGTGTGTGTGTGTGTGTGTGTGTGTGTGTGTGTGTGTGTGTGTGTGTGTGTGTGTTGTGTGTGTGTGTTGTGTGTGTTGTGTGTGTGTCTGGGTGTTTACACACAGATGCATATGTGAATGCATACATTATATATGTCTGTGAGCATTTATGCATGTGTCAAGAACACACTCACATTGATTTTTTTAACAGACATTGATCTAAAAAATTAATGATTTTTGCTTCCTGCACAATGGAATAGTATCAATAGTATATATAAGGCTTTCTGACTATCTTTTTTATTGCTAGCTAGTAGGTATGAATCACAGTAAGTAAATGGGCATTTGGTACTCCTATCTGGTGTAATCTTTTTGACTGTGGGAAATCTGGCATCATTAAAACCATTTCTGGTCTCCTGCTGGTTTATTTGATTTAAGCAATCATTAGTTTCCTTTTGGATAGACACCATCTTTCTGGTTATTAGTATCCTTTAAATTGATGGTTCCATTATGTTTTACTAAACATTTATGTTCTAACAAATTCTGTGGAGAACATGTGTAGTTTAATTTATTACTGACTACCTGCTGCCTAATATAGATCTGAATTTTTATTCACCTTCTCTATGGAAGTCATACTAGTAATTTAACACATCAAAATAACAGTGTTTTTATTATGTCTGGTAAACTAGCCTTGCATTGTTAATTCATATTAAGATAATCCTTATCGTGTCTAGATTTATTTCATGTAGGATGAGTTTATTGAAGTTAACAGTTATGGTTCCTCGTACCTGTAAACTATCCAAATTTTCTCAGAATGTCCAGATGTTTGGCTCATATTTTTGGTCTGTTCCTCATACAGTCTTTGGTGTTCTAGCAAATTATTATGTCTGTATATAATATCAAGAAAATTTATGCTGACACAAAACCGGGTCTATATTAGAAAGACAAAACGTCAGAATAACGAATGTGCTTAGATCGACCCAAAATGATTGAACCTGCTAAACCTCAAACGGCCACAACAGAATTTTTTTTCCTTGGGAAAAAATTTGCTGGGCCAACACAAATAAATAAAGTAGGGGACTGTGCCCCCCACATCCCCCTACTTAAATATACCAACTCCAAAATCACACTACAGTGGAGGAAATGGCAAAACCCTGACAATGGCCCAGCGATTTTTTTCCATGGGAAAAAAATTGCTGTTGTGGTCATTCGAGGTTTAGCACTTTTGATCATTTGGGTCGATCTACGCACGTTCACTGTTTTGACATTTCACCTTTCTAATATAGACCCCACAAAACCTATTATTTTAGTAACTTTGTAAAGGTATAAGAGGAATATTGAAACTTGCTCCTAGTTTTGGGACTTTGCCCCTGCTCCCCCCCCATTATTTTTAGCTTTATCCAAATTTATTGCATGTTTGAGAGGTATTTGCATTATTTAATACATGCCTACTTTTTATGTTTGCAGGCTTTGCTGCTATCTCATCACAATGTTTTAAAACTATTTTTTCAGAGTTAATTATATACAAAACGTAATTAATCTTGATTTAACACACCTATGATAATAATAATATTCCTTGCACACCTCCTTCACTTCCTTTATTATAAAGGATGTTTATTAAAGGTCTGGTGTTCATAAGTTTAGCTTGGGCCTGCCCTACCTAGACTTTGATGACTAGTTACTACTCTAAGTAAAAATCATTCTGAGTGCAGACTCTTTACTATCTCTTCACATTATAAGCTAGGGAGCCAGTTCACTATTGTTTGCAGTGTAATAAGATGCTCTCTATTGCACTGCCCATTTGTAGACTGTTAACCAATGCTCGGTCAACACACAACAAGCTTGGCATTGTTCTGGACTTGTTGCGAGAGGTCAGTCTAACATTTATTACAGAGATATGTCTGTATGAGTACTTTTGACCACACTTGGTAACATCAGTTCCACCAAAATTCACCATTTTACAGGACACTGTGAGCAGCAGTCTGTAATTATTTTTTCTTGGTGATTTTATAATCCAGGGTGATTTGTTTTTTATCTCACTTCCTTCAATTTATGTAAGGTTGTGGCTTCACTGGGGGAGTTTCTGTTCACACCCACTTTAGGGAGCATTCATTAGACTGAGTATTTAGGTGGCTCTAGGCATATCAGAATGGGGTGGTGGAATGTGTGTGTCCTTACCTGTCCATTACCTGATTTGTTTCAGAGATCTCCTAGTGCTAACTTAACAAAATAAATGATAATCAGACTGTCATGGGTCCTGTTAAGAACTTTGGCCCAGTTATGGTACTTCTTAAGGCTGTCCTTTCTTATGAACCATAGTGTGATTACAAGCTTCACGAGATGAAATGGTACTGAACACTGGAACAAGTATGAAAGAAAACTATATTTTGGATGGCAACCTTATTTTGAATGATCACTGTTTGGTTTTAAATTCAGAGATTTCCTGGAATAAGGCCAAATGTCTATTGCAGGAGATCACTGCTACTTCTAAACATTGAGCTTAGCTTTTCCAGGCCATTCACAGTTTAGTCTGCTGGGTGGTCCAACGGAATTCTTCTTTTTCAGAATGTGAAGATACTGCATGGTTCTTTGTTGACAAAAGCTGTCTTGATCATTCATGCCCTCCTGTCTGACAATTCCACTGAGATAAGTGATAGTCTATTTGTATATACTCTGCATTATTGACTGATTTTTTTCATATACTGACTTAAATACAAGAAAACTGACTGGTAGTGTCATTTCTACAGCAGACCATATCTAGACTTAATCATTGATACACTTGATTAAATCATGCATGGAATACCTAAATCCAGTTGTTTTCCAGACTGTGCATCCTTTCTTAATGATGGGGCTTTTCTATCTATCATAATGAAGCCCTGATTACCCCTGTCTTAGTGAAGTCCTCTAAAATAATAACCTCAAAAATTCTGCCACTCTCAGATCTTCCTTTTCTAGGAACAGTTGTAGAGAAACTAGTATACTTTTAGGTGCATAAATGTCTTATCTCCCATAACCTCTTACATACAAGTAAGTCTGGTTTTACATCTAGATATAACGCTGATAAGGCTTTTCTTGAGGGTCAAGAATGACTTTTTAGGGACAAGAGATTAAAATGTTATATTCTGCCTTTGCCTTGTCTGATATCTATGCTGCATTTGATACAGCACACAATGACATATTTACTGAGTAACTGCTGACTCACTTTGGACTTATAGTCACAGTCATAGATGGTTTGCTTTTTATCTTTTGGGGCACAGCACATTTAGCATATTGGATCAGTTTGCTGCAGAGTTGCCCCCTTCACAGAACACATTTTGTGCTGAGAGATTTCATTTTGGGTGAGAAAGATAGTACAAGTTCTATGTGGATGATCTCTAGGTTCATAGGTTCATACTAGGCTATCTGCCCTAGGGCATTTATAAGCCTAGCCAGAGTGTGTTTGGCTTTCGCCACCCATTTTAAATTAATTTTGCTATGCTCTTTTTCGAGGTTAGTATACTGTGCCTCTGTCTAACAGTGACACAGAAGTGATACCCGGGGTAAACCTACGATCTCCCATCCACTCATCAAGATTCCTCTTGAAGAGAGTCAATGAGGGACTCTGCCTAACCTGGACTGGGATTTTATTCCAGAGTGAATAGAGTCTCTGGATTATGAATCTGTCCCTCCAGCATGTCCTATTTATTTCAGTGCTGAGGTTCAAGTCTCTCAAGCGCGTAGCTCGATGGGATTTGGATTTTCTGTGGTGCAGCATGTCCATTAATTCCGGGTTGGACATGGCTTTATACGTCAGGCACAGATCACCTCTGAGCAGGCGGTATGCCACTGAGTAGAGATGAAGTTTCTTTAACCGGGCAGCATATGGCATCTGTTTGAGCCCTTTGATCCTCTTGGTGAGGTACTTTTGGGGTCTTTCCAGTTGCTGCAGATGTCTGGTAAGGTACATCCCAAAAGGGGCATTGTACTCAATTATGGGCCTGATGAGGGATGAGTAAAGAGGCACGATGACCTCCCCTGATCTAGATGTCAATCCCTTAATGATTAGGTGGGCTATATAAAATGTTTTTCTAACCACTTTGGCCACGTGGTTGTCAAATGAGAGATTGCTATCAACTTGGGTCCCCAGGTCCCTAATTACTTCTTCCGTACTTAATGGATTACCACCTATGTGGTAATTTGTGGGCACTTTGTTTTTGCCAAAGGGGATGACTATACACTTTTCGGTGTTTAGCTTGAGGCCATGGCTCTGGCACCAGTTGTCTGTTTCTATGAGGCCCTTTTGGAGGATGCTTGTGTTGGCTGGAGAGTTGATTATGGCGCCCAGTTTGCAGTCATCTGCAAACTTGGTCAGCCACAGTCCTTCCGTGTTGGCCTGTACCTCCGAGAAATATATACCGAACAAGAGAGGTCCCAGGACTGAGCCTTGTGGGACACCACTTGTAACTGGTTTGGAGTCAGACATGGCTCCAACAATTCTAACCATGTGGGTTCTGTCCTTGAGCCAGTTTGCAACCCATCTAGTGACATGGGGTTTATATTTAAGCTGGTGAGCTTATCTATAATGCCTGAGTGGAGTATTGTATTGAAGGCTTTTGCGAGGTCCAGGTAGGCTCTGTGGACCACCTTCCCCTCGTCAATGGCCTTGGTGACTGTTTCAAAGAAATTGAACAGGTTTAAGAGGCAGTTTTTGCCCTTAACAAAGCCAAACTGGGTAGGATCCAGTGTCTGTAGGTCCCCAATATCTTTATTTATGAGGTCCATGATGATCCTTTCCATAGCTTTGCAGACCAAGCTAGTCAGGCTTATGGGGTGATAGTTTCCAGGATCTGTTGAGGCACCACCTTTGTGGAGAGGGACCACTGTTGCTGTATGCCACTCTTTTGGTACATATCCTGTAGTAAGGCTAAGATTGAACAGTAGTTTTATGTTTGGGTTTAGCTCTTCTTGGAGTTCATGTAGGATGCAGCCCGGGACACCGTCTGATCCCACTGATGCTGTGTTTTTTGATTTGGAGAGGGCGGCTCTTACCCGAGCATCTGAGATGTCAGGGGGGCAGCACACTGCTGGGATAGATATTTGCCCTTTTGGTGGGGAGGGGGGGGTTGCGCTGAACCTGTCAGCTAGGATGTTGGCAATGTCTGTGGGTTCGGTGTATTTTTTGTCATTTTGGACTAATTCTGAGCATATCTGGGAATTCCCACCCAGGTTCCTGACATAACTAAAGAAAGCCTTGTGATTATCCTTAGTGTCCTGTGCAATTTTTCTCTCTAAGCTGGCCTTAGACGATTTTATGAGTGCCCGTAGTTTTTTGCTAATACTGATCAGAGATGCCTTCCCTTTTGGGGATTTTGCTCACTCATGTAGTAGCTTCCTCCTTCTATTGTATAGTTTGTTTATGGCTGGGGACCACCAGACAGGACGTCTGCCTTTGGAGGATTGGGTCTTGGCTTTATTTGGGATTGCATGATCCATGCATTCCTGAAGGTGTTCATAGAATGCGTTTATAAAGGATTCTGCGGTCTGGGCCGTATTTTCCACAGGCCCAGGGGCTTTGAAGGATTCTACCTTGTTTTGAGGAGTGTGAAATTTGCTTTAGAGAAGTTTTTCACTGTGGTTTTCTGGGCAGGGGGTGGGGTCGGGATGTGAATATCCAGTGAGATTAGTTTATGGTTTGATCTTACCAGTGAGGGATACACTTCTGGTCTGGAGCATAGAGTCCCCATGTTGGTGATGATCAGGTCCAGTGGGAGTGGTAACAAGTTGTTCCATAGCATTTGAGTTTATAAATTCTAGGAACCTTTGGGCTAGGGTGCTGAAGCTAGAGTAATGCTCCAAGTCTATGTTTGGGTAGTTGAAGTCGCCCAATATAATGGTGTTTGGAGAGACCTTCATATTTTCCAGTGTTCTCCGGAAGGCCGACTGGGGTTCCTGGGTTTGGGAGGGTGATCTGTAGCAGGCTATAAACTGGAAGGCAGTTTTACCCGCTGTTAGTTTCACATGGATAGTCTCTGATGCCTCGTGCTGTGCCACCAACCTGGAGGTGTGGGTATCTTTGACGAATATTGATACTGCCCCTCCTTTTGTGGTTCGGTCCAAGTTTTGGGGCCGAAAAGCATGGTATGAGGTATAACCTGGTAGTGCTGGGGTGCTCTCGGGAGCCTTGAACCAGGTTTCTGTTACTGCAAAGATATCGATGTTCTCCATGCTAAGGAGAGTTTCCAGTGCGTGCATCTTGAGGTTTAGACTTCTGGCATTGAGTAGCATTACTCTTATTTTCTTATCCCTTGTGATACCTATGGAGGTGGGTTTGTCTTTTGAGCCTTGCCTAAAAAAGGCACTATGGGGGTGACAAGAACCTTTGCCAATATCCAAAAGCCCAGGGGTGACAGGTGCAAGCCGTCCCTAGCGAAGCATCGTGGCTTGTCGAGCATGTCATGCCAGGCTGACAGGCATTGGATCCCCTTTGAATGACACCAATACTTAAGCCAATTGTTGAAATTGATCATCTTGTCTTCATATTGTGGCATCATTCTTGGTGAGGGTAAGATGCTACTCAAGGTCAGGGTCATACCGGCCTGGGCTACATGCTCAGATAGCTCCTCTATGTCTCTTTTCATGTAGTCCAGGGAGGTACGTCTTAGGTCATTCACACCAGCATGGACAATGACTGAGTCATATTTGTACTTGCCTTGGAGTGACCTGAGTGCTTTTGTTATGTGGCAGATCCTGGCGCCCCACAGGTAGCTCACCGTGACCTTCTCCTTGTTCAGTCTGGTGAGCGGGACGTCAGTGTGCCTGATGATAGAGTCACCTATTACAAGTGTATCAGGTGTGTTGTTTAGACTTAAGAGCTGTGACTGTTCGGCACACTGGCTTTGTGAGCTATGTGTTGCACGTGTTTTGTTTTGGGGTAGCGGTTGCTTAGGTGTCTGCTTTGGAGGCCTCTGCTGCTTAGGCAGATTTTTATTTAGAGCCTCCGAGTATGTTTTTGTGTGTTTATGTGTTTAGTTTGCTGCCGTGGTAGGTCTATGTGAGACTGGAATTGTAGTGAGTGTGGTTTCCTTCTCCTCCTGACTGATTACGCCAGTACTGAGTTGAGAGAGCTTATCCTCCAGTTTGGCTATATGGTTGCATCTCTCACATGTGTTGGAATTTGTTGGGAGGAGGAGAGGGTTGTCTGTGTACATGAGGCAGTTGTAACATTGCCTCAAGATTCCCAGATTCACCAGCTGGACCGGAGAGGAGATTGACAACTGGCCTTTGGACATGCTAGAATAGTTTTGAGAATTCCTTTATAATTGAAAAAAAGGGCCAATGGGGAACAAGGTACTCAAGGGGAGTTTGTGAGGGTGTAGTGCATTTAATTTTTTAGTGCTGACTTATATAATTGCTTTAGTGAGCAAGTGCCAAGCTTTAGAGTAGGAATAGGGTATTTATTATGAGAACTAGATCAGTTCTAAGGGAAAAAGTGAAGAGCAGACTTTATAGAGCCAAGAATGGTTTAAACCCAATTAAGAGGCGCTGCCCGATGCTGTGCTATGCGCAAAATCACGCAAAGCCATGCTAAAGCGGGTTTTATACAGGGGGACTTGAAAGAGCTAGAAATTGGCCCAACACAGCCACCTTTCCTTAACCCAAAAGCGTATGTCTGATATGTATCATTCTGGAGGACTGGAATTCCTAGATCCAGGTCTGGAAAAAAAAAGCAATGTTGGTTTTTCTGAATTTTTTTTATAACAGTAATGGGTTGGAGTTTGTTGCAAACATCAGTGAGCTAGGAGTATTTCTAGATAATAGACTGTCACTGAGGTACCGTGTATCCTCTGTGATACATTAACATTCATTGTAACTTTTTTGCAATCTTTTAAGCGTAGACTGACATGTTCATTTAGTACTGCCCTCGGTCATTGTATTGATCCATCTGTTCTCCCCATCAGCCTAGAAGTTGTGCCGCACATCACCCCAAGGATGTTTTCCTCTTTCCAGAGGGAATACCTTATTGCTAACCCACACTTATTTCCCTATTTGGAGATGATATTCAATCTCCAGTAGTAGACATGTATTTTCAGATATGGCATTAAACCTCCATTGTTTGCTGACAATGGCATTCTTACCAGTGTAAGGCTCTGCTATACTTTTCATGCAAGGCAGTAATTCCATACTCATGGTCTGAGGACTACCATAAAGACAAATCTTTAAAAATCAAATACTTGTTCCTTGTCCATCACTGCCTGTTGTGTACTCAGTTCACCTCCAGGTGTGGGTAACAGACAACTGGACTGTCTCCCTCTCCTAGGACTATTGACTAGCTGGCATTAACTGCTCACTCCCATGCTCCCTTGTGAAATCCTCCAGTGCTCAACTTGCTAGCTGATGCCAGGTTATTAAGTAATACCATGTTTGAAGTTACTTCACATACAAAACTACTTGTCACGGCAATTGATGACAATCTTAAATATGATTTATGTATGTACAACAGTATCAAGAAAACCCATGAAATTCTAGGTACCCTTCACAGAGTAAAGAAATTCCTTACAGACTCGGCCAAGGTAACTAGCTGCCACTTACTTCTTACCCTGTCTCCTATATGGAACCATTATCATGACATACTTACAAGCCTCATTTAGTTCTAAACTTGATCAATGTTACAACAAAGTTACCAGATTTGCTTGCAAAAAAAGTATCAGACCCCCCAGTGTTTAGCATTAAAAACACTTAACTGTCTTGAACTTCCTCACCAGCTATCTTATACCCAGTTCAGCATAACCGTCAAAATTGTCTTTACCCCATTTGCCTTGTCAGCAGTTTAGTCCCATACTCCAACTGTGTCTACCAAACTGTCCCCTTGGTCAACTGCTTACCATCTAAAACCCCAAAGGGCTGCTGAGGTCAGTCTCTGTTCCAATAATGTAGCTAGTACTTGGAATAAAATTCCTATCTCAATCAGGTCTATCTCATCTTTTCAAGCATTACTAAAATACTTCCTCTCTGCCTCCTCATCTGGGACATAGCTTGTCCTAACATTCTTCATCACCTTGCAATTTCCTTTAAATCACTAAATCACTTAATTTGCCTATCCCCTTCTAATAGTTCACTTTACTGTAGTATTTAAACTAATATACCGACTTCTAATTAGCACAACCAAATTACCATTCCATTGCTACATCTCTATTAACAGTCAGGCTTGCTTATCCCCTCTAATACTTCAGTCTAATGTATTTCTTAAATTACTCCTACCTATCTTATACACCACCTTTCTATCTGCAAATTCTCAGTACTATGTTATATATTAATGTTTTTGAATAGCAATACAAATTTTATTTCACTACTATGCTATCTATACACCAACAATTGCATTATAGAATTTGTTATTGTAAATACTGATGG
The DNA here is from genome assembly GCF_019279795.1 of Protopterus annectens. Taxonomy (NCBI): domain Eukaryota; kingdom Metazoa; phylum Chordata; order Ceratodontiformes; family Protopteridae; genus Protopterus; species Protopterus annectens. Next base: position 596,098,957 of record NC_056748.1, read on the forward strand.
CATTAAATTTGTTAGCTTAGAGGTTTTTTTCCTGGGTCTCCACTGAAAAAAGGGCAGTTGTACCCAGTCAGATTTTTCCAGTAAACAAATGTAAATGATAAATAAATAATCTAGGTCATAGTCAGGACTTTATCCCTCTGGTCCTTTAAGCTGACTCATACTTTGAAGATTTTCCTCTGCAGACATTTGATTCAATGCAATCTGGTGTCAAAACAACCATTCATGCTTGGGTACCATCTTGAATGGACCAACACAAAACACTTTAACCTGGGCTTGCGAAATTTACCTCGACATCCTTCAAGCAGTAAAGAACTTAATTGCCAAGGTATTAGTTGGTGTTTCCTAATGAGTTGTATTAGATCTGTACTGTGGGATTTGTATTTTTTCTGATGAGAATAAGGCCTATAGTTGGTATATTATTGCTCATTTATAGACCTATTTAAAAATCTTCTGATCTTCTGTTCCTACCATTTCCATTTTGATCTGCTGGCAATAGGGTTTTAGTAACATATAGGATATGTCTGACGCTGGTAGATCTATGGCCTACCACACAGTTTTCCTTTCCAGTTCTCCACCCTTCTAACTTTACACCTGTGTCTCTGAAGTCTCTTTTAAAGGAGCATTATCTCATTTCTAAAATGAAATGCTTGTTAGAGTACTTTGTTTACATTTTAGTGCTGTGTAAGTCACATGTTCACACAGAGGCAGGGTTTTCAGAGAAGCTAGGCTATGGTGGGGCCTAAACAGCTGATTTCTCTTTAGACACCATACCAGTCTCAATCCCTTGTCCATTAGGGATCCTATTAGAAAACTGAATGCTTGAAATGTCGAATGTCATATGGTTGACACCATATGATCGACATTTCAAGAGTTCGAAGGTTGAATGTAATGGTGCCGTACGGTGCAGAATGGGAGAATTTCCCTTTTCTGCACTGAATTGTGGTGTCAGAGTTGGTATATTTAACTAGGAAGAGTGTGGGGGTGCATTGTTAAGGTAAGTTTTTCTTTTTTTTTTTTATTGTATATTCAATCTTTCAAACTTCAACCATATGTTGTTGAACATATGGGATTCAAAGTTTTGAAAGTTCGAATATATAATATAATATAGACGCGTCTATTACCATGATCAGTTCTTAAACTCCATAACTTCTGCTTCCTCATTATGATAGTCACTGGCACAGGTACCATTTCTGAGAATGCTATGACCAAACCCTATCTTGTTCCCTCTTTACCTCTTTTTAATCTGACTGGATCTGCTTCTTACTACACTTTGACAGGTCAGTGCTGCCTATATATATGCACTGTGATATGTATCAACCTCCCTTCTAGGGTGACCATATTAGTAATCTCCAATGCCTTGTTAAGTCTAAGATTTTTAATTGTTGTTACTGTAGCTTGGTCTCATATTTCCCTTTTCTAGACTATTAATTTTCTTAGTGACCAAGTCTCTCCTTTCTCCTTTTAGTGACTTTCTTTTCTTTCACTTCAAGACCTGTGCCATTCTTCATCCCATAAGCAATATTTCACTCCTAACTCTCCCTATCTGTGGTTGTCATATCCCTCCCTTGATTACCTCCTGCACTCTTCCCACAAATTATATGCACTGCTTTGTCCCTTTGCCTCTCTCCATCCCATCTGTTTGAGTGCCCCTGCCTCTGCACCTCCGTCCTGCTCTCCCTGTGATATTGGTTCCCACATGCCCCCTTTTGATCAGCCTGTGGTTAACAAACCTGTTTTCTTCTGTCCTCCAGTTTAGTTTCTTCTCTTTGTCCTCTTCTATGTCTGCCTGTGATGCCCGTGCACTGGCCCAGTAATCAAGGAGCCTCAATCCTCACTACTAGCACCAGTGAGGGGGAGTCCACATTGGGAGGACAACAAGTGCACACATAGTAAAGTACACTTTCCCTTAAGAGCACAAAGAGGTCACAGTCAGTCTGGGGCTGGCTTCTCCCTTTCCTCTCCAGATCCCCAGTAAGACTCGACACTGGCACAGCTATAGGGTTCAGATCTCAGCTGAGTAGTGAAGCCAAAATCTCCATTACCCTCTCTGTCCAACCAGTACTTTGTGTCCCTGCCCAAGTAGCTGACACACACACACACACACACACTCACACACACACACACACACACACACACACACACACACACACACACACACACACACACACACACACACACACATACACACACACTTTGAGATTTGATTTATATACAAACACAAAGACACACCTGGGGAAGGCTGGCACAGGTTCACTAGCTATGCCCTCTTCTGCCCAGGCTATAAGGCTGTAATCCACTGCCACCAACTACTCTTATCAACTACTATAAAGGCCCTTACCAAAGGGTGTCCAATTCCACTGTGTAATATTACTGTTATCCAAATAATAAGTGTAACCCAGGGGTAAGTCTATTGGAGTGGCTTATACAGTATGACCAAATACATGCAAGTACTCTAAGAGCTTAAATTATCTCTACACAAAACAGCCACAGTTAAAAGGTTTAAAAATATTTAATAATAAATAATAAAAACACAAGACAGTACTTATTAACTCAACACAATGACATTAGAGAGTTCAGAAATCACAGGAAATACTTTAAAACAATATTGTAGGATAGTATCACATAGATATAGAAAACAGCTAGACTAATCTGGCTATATTTCTATAAATGACTATGCTAAATACTACTTACAGAGCAAAGGCAAAGTGCTGGTGAGCTGATGTGTTCATGTTCAGAACAAAATACAAAATGCTATTCTTACTTTTTGAGATAGTCCTTAAATTGATAATACACACTGCTGCTGAGTCATTTCAGATTACATAATTCTTGACACTTCTGCTGATGTTTTCCAAGCTCACAGAACTCAAAATTTTAAAATTTCTTTTTGATCTGCACCTGCCAGGAAGTCAGAGCAATAAAATATACTTTACATGTGAAACCTAGTAATTATCTATGTCTTAGGATAATAGAAAGAATTTCCTAGCCCAGACATTCTGTCTCCAAGCTTGAGATTACGCTACAAGACTAAAGCTTAGATATAGGCAAGAGTTGTAAGTTTTATCTGCCGAACTGGCCGTGGGTATGTGTCGGCATGTAAAATGTGTTGTGTCCACCGCAAATGTTACATTGTGGCCAATTGAAAAGGTGGAAACAGTACCGTAGACTGTGGGGAGGCATTGTCCACAACAGTCGGATATGTGGAAGGAATAGCATGGACATAGGAAAAGGTGCCATCCCCCCAATGAGTACAACAGGTCTGCAAAACCCGGGAGTCATCGGTATCATGTAAATGTGCGATCAAAATGTATAGATATGTCACCGTCACATACCCACAGGTTGGTCCTGATGGAACTGGCCATAACAAATGCAACACACCTGGCTGCATAATGGGCTACCCAGCATACCCTCCACATCACACAACCCACCCCCATAACAGAACGTCCACCAAATCCACCCGTACGTGGCCCACTGGTTCGTTACAGACACAGCTACACATACCGACCCCTACGCATCTGTAGTAGGTATTGTCACCCTAGGCAGTGTCAGGATAGCAAACCATGTATTCCCTGCATGTTAAACCCCCTGCACATTTTCATAAAGCCAAAATACATTTCAATATCGTTTCTGTGTGGAATGGTCCAATTTCTGTAACCTGTGTAAATAGTAGAATGGGTATGACGACAAGATGTCCAATCCTGTACATATCTGGACACAAGTCAGAATGTGAAGTAGAGGTCCAAGACACTGTCCAGACCTGAGTGGTCATGCATAACCTAGTACTCAGGATAAAACACCTACCAGTGATGCACGTGTCCCCACACAAATATGCGGGAGAATATATTGCACACTCGCATAGTGGCAAACAGCAGAAGGGTGAGGAAGACATCCGACATTAACAGGATAACCCTGATGAAGTGTGAGGGATACCTAGTGTGTGCCGGCATGACCGACTATACCTGACAACCTGTGTGAGCTAGATATCTGGACAGAGCCATGAATACAAGTGAGACAAAGGTACAACAGCAGGTACAATATGCAAAGATAGCTGTTAGAATTTATTCATGTATGTGCAGTCTGAGTACCCGGGAAGTCCACTGGGCGAAGAAGTGCCCAGTAACAGCGGAGGTCCGGGTAGAAAAGCTCCACAAGCAATACAAGGAAATAAAGGCTACATAATGTTAAAGGTAAAATACAAGAGTAAAAGGCATGCAGTCAGAAAATACACATGCATAAAATGTGCATAATAAGACAGTGCAAATCCAGAGTTTTGTAGTGGTAATACAGAAATTTACAACAATGACATACTTGGAGTCAAGTGAGTGTCAGCTAAGTCTGGTTAAGCTGGAGGGTAGAGAGGAGCAGGAGTATGGAGAGCTCAGAGGAGTGCGATCCCTAGAATGTATAACAGGTGCAAGCAGGAATATATCCATGTGGATGGATAAACATAGATATATCATAGAATGACAGTTTGCACAATGGCATTAATGTCCGGAGTATGAAGTCTGAAACTCAACGGTCTGCCAGCACGTCCCGACATCTGTCCCTAATGTCGAGCTACTGCTGTGCCAGAACACAACAGCGTATTACAGAGGTTCGTACCATATCACTCAACTGTCCAGAATGACCAGAGTGTTGGCTCATATTGTTGTGTGCCTCCGACAATCTGCGTCTGTCCGGTAAATAGGTGTGGATTGACGTCACGAAATAATGAGGATTAAGTATAACACTCCACATCCCGCAGAAGAGTCATGATAATGCAAAACCTAGTATTCTATCAACGTTATAAGCTTGTAAGGAAACTAGTTAAAATGTGTCCCTCTTACAATGATGTAGGGTTTGCGCAGATTTGTTGCTCAAAGAGGTTGAGAGGTATGGTCCGTACATATGTACAGTAACAACCCATGACATTTGTGTAATGTACAACTGCATATCTGTAGTCACAACATGTCCAAGAAAATAATCCCCGTATGAATGAATACAGGTAATAGTCAAATGTGAATGGGAAACCCCCCCCTTCACCGTGGAGTATGGACCGTAACAACCCCACCCATAATATGTACAGCCAACAGAATAAGCTACTGATAGGTGCCCAAACACGTGTCTATAAATACAGGTAAAATGTTCATAATAGGGAGAAGCTCCCTGTCCACATGCTTCATCTGACATTTGAACTTGGCCAGGGAAGTTCCGTTCACCAGGCGGACAAGCCTATACCCAGATCACTACATGAACACCCTGACAATCAGAAACGTGTATGTGATACGACTATATGCCCTGGTGTTCTGCATATCCTCGGAGTGATTAACAATGCAGCTGGGGTCCACAGCAGTAGGCAATAGGGAATGTGTAATATGTAGTACCGCGTTTCTCACAGCAGGGGAATGGATGCCTGTGTTGTAAGTGAAGCGGTGAGGCATATGTTGATGTAGCTAAGTACTATGGGTATGCATGTCAATGAGGCAGAACAGCAACAGAATACTGTTTCCGGCATCCGTCCAACGTGAATGCAGTCCCGGTTGACCTACGACCACTGGAGATATCCCTGTAAAGTGTAATGAATGTGTTTGTGCTGTACACACAGTTAAATACATAAAGGTGAACCGTGTGTTTCACACCAGTCCGTAAACCAGACTACAGATAAGTAAGTGTTACGGTCAGATGTATGAAAGGCCGTGCAAGCACACATATCTATTAAACAGATGTAACCCACAACATGTATATGCAAGTGTGCCTGTGCGTGTGTGATCCGCTCACAGCATAGTAAATGAATGCTGTTTCCCCCACGTTATATATACATGGCTCAAACCTGTTAACCCCGTAAAGTATGAAACCGGACAAAGCCATGCAAACTACTGGTACAAATAGGGACAATCCCCAGATATGTGCCAGAACAAATGTAGAAAGTGGATAGAATAACGGGTTTGTCAGTAGCATGGATTCTCTGAAGGGTATGCAGTTGTATGCAGTTGTAACCTGAACTGCTTGCCAGTATTTCCCAATGTAAGTCTTTAATGAAATGCCACTAAATTGCCAGATAGACACAAGGTTATGAAAAACACACCGAAGATAAAGAGGCAACTAGCTGTACATTCTGTGACAATCTGTACAGTGGAAAGGTATGGTATGGATATAGATATATGTGTATACACATAATCCACAGACGTAAACCAAAGCAAATTATGAAATGAGGACTGTACATGTATATATGTATACACAACAAACATATGTCCCGTAGATATGACATATGTACATAAATAGGCCACGGCATAGCTATTATGGGTAGACAAACAGACATGCATGAAAGGTGAATAAACCACTGCTTTCCAAACCATTGGCCAGAAAGTGACAGTCTGGCAAGTTCTACACTTTAAACATGAATATAGGTGTCCATTGCAGGACCCCAAAAATTGATCCATACGTAGTGTCAACCGTCACTGACGCAAAAGAAGTGACCTCAGCAAATACAATATAGCTGTACATGCAACAGTAGCAGGTGCAAGGGTAATAACACATGTGTCGATAGAATGTATGACATACGAACTGATATCCAGAGAGTGGGGAGTGCTTATAAGTGTCTCCACACTTTAGTACCGCTCACATTAAACATGTGTAATGGGTACTGTGGAGGGGGTGTCAGGTATGGGAATCATGGGTATGCAGAAATGGGCCTAGGTGTTGTTTGGCACAGATTTATTAGGTCCGCCCCGTGGGAGTGATGTGGGTATAGCACACGCCTATATTCTCAATAATGGGGCAAACCATCCACTGGATATTGCGTAAACCATTGTGGGAATATGCAGGGCCCTATATCAGTGTCATGTAGGCGGTTATCATGGATGGACATGCGTACAACCAAGATGGTAAACATACCTGGCAAACTGTCAGAATAAGACAGCTGCACTAAGGCATAGTACATGAAATACAAATAGGGACTATATTAGATATACCCCAGACAAAGTCAGAACATTGATAGAATACCAGCGTAGTCAGGAATATGAATGTTATGAGTGTTACTAATCATGACATAGAAATGTCAGTCACTATTATCTAACTGCACAGTTCGTAATGCCCTGCCAGTAATTTACCAGAAAGGCACATTATTATGACAAATGTAACAAGAGCAAAGGTCAAACGTCAGGGCGTTTACCCATAATGTGTACAGGTGAGAGGTATGAAGGTAACCTGTCAAAAATACATGTACAGAACTAGTGATACTAGGTGGACAGGTGAGAAGAAAGACGTCAGGACAAATGACAAAACATGTACAAGTCATAAGCATGTACTCCGACAAATGTGAATGACAACGTATGCCCTGTGAAAGTCAATGTGGAAAGTTAATAGACTCAAAAGAAATGTGTCTCTCAGGGTGTCATGCAGTGTCACCGTTACAATGTCCTGTCCCCCATACTCGTACGTGAGCTCTGCCACTGACGGAAAGCGCAAATACCGGCGTACACATAAGGTACATGATGGAATAATTAGTGTGGATAAGCAGCTGTTGGCCTTTGTGAGGAATACAACCCTCTGGGTGGGTGTGTCCTGCAATAGAAATGTAATGGCATCTGGCCTGTGATGCCGCCATACAGTGTGTGTATTGGTGTCAGAAAATTGATATCTTGTATCAGACACATACTCCGCAACTGTACAGATTTACGCAGAATGTGCAGAGTTTTGCCTCATATGTCTGGTGTGCTCCTCTTAAAATCAGTACTATTCTGGCAAATTCCTGAGAACTGAAGTCATTAAATAATGACAAACATGTGAGTTTAAGACACCAAATCCATCAGAAAAGTCATACTAATGCAAAACCTATTATTGTGTCAACTATCTACGTTTGTAAGAGTAATATTTAAATTCTGCCCCTATGTGTCCCACTATCAGTTAAGGCTTTGTCCAGATGTTTGCTCTAGGAGGTGGAGTGGTATGATCAGAAACAGATACATGTTAGACAAAACAGCATTATCGACTGCAAGATAACTCAGAAGGTATGAAAAGCGCTGCAGTAGGACGTTCAGTACTGTCCGCAGGTATGTGCTGACATGTCAAATGACACAGCAGTCTACATGAAGTACCTATAGGGCTGTCACCTTTACAAATGATGATAGTGGGACATACCCACAGCCATGCACACAGCACAAATAGACATACACACAGCAAAACTAGGCCATGATACATGAAGCCTCCGGCGTGTACGAGTAGAGTGAGAGTACATCAAGGATAGATGTCTGCCATGCTATACAGCAAACGCCTGTAAGGGAGTTGAACATACACCTAACTACCCTATCACACTACAGCAGGACGCATTTATAGAATGCGCTACCGAGATTACTAAACACAGCAGTCCCACAGGCATTCCTCTAGGTGCGTGTCGACATCCGCAAAGGCAAAGACATCAGCAGGATATATCTGTGGTGTGAAGCATCTAAAAGCATAACCTGAGTCCCCAGGCGGATGGGAGCATACACACACACACACACACACACACACACACACACACACACACACACACTTGGCAGGGCTGGGAATCGAACTTACACCTAACTACCCTATCACACTACAGCATGACGCATTTACAGAACGCGCTACCGACATTACTAAACACAGCAGTCCCACAGGTATTCTTCTAGGTGCGTGTCGACATCCGCAAAGGCAAAGACGTCAGCAGGATATATCTGTGGTGTGAAGCATCTAAAAGCATAACCTGAGTCCCCAGGCGGACGGGAGCATGCGCACACACACACACACACACACACACACACACACACACACACACTTGGCAGGGCTGGGAATCAAACTTACACCTAACTACCCTATCACACTACAGCATGACGCATTTACAGAACGCTACCGAGATTACTAAACACAGCAGTCCCACAGGCATTCTTCTAGGTGCGTGTCAACATCCGCAAAGGCAAAGACATCAGCAGGATATATCTGTGGTGTGAAGCGTCTAAAAGCATAACCTGAGTCCCCAGGCAGACGGGAGCATGCACACACACACACACACACACACACACACACACACACACACACACACACACACACACACACACACACACACTTGGCAGGGCTGGGAGTCGAACATACACCTAACTACCCTATCACACTACAGCATGACACATTTACAGAATGCACTACCGAGATTACTAAACACAGCAGTCCCACAGGCATTCTTCTAGGCGTGTGTCATCATCTGCAAATGCCAGGACGCCGGCAGGGATTGTATAGAGAGTGTACGATCAGACATAGTACTGTCCCATGGTAGACGTACACAAACACATGGCAGTGGTGTACTCGGGGCAACTATACATGTATGGAGCACTACAACAACAATACATAGACACAGTACGCACCACAGACAGTACACCCTTCAAGATAGTCACCCAGTGTGTACTTGGTAGGCATCCATCCTGATGTTGAAGACGGAAATCTGTTGCCTGGATGACCACCATGGCAATACAGGATGTCAACGGCCATGCCCATGCACAGAGGGACATCACCGACACAAGGTGTCACTGGCCATGGCCGCACACCTGGTAATATACGTCAGTTCGGACTGTACTGTGTATCGATCTACACAACGGTGTACTGGGCATGCTCACACACTTAGCTGTTGCAAAGGGCCGTCTTGCATGCAGATGGAGTGTAAACACGGAAGGTCTCAGTTTGGACTGTACCGTGTGTCCATCTACACAACAGCATACTGGGCATGCTCACACACTTAGCTGTTGCAAAGGGCTGTCGTGCATGCAGATGGAGTGTACACAAAGAAGGGCACAGTACAGAAGGGCACAGTAAGGTATAACTGTCCTCACGCACAGGGCGGTCACACATGCAGTGACCTGTACACACACAGCTGCCATCACAGCTGTCACAGGTGCAGGTCACACATGTACACACTGCAGTGTACACTGTAGCTGTCAAGTCATCACCATGTCGTCGGTGCAGCAATACACAGCCTTACAGTACCACAACACCATGTGACACATGACCACTGGGCTGTACAGAGGGGTACACCAGCTGTGCAGAGTACACATGTACCGACAGGGATCCAACAGGTGTTATGCATTGCAACGATACCAGTATACATGAACAGGTCAGCCCAAGACATACCACAGCCCTTACACAGCTGTGACACATGACTGTTGCTGTACACCAATGAACACACGTCTGGATATGTCATACATGTGATTGTGTGGATGTGTGCATGGACTGCACACACAACACATACATACATAGCATAGCCTTTGATGTACCTCATGCATAACAATGGCCTAAGCAATGCTACGCACGCAAATGGAAGGTGGGTCCATGCCTGTTGAATGCTCACACTACAGGGGGTAGCAATGTTGACCGGGACACATACCCTTGTACTGGTCGCCTGTGACACCCATGATATCATACCACAGTCCATGTGTTATGTATGTCAACACACATGTCCAACAATAGCAATGCATACAAACATGGCAACAGGAGGCACATGTGACATCTGTACTGTGCATGCAGCAACCATGCATGTGCAGTGGCCGATGTCCATAACATAGTTGCACCTAACTACGACATGCAGTCGCAATGCAGCCCCATCATTGACACCTGTATACGGTGACATACAAACAGCACGTATGGAGGGATGTGTGTACATAAAGTGGTGAACCACCTGTGTAGATGTATGTGTGCAGGGGTGGCTCACAGTTGTGTCACACACCATCCTATCATGCCATGTGCAAACAGTACGCTATGTCACTGTTACGTGATGGTGCTGACATAACGCATACACAGCGGTCAGGTGTTACCAACTATATGTCACATGGCACCTGTAACACCTACAACCTCCCATGTGCATATAGCAGCACAATTGCCAGACATAGCGTTGGTACACATAATGCAATCAATACCGCTGCATGTCTATCAAATGTGTCATCATATGGCAGGTGTATCATTCTCAGCACTGCCATGTGTGTCCGAATGTGTGACCAGAGATGCCACTTATCATGGGGATTATGTCCCAGTTGTTACACATCCCTGTACACCGTTGTAGAGATCTGTACATACGTCAGTGTGGGAAGCATGACGTCGGCTGGTGTGGTGCATCACACACGTCGGCTGTCCGTATACACATGTGTGGTCACCACGGTGTGTGTGTGTGTGTGTGTATGTATGTATGTCTGGTGCTTGGTGTGAGGGTGTATGCTAATATACAGTGAGAAATGATCACTATCCCCACGTGGTGACTAACCCGTAATGGTGATGAAGTGCACTACCCTGTTGATGCCATAGGTCCCAGCCATACTGGCTACCTGTGCATGTTCCTTCTCTGTGACATGTCGTATGGGTGCATAGTACTGTGAGGGTGATGACTACATAGGCAAGGGTCCCCACCTCAACACTATGGGGTGTGCATTATAGTGGTGTACACCCCGTGAATGTGGCCATGTTCCCGTACTGTTACAGGGTCCTACTGCTACACAGTGTGGCCTCCAGCTACCAAGTGACACCTCACATCATCATTGGCCAGACCGCTGTGTACAACCCCTGCACCATGTCACCATACCTGTAATGTGTCCTGCTATGTATGTCACGTCTCTGTCCAGTGTAGCCTGTGGCACTGACCACATGCGTCAGGTGCAGTATATGTGCGGACATCTGTGTCATGTTGATGTTTCCAACAGTCAGGTTGAGGGTACATGTAGCATGCTGATATTGCCAGACGTGCCTGTGAGTAATCCACAGTTACACGTGGGGGACTGCAAACACTGCTACCTGTAGGCACATGCAAGTACACCATAGGAGGGAACCAGGGTATCACAACCAACATGGTGCTACAGATGTAACCGAGACACATACCATGAACACATCACAATGCATGCTGCACCTGAACTACTTGGTATGACCGGTGCATGTCGACAGTACACAACCTATGTCACATACACATCTCTCAGTATTCACACACAACCACTGCAACATACACATCCCTCACTATGCATACACAGGTAATATTACATACACCTCACACTATTCTGTTCACCCTCTGCATCAGAATATTTGAGCATATCCCTGCACCGATGGTGTGGATGACAGGGATGCGGCACAGGCTTCATCATATGCACAGGGTGATATGTTTGCCAGGGGCATAGGCTGCACCAATGGATGACATCATGTGTGTGTGTAAGGGCCGGACATGTCTGTTCAGAATGCATGTGGATGTTGTGGAGCCCTACAGTTGTGTTTGCTGTGTGCATGTATGTGTGTACACAGTTCTGCCATTTGTGAGGCCTACACGGGGTATAATTGACAGCCCCAGATTGTACAGACCAGGTTGTACAGGTCACTGTGTCCGTCCACGGCCACGTGACCTGTGCCTGCCTGGGGTTGCACGAGCACTACCAGGTGGAGGTACAGAGTGGCTACTGTCCGACGACACATGTCCCCACTGAGAACGTCCAGGGCCACATCCACATCTCCTGCTGTGTCCTGGTGTGGACAGCGCAGCACCAGCTGCACTGCTACTGCTACCGGCACTATGGGAGCGGGCATGTGAGGTGGCATGCTCACATCAACCTACACTAGGTGTTGTTGCTGGCCTACGTCCACATGGCCTACGCCTCACTCCTACCAGATGTTCCAGCACAGACAGCTCACACTCGCGGATTGCCATGCCACGGTCAAGGATTCCGACCATGTCACCCAATCGCCTATCCAGAACAACAGCAATCTGCTGTTGAGCATTTGCCAATGCCTGGATGTTGTCATTTAGGGTATGGATCGCAACCCTCTGCAGCCTCTGCCCTTCTCTGTTCTGCCGTTCAGCACGTGCCTGTGCCGCCATTACAGTCTGGAACATGTGTCTGGTGATACTAGCTGCTGCGTTCTGTCCTGCAGGTGCATGTCTGCCAGAGGTCCTCCTACAAGCAGCACCGGCCACATGCCTGTGTGGCACATCTGCAGTCATTACACTGACACCATGGTGTGTAGACACACCTTCTGTAGCCACCACACGTTCCTGTTCCACGCTAACAGACGCTGACTGTCCTTCCTCTATGGCCACTGGTGATGCGGTATGTGTTGGCAGCAGAACTGTGTGCGGGGAAGAGGGGGACATAGCTGGGATGGTAACCATTGGCACAGATTCAGCCCCTGACAACCCTACCTGTACCTCATGCATATGTTCATCACCGCTAGTATCTGTGGGGACACTAACATCAGATGGACCGCAGGAGGGTAACGCACCTACATCACCTGTGAATGCAAAGAAATACTGTAAAGTACAATAGACACAGACACACACAGACACAGACACACAGACACACACCCACAGACACACATGCACAGACACACAGACACACACCGACAGACACACCCACAGACACACAAACACAGACACACACCCACAGACACACAGACATACACCCACAGACACACAGACACACACCCACAGACACAGACACACCCACAGACACAGACACACACAGACACAGACACACACAGACACACACAGACACAGACACAGACACACACCCACAGACACACAGACACACAGACACACACCCACAGACACACAGACACACACCCACAGACACACCCACAGACACACACAGACACAAACACACACAGACACAGACACACACACAGACACACACACACACACACACACACACAGACACACACACACACATACACACACAGACACACCATGCATGTGATTTGACAGATGGCATGCAGCATGCCTGTGATACAGCAGAGGGCATGCAGCTCAGACATTAATAGTGTTAGTAAGCATACCTCCCTGGGGTGCACACTACAGCAAGCAGGTGTCATATCAGTAGCCATGCAGTTCACACAATCATGGTAGTATGCATGCATCCCCGTGATACACCATGTGGCCCAGAACAGGATAACAGTACACATGGCTGACGTGACCTTGACATGTAATCTGCTGACATGTGCATTAACATGCATACATGTCTAACACAATGGTGTCCTGACACATGTACAGCATCATAATGGGCTTCACATTGCTGTGTTGTCTGTATGCCCTACAGATAGAATGCATGTTTAGCAAATGTGCATGAGCATGGGAGGGTAGTGTGAGCCATCTACATTGCTATACAGTGTGAAGTACAGACACTGTGCCATTGCATGGCATCATGAGGCATCTATATTGCTGTAGAATGCATAATATGTACACATTGCATAGCCATAACTGCATGCTATGACACAGTCATGATGTTCAACAGATCGCATATGGTAGACTTCAGTGACACCTCCAGTAGCTGTGCACAGGCGTTTAGGATGTCCAGTGTACCACATCAACTGTATAATCGGTCAACTAAGGCTATAATTGGACCATGTGTGGACAATGTGCAACAGGGTGTATACACATCCCATGTACTGTGTGGCTACATGTCTCTAGCCATCCCCCATGGCCATGTGTGCACATGTGTTGGCCAAATGTGTGTGATGGCCATCTATCTCACATGTCTGTGTTGTCCCATATGACATACACCCATAGATGTCAGATATGTCACAATCCACAGGGCTATGCAGACAACGGGTTGTATGTTTGGTATGTGGGGTATAGGTCATGCGATAGTGTGACAATATTGCAGACAGAACACTACGTGTCTGGGACATGTCAGGTGGCACATCACAATGTGTGCACCAATGCAGGGGCATATGACACAATGGTGACACCTGTGGGCTGCCCATATCACAGCTCACTGTGTGGTACTGTGTGCGTACCACACATGTTGTTCCAATGCATACTACATATGCCTCTATTGTAGAACACCTCCACCATTGTATGCACAGCTGACCACACATGTCGCAATGACAAGTACTGTGGTTTCAAGTCAGTGTATCATTTAGTTTGCATATATTGCACGTGGGTGGCCTGTGTGAATGATGGGTGATGCGACCTGTATATCGTGACTGGAACAAACATCAAGTGTGCAAGTGTTAACTGGCCACATGGCAAATAGATCTACACTGTAACATGCCTGATACTGATGACAGTCTCACCTGCAATGGACTCATGTCTGTGCGGCATGCCAGAGGTACCTGTATAGGGGTGACACAGCAGTATGAACATTATCCATGACTGTATGACAGCCACAGGTTGCACTGTGCATGTTAACACATTCACCTGTGTAATAGCATATAGTATGCACATGTGTGCATACACAGAGTAGCATACTGTAGTATGCAGCATGTGTGTCCACATACCTTGCATATGTTGTTACTGTACATAATGTACAGTGACACATGCAACTAAATGGGATATAATAGCCATATGTGCAGTACTGACTTACCAGGCAACTCCAGGCTCATTGGTTGGGAGACACCCACCTCCACGATGGCAGCTAGTGTTTGTGGATGCTGTTCCCTGGGTGTCCCCAGACTGGCCAGTAGCTCCTCGGTGTGTGAGAGTGGGGGCTGGGTTGGTGGCCCACCACCTGTTCCACCTTGTTCCCTGGCGATTGCAGGGGCACGCTGTTTTGCATGTCGTATCAAGTCCATGCAGTGTCTGCGCACCTGCTGGTAGGTGTGGTTATGGCCACCCACATCGTTCACCCTCCTGCGTAGATCCCTGCCACAGGTCATCCCGCTGCTGGGCATGCTGTGGCACATGGCTGAACAACAAGTCATAGTTCTCATGGAGCTGTGGGATGAAGACATCATCCTCCTGGTGGCTGTATGCTGGAAGACGTGTACGGGGCATTATCTGTAAGACATAATGATGGTGACAGGTCACAGTTTCAGAGATGTACAGAGATACTGCTGCACATACATTTCTATGACATCTACTACATCTGCACAGTTATCTTTGCAAAGCATCATGACACTGACACGACTGACGTGTTTGTGTCACACACATGTCACACCTATTATGCATTGGATATCATCACCATATATGTGTGTCACCTCATTACAGTGTTCATACTCCATGTGAATGCTGTCTTGCTGTGGGCATTTCTATTTTCCTGCACTTGTGTTCTTACCTATCTGCACATGCCTGGATGTGTCCATGGTAATGCTGTTGACCTTGATGCTGTGTATATGTCACATATCAACACAGACACAGCCGTAATGGACTTGAGCAGTGACAATGCACACATACGCATGGACACCTGTACATGCATGTGTTTTGCCATATACATCTACACAGCACTGTACAACTGTTCAACATCCTGCCACGGATCGCCTGTGTTGCACATGTGATAGACATGGGACAATGGCTAGTCAGACGTCATTCGCAGGGATGGTTATCAACCATAGCATGTGCGGGCATGGTTTCCAAGCTGTAACAGACAGCCATTATGCCACCGCAAGGTGCATCAGTGCCACATTACTGATCCAGTCAGTTGATAGTACATCTACCATGTGGCCATCACACCATGTATGACTGGGATGACATGTGCAGCTTTGATGGACAGGGTTGCATGGTATGGCAGGAGTATGTCACATATATGGCACAGGGATCTGTCCAGCCTGTGGCGATCCTAGTATTAGGATGGTGGCTGTCCATGACATATGTCTTACAGATCAGGATATGGACATGTAGCATGTCCATCATCATGGTGTAGCAAATGTCTTTCTGCAAGGTAGACAGCATGCTGCATAGTGGAGGTGAGGATTGTGAAGGCTGGTATCGCCCATCCACACATGGCCATTACCCCTTAAAGGTGGTATGTGATCCAATATTGGTCACCACAGTGCTGTATATACCTGTCCAGTGATCTCCGTGCCCATGGATGGCACCCTGACATGACATGGGTACCTCATATGACTACCTAAGGGGCCTGGAGACATCACCAAGTCGGGGGGTGCACTGCACAGCACCATCCCTTACACAGTGTCCATAATGTTGACCACAGCCTAGGTAGTAGTTAATGGGTACAGGGATGTTCACCTAGCGGTCTCAATGCTGGTATCATCCATCAGACTGTGCACATATGTCACACACCTCACCCACACAGCCCATTCTGTATGTTGTTCACAACACTGACACAGCTATACTCACAGGTCATGGCCATTCACAGCCTTACATACACAGATGCCTAACATTTGTCTGTGTGGTATGGGCTACAATGAGGGTGGAGTACAACACATTAACCCTGTTCTACTGTAGCTGGCACTGGTGTGATGTGCACATGTCACTCTTGCACCTTTTGTAGTTGTGAGTCTGTCAACAGGCCACTGGTGGAACACTTCTGTGACATACAAAGGTATTTGTAATCAAACATCCGTGCTGTCTTGTACATCTGTACTGCTAACATCTACAGTGATAATGGTTCATGGACATGCACACCATACTCAGCAGGGTTATAGTGCGGTGCCACCCATAATGACTGTCATCACCACTTGTGGGTTGATATTATCCAACAACCTATCTGTATTGTATGGTCATGCTAGGCACTTGTTCAGAACTTGTGAGCATATCATGAGCTACTGATTAATATAGCACCCATTCCACACCATTTCCCACAGGTAAACTGGCTGTCCTACACTTCCCAGCTTGCTTATGGTACAACAGCTGTTGTACACACGTAACGCACATATCCTGTGGGACATGGTTGTATATACAGGCATGTCCAACTGTCACGTACCAGTGCTACTGCCTGTCTATATGATAAATATGTCATACATGTGGCAATACAGCAATTGTCTCATGTACACATTCAATGCTCACCTCCCAACATACGACACTACAGCCTGTGGGGGATGCACTTCTGCAGCCGTGCTGGGGGCATAGCTCTCAAGTGTACCTCATTAAGAGGAACGTACCTCATTTGGGGTCTTAAAAAGTGCATGTTCCTCAAGGTTCCACATTGAAAGGGTCTGTCACACATTCATTGTTAGAAATTGTTTAACTGCTAGAAATGGCTAAATAGATGGGAATCATATTAATTCATTAGAATATCTTTTTTATACATAAACCCAGCCTATTTTAGCCATCATATGCCCTTCCTAGTTGAAGCTATTAGTAAGCCAGTAGTAAGTGTTCCACGTTTTGTCCATTTGTCACACATTATGAGGGCTAATGTTCCTCATTTTGGGGACAGGAGGTTGACAGCTATGGCTGGGGGTAATGCTGTCACCAACCCTGACTGCACCTGACAGTCATGTGGGGATGTGTAACATTCGCAACACACCCCACCCATCACATAGTCTCACATGATCTCCACCACAGGCCACACCTACGAGGACAACTTGTGCAGTACGTCTCCATACTCTGTGTAGGCACCAGAGGTAGCCCCCATCATGGAAAACATCACTAACTTATAGCCCACAGACTCATGTGTGCCCATCACATACAGCCAATAGGGAGTTATAACATTCACAACACACCAGTCATAGGTGACTCTGTAGCAGGCTACACAAGGCGATAGTCGCTTACATCTTGCTGTCGGGTAACTGGTTCCGCAACATAACCTATGCACCCATGCCACACCTCACCAGTTACGATGTGACTGTCATTCTCCATGTTAGT
This sequence comes from Protopterus annectens, assembly GCF_019279795.1. Taxonomy (NCBI): domain Eukaryota; kingdom Metazoa; phylum Chordata; order Ceratodontiformes; family Protopteridae; genus Protopterus; species Protopterus annectens. The sequence continues at coordinate 596,117,447 of NC_056748.1, forward strand.
GTGACTGCCCTGAGATGCCACTTCACAGACTACATGTGCAGGGACATGCAATAGCTCACCAGTCTTATAGCCCTGAGGGTGTGGACCAAGCCCTGGGGAGCATTATGCATTCGTCCGGACATGATACCACTGTACAATGACCGACTGTGTCACTTCAACAGTTGCCTATGCTCCTATTGTCATTCCACAGGCATCTGGTATCTGTCCGCTTTGACTGACCTGGTCAAACACAATGCTGTGGCACAGATGACTTGCACCTGTCAGCCCTGGGAGTACAGCTCACATGTAAGGCTCTTGCTGCTTCTATACTGCCTGTCTTGCACAGTTTCTAATAACAGTCATCGGCAGAACGGGAACTGGCAAGCACGACATGGGGTCATGTGACACAATGCTTGCATCTTCCTCTGTGACACACGCAGGCAAGGCACACCTTATAATGCACCACTCCAATATCTCTGCAGTGACTGGGACCTGCCTCTAGGCTCTGCAGAGCACACCTGCAATGACAGGTTATAGACAGACCATACCTTTCAGGCACATACCTGGACCGGCACACCCACAGCTGAGGGGTTCCCATATCCCACTATGTTGTGCACACATCCTGGCTAGTTACTTAGCACAATGCATCACAGGTGCTCCACGTGCAACTAACTGTGTCCGGGACCGCTATACACATTGTAACAAGCTACAGAGTCAACATCATACCCCATGGTTAACATACCTCATTTGTTGGTATATTGGACAGTGGGGCTCAGACAGCTACTACTGATGTGTGACTGACACTACCCCACACTTAACTGGGATAGCCACTCATGTACCGACACATCCATGAGTCATAACCTCCACTCTGCTGGATCAACCCATACACACCACCTCCAAGACCAAAATTAACCTTGACATGAACACTACCACCATGTGACTGGTGTTACATACCTGGGGTTATCCCCTCATTGGTGGATTCCGAACATATGCTAATCAACCTTGTTAGCCACATCCCGGCACCACACCCATCACAGCATACACAGTACATGAGTACTACAACATCTACTACAGAAGTCTTCTGACAGCGGTTGTTAACGTCATGACACCCGTGCAGATGGACGATGCACATACAAATGCTGAAACATACCCCAGTGCACTTCATTAACATGTACACAACTGCATGTATCATGCTATTCCACACAGAGCCATGATGGTACACACCAGATAACAGACGCCACTCTGGTGGTCATGTTCCATGGACATATGATGTACAACAACAGGTGTAGGCTGTTGCACAGTGGTGTACATTCCCATGGATGGGGTAGCTCACTGGTCAGCCTTGGTAGGGCCACAGGATCCCTCATCACATACTCCAAGACTAGCTATGTAAACATTACTGCAACACATTCCGGGGTGTACCACCAGGCATTATGGTGGTATGTCAGTAGTCGATGGCAACACCCACATCTGCTGTCACATACAACAGCCACTCAGGAACATTACAGACCCAGGTGATGTTGGCAACATGCTGGAGGATGGATTCAATGCTAACATTACACCCTCTCACTCACTACAGGGCCACAATCCATACAGGAACATTGTGGTGTCCCTGTGGTCACACCTACACAGTACTAACCTGCACTCTATATGTCCTGGGACACTGGCCCCATGTCACCTTCCCATGTCCCAGGCTGGGATGTGCACAAACCTCTGAATGACATGTCTCCCCACTAGGCCACCATATTCAGTAATAGCCTTGTTTCAGACATTGTAGCCCCTGAATGGCACACAGCAGCATTTATCACACTACACACAGGTGGCACCACAATGCACGAGTGGGACTATAGTCCTACACACCTGACTGGACTGTTCTGCATGGCTATGGGGCACATCATCAAGGATGTCATTCACAGAGACATTGTTGGGCTCCCGTCCTTTGATGCCACCTGGGTTGGGCTTGTTAGGGCCAGAGCATGGCCCCTACACCTGGTGGACTCCTTTCATATAGTTACCAGGGCAGTTGCTGATGGTACGGGAGTCCACACATCCTACATTGTCCTCTCATTGCCTTTCAGCACCATTCTCCATTCTGGTATTGACAACATACACATCCACCTGCACATCGTACCCTATGTCTCAGGATGTTATGCAATGTGGCTCATGGACAGGACACACACAGTGAGGCCAGCATACCATAGTACCTACTGCATGTCAGTTACATTTGACATACCACAGTCCTCAGTCATAGGGCCCCTCATGTTCAATATATGCTTCCCTGCGGTACAGGCTAGCACAGGGGACTTTCCCTGCCTAGCTTTACAAACCCCTGCATACAAAGCACCATGATTGCTCCACCAGCTGATACTGACTCCATCCATATGGGTGTCACTGTGGCAGATACCTGATATGGCTATCATGGTGTCAAGCTGCATGACACAAGGTGCATGAACATCACCTTTGCATTACACCATTCACCCACTGACTATCACATGGGTGGTAGTCCCCTACATACATATCACATTGTACATGTTTGCAGTACACACATATGTCGCACCCACTCCTTTGGTTACCATATTGCCACTGTGGCGTGGATATCCTTCTACGTGGCCACACTTATCTGTACTGGGTGTGTAGCTGGTACATAGGCACCCATTGTACCTCTGAACTCAAGACTTCTACACACATTCAAGGGTACACCACCCCATTTAGGGTGTACCTTACACAACAGCTACAGCTTTACATTCCACAACATTAACACGCCATGACGTTTACTGAGCTCCGACAGTTTAAGTATGCGGCTGCACTACGGACACCACATCTGTACACATTTGCATACTACATACTCAGGGGTGACCTCTGCTGATCAGACAGGGCCCATGTCCACAACATTATTAATGGATATACTCCTCATACGCGACATAAGCAAAGCCACTGTGAGCAACATGCTCATGGATATGTGCACACACGCCACAATGAGTGGGATGTGCTTGAGGGTTACATTCCCAAACTGGACACTCACCATGCTTTGGAACATGAGTCCTATGTACATCACGCAGGGACACTCAGTAGCACTGTTCATGTGATACCTCCCTTGGTGGTTGGGAGACACATGTAGGCCTGGGATCACTGCAGTGGCTGTACTGTGCAGAGGTGCAGGTGACACATGGCTCTGCTGTTCACAGGACACTACCCTAGAGAGGTGCCACTGGTGTGAACACTGTAGTTGTGCTTACACATGGACTTGCCAGACTGCATAGTACCCCACTATGCACCTGTGAAGCTATTACATGTCCTTTGTGCATGGTTACTTGGTAGCCCTTCCATTTAGATTAGCTATCATGCTATTACAATGTCCCATGCCTACAAGCCATATGTATCCTGTTATTGTACATGCCAATAGACGATACCTTTGGTATGCATGATATGCCTGTTATGCTGTGTAGAATATCTGTCATATCTACCTACAATACTATACATTACACATATTTCACATTGTATCCCATAATGCAAAGCATACTTGCACAGTGGGACCACCTTAGATATGTCATTGACGTTATATGCCCATACACATGCGTGCTGTGACAGTATATCAACATATACTATCCCCTGTTATGGCACGTACTTGTTGGACATACCCTACCACTGACGGCGGGTTGTATGAAATTGTTCTGTTTAACGCCCTCATGTAGCATCCCTTGTGGTGTCTGTGATGTGTACCTTGTGGCCCACTGCTGGACGCACAGTTTCTACAAGCGTTAGTATGCTCAGCAAGACATCACTACATAAATACCTTTTCCCACTTTATGCATTGCGGACACGTTTAATTAATGCAAACCAGGCTATACATACAGTAAAACTAATTAATACAGATCATGCTATACATAACCTTACATATCGGGTGTTCTACATACCTTGTTATCTTTACGGTGTTTCGTCTCTATCTCTCTCACAGTGTTTCAACTGGTATTCGGTATGAGCATACGGTTTGAATGTCTGGCAAGTCATCCTTATATACGTCGATACCTGTAACATGTGGTTTCATCCCACCAATTGGTGTTCCTGAGTGACTAATTACTTGCATATCAGCTGTGCAGCTACTCCATTCGCCAATTACGTGGCAACAGTGGGGTATAATTGAATTCTCCACTTGGGCGTTGCCTATTTGCCGTACCTTCGGGGAGACGGTCTGTATTGTGTTTTGTTATGTGTAATTGCAACTGCTATGCATGGAGACAAGTATACTTTGGATTCATGTCCCCCATGGATTGTGTGTGACAGCTAGAGTATGTGGTTCAACATGTGGGTGTACCGGTCATCCCGTCTGATAACGGACTATTGCAAACAAAACCTGTAACATGGCTGTTTGTTCCATTATACAATGCCTGCAATTTTGCATGACGCCTTTAATTGTGTCTCTCACACGGTATGTTGAGGGTACTGCAGATGTAATTGACTGACTGGATGTTTGTGCTGCTATTACAGTCTGTATTGCTTTAGTTTCTAGTGTGGGGGATGTCGGTGGGTATACGTAGCATATACAGGTTTGTGGGGCTTGCATTTCTACATATTCCATATATATGTGTGTGGGCTCCGTCCCTAATTAGAGAGCTAACAGTTACTAGACTTATGTTACAGGATTGTACATTGGGCCGTTGTTAATTGGTTTCTATATCATCTGCAGGTGAGCTTGCTACTTATATACCTCCGGAATTGCAGCGATATATCAAGGGATATGTGTAAGTGACAGCTATCCCTTGTATTTCTGTCCCAGATATTTGCAGTCATTGCGGTTGTGTTGGTAAAAGAACCTGTTTGCCATGGGTTGCCACCTTTTCATATTGTCATTGTTGGACACTTGCGGGACATACAGCGGTGTTTACAGGCCAACACGTAGCCACGGTCAGTACACAGGTTAGCACATACTTTTATCCTCAATACATACCTATTGTTGTGGGACTTTGGCTACTTATCATATTGCATGTTACATTTACGTTTCTTACATACAGGCATAACTATTAAATACGATTATTACATTATATATGGGACATATTAATGTCCTAAGATGTCGAACATTTGCCTTTTGTACTGTTTTATGTCAGGACACACCTGCCCAGGGTGGGGCTGTCCCTCCTACTGTGGGACAGGTGGTAACCGTATGCCTACGGCTAGCTATACCCACACCTACCGTACTGATCTACCTCTGACTTGGCACTAACAGACACATGTTGCAGACACACACACACATTACAGTCACACGGAGACGCACATGGCACCCTCAACGCACACATACACAGACTACGGCACTCACAAACACAGTTGAACACAGTACCTACGTGGACCGCAACACCGGCAGCAGTGACTAAATGTCCCTTCATATCATCATACTATTACTCGCGGCTGTACTGTTCCGGTACTGTGTTCTATCGGTCTTTCAGCCTCGTGGTTACGCATGTCGGTATGTTACACATTCCATAGTTGGCAGTATCCTATTTATTTGTACCTCCAAGGTGTTATGAATGTCGTTGACCTATCTATATATATTTGCAGATATCGCTGAATCCATCTATATCAACATATATCACTCTATTGCCCTTTCTATCTGTATTTTATATATATGCATATGTGTACATAGATATATATATATATATATATATATATATATATATATCTGGCGGGGAACGTGACAGGCACACAGCACCACCATATGCTGTAAGGCTCATGTACCGTTCAGGTGTTGACATTCCGTGTTCCACTAGCTGTTGTGTGTACAATGTTTGAGGGCTGCCTATGTAGGAGTCACACATTGGGCCACCTATACATTACAATTTACAGGTGGTCATGTTTGTGTGCCATCCATTTTACTGTGTGTGCAGGTGGAGAGGTGTCAGTCCATAGGGGCCTACACTGTCAGAGTATGTGCTATACGCTCCCTCTTTGCCAAGGTGTAGGCATATTGGGCATGCCTCCATCTGCCTACTGGGGCTGGCACAGTGTGTTCATGGTCTGAATCCCTCTGTGCCTGTAATGGCCTTGGCAATTGCGGTGGGCTATGAGGGCCTTCACCATTTTGTCCCTGCTGCAGCTGCTTCCGCAGGATCATATTATGTAGCATGGCACATACTATGACAATGTGGGCACACGTGCCTGGAGAGTACTGCAAGGCTCCCCCAGATGTATCCAAGCACCGGAACCGTGATTTCAGCATCCCGAACACAAGCTCTATGATGATTCTGGTTTGTGCGTGTGCTTCATTATGGCGTTCTTGCATGGGTGTGTGTGCATTTCTGATGGGAGTCATCATCCACGGCTCCAGTGCATAGCCAGCATCCCCCACAAGATGGCCATGTGGGATGTCCCCCCTGACAAATACCTGATACAGCTGTGAGGCATGCCAGATATGGGAGTCATGGTAGCTTCCAGGGCTGCCAGCACACACATCCATGATAATGACCTGGGCATTGCACATGACCTGGCAGTTGATAGAGTGGAATCCCTTGCAGTTTATGTAGTGCCTACCATGCTCACTGGGTGGTGACTTGATTTGTATGTGCTTGCAGTCTATCGCACCCAGTACCTCCGGGTAGTGTGCCACATGGTGAAAGTGGCGCATATTGCTGGCCAACTCCTCCCGAGTTTGGGGGAAGTATATCTGCTCATTGGCATGTGGTAACATGGCATCCAGGAACTGGTGTAGTACCCTGGATGCTGATGCCTGTGAGATCCCCATTATATCTCCAGTTGGCCTTTGAAAGGTACATGTGGCCAGTATTCGCAGGCTTACACATACCTTTGTGTCCACTGGGATGGATTCCCCGCTGTTGTTTCTGGTTCTCAGGCGTGGCCGGCATAGCTCCACTATTTGCTGTAAGATGTCCCTGTCCACCCTGTAACGCTCTACTATCTCCAGGTCATGTAGCCCCTGGTAGGTTACCCTTGGTTTGAACACTCTCCTTCTCCTCCGAGGCCTGTGGTGGTTGTCGGCATCATCCTCCACAACACCGTCAGTCTCTAACACATGCTGATGAATCACAGCTATGGCAGCTCCCAACATGTACATTTTAAAAGTTCCCCGTGTGTTTACACCTATGGTGCAGTGTTTGGGAATACACAGGTGTGTGTAGGGTGCTTTCACACTTTATACTATTGTGCTGTGAACACCGATGATGTCATAGGGTGTGTATGTACGATCGTAGCTACAGGGTATCATATGTGTTTTACTGCAGGAACTACTATTGTGGTGCCTTTGGTGTTGAATTACATTTGGCTGCCGTGGATTACCTCTTGACCTTCCCTTTACATTTCTGCACGTTGCACCTACCATTTTCTGGCATGCATCTAGCAGCCTACTTTCATTTGTACTTTCCTGGACCTGGCGTATCATGCGTTATGTGTGCTACTGCCGGTCTGCTGTCGGTTTGCTTTGCTCTGCTGTGTCAGGTCTCCTATCTTTGCAATCCAATACCTCCTCTCCTTTCTTTGTATTCCAATGCATCCCCTATCCTGTTTTGCAGGTTTCTGCAAGCAGACTTGTCAGCTGCCGTCGATTGGCCATCGTGAGTTGATTGGTGTTGATTGCTCATTAGTACTCCAATTACCCTACTTCAGCATTTCCTTCTTTTCTTCCCCTGACCTTCCTGTTTGTGCTATTGTTCGTGGCGCGTGCGTCCGATTACTGGGCTTTGGGCACATTTTCATCCCTGTACACATGCGCTTTTGGGCACCATGTGTGCTCTCAGCTAAACAATTCTATACCTTCCTCCCCACCCCTGTCCTGCAGCTTTGCTTAGCAACAGACAGGCCAGATTTGCATTGCTCCAATGTGCTTACTGCTACGGTGGCACACCCCTCTGCTGATGTCATGTATCTCCTCTGAGCCACTCCTCGGTGTTATACCACTGCGCCGTATGGTACAACCTTCATCCGGCGGGACATTTGCGATTCAGTATTATCTGCCTCATTTGCATGGCATTGACTACTAATTCATAGTTACCTCACCGGACACTATCGCTGGCCCTTAGCAACCCTTGCACCTTGGTTGTGGTGTTCCATGCCTACCATTGTGTATTATGCTGTAAACCTGATTTCTATTACGTTGCGATTTTATGACATTTTTATATTATTTCTTTATGTTACAGTTTCCGCACACATGCCCTGCGGTTGTGCTGTGCGTTACTGTGGACATGACATCAAATGTTGTTTTTTACATGTTGTGCATCTTTTCTTATGCCATTGGCTGTGTATTTCGCCATTGGCATATGTTAACTTTGTGATACATGGGTCTGGCCCGCTTCCATAGCTCTGATGTTCTGTTTGGGAAAATGTAAACCGTGTTTTTTGGTTTACATTTCCGTGGGCTTACGCTACACCTGCACCACTTCATGAATCACTATATGCCTTCATTTGCATGGTGCGACACTGCGCATGGGGTGATTAGCATACCTAAGCTGAGGGCTGCGCAGTTCTGGCGTATGCCGGTAGTGCACGTGGAATTGGATCGTACCTGAATAGCTCGATGGCCATATTTGGCATTATACTGCCTACGCTATGCCTGCGCCTGGTGCAAGCTTCATGAATCCCGGGGACTGAGTGCACTTAGCCACATATACAACATCTTTAGTATTACAGTTCAATTGTGCTTGTACATAAAATACTTTGTTATTAACAGGATGGATGAATGAATTTTCCATATATATATTTACAAAATGCACAATTATTACATTTATATGTACCTTTTTATGTACATACTGTGCATTGAACTTCTTCTGTTCTTTATAGCTCTGTCTATTCTTTAGAGTTGTACATCTTTTATAACTAAGCTGGGTTCTTTGCACTGATGTCCTTCAGTTTAGGGACTTGTGACAGCATAGGCCAATATTTCCAAACTATAATCTTTATATTCTGTGTGTTCTGATCATAAGTTAAAATATATTTACAATCAATGTTTTTTCTTGAAGTCATGTTTCTTTTCTTAGGAATATTAGAATAAATGGGTGGGTACAGGGATTCCCTATTACTCAATATTTCATTTTTAATACATTGCATTTTATCATGGTATCCCTATTTTTAAACTATTGGGTCATTTTCTCCACCTGTTGTACTAAAATTTCTTGCTGTGTATTCAATCTACTAACTCATGCCATCTGAGTCTTAATATTTTCGAACATAAAAGTCAGATGCATACTATCTCATGCTAAACGTGTACACTTCTTTACATCTTTCCTGTAAAGCATTGTTTCAAACTGTCCCTTAACATTTTTCTTTAATGTGATATCCAAAAAGTCTATGTTCATATATTGTACATTCTTTTTAAATTTCAAGAAAGATGGAGTAGTATGTAAATAGTCAATGAACTCATTCAACTCACACAAAGGACCTTCTCGCAGAAGAAAAATATCATCAACAAATCTTTTATGGAAGACTGCATTGTTAAAGAATGGATTCTTAAGTTTTGATAATGTAGTTTCTAGTTCCCAGAAATTCATAACTACATTGGCATACGTATTTGCCACTGGGTTGCCCATGGCAACACCTCTAAGCTGTTTATAGTATTTTTCTTGAAACAAAAACACATTATTTTCAAGTACTATCCTCACTAGATCACATAATAAATCCACATCAATAATGTGTACATTTAATTGATCTAGGATATACTTTCTAATCATCTGGACACCCAAGTCATTTGGAATACAAGTGAATAGCGAGTCCACATCAAGTATAACAAAATAACAAGTAAGTATGCTGTTTTTACTAGACCGTTCATATAAAAGTTCTAAGAAATGAGAACTGTCAATTATTGTAGTAGTTGTCCCCAGCACTTGTTTAATCCTCTTTCTAGGTATTTGGAGATGGTTTCTATAACCCATCCCCTTGCAGAAACTATAGGTTGAAGTGGAGGTTTAGTCTAACTTTTATATATTTTTGGGATACCATATATTACAGGAATTACTGCTGTTTCTACATACAAATAATCAAAAAGTTCTTTACTAATGCACTCATGTTGTAACATACATGCAACATGTAGCTGTACTTTCTCAATAATTTTTCTTGCAGTTATAACGTCAATACATTTATATTTTAATGAGTTCAACATCTGTAACATGGAATCTATATAATAGGTTTTACTTAACACAACAACGCCACCTCCCTTGACAGCTGGTTTCACTACAATATTATCATTGTGCTGCAGTGACCGATCATCTTGTAAATTATAAAAATATTTCTTACAATTATTGTTAAAACTTGCATAAATCTCTGTCTCTACCATTTTTTCAAACAAGGAAATTGTTTGATTTGAGGATGGAACAAAAACATTTTTTCTATAATGCTTATTAGATGTATAATGAATGTCACCTTATTCCCAATGAAAAAATAGTCACAAATTCAACTTGCGAACAAACATTTTAAATTCTACCAAAGTCTTAGAAATGTGCTTTAAATTTGTAAGCATGGAATAAAACTATGTAGAATTTTGCTCTCGTGGTTCTGGTACATTTGTTTTTTGGTGTATTCAGTGACTGTGGTGTTACCAGATTTGTCTACCACGTTTTTCTTTTCTTTCTGCCTCTATGTCACTATAATCTCCCAGTTATCCTGCAAACCTGCAAATTCTGCATCATCTGCCTCCCCAGAATTACTTAAAAAAGCTAGTGCAACTTTAATAAGTGATTAAAAGTACCAGTGAAGCAATATAACTTAACATATGCATAGTGGCACATTGGTACCGCAATTAACCCTCACAGTGCTTGGTTTTCTATTCCAATTTCCAGGTGGGTGCCTTCTGTGTGAGTTTCTTTGTTTTTCTGCCTCCATGTGGGTTTTGCTGAAGTCTCTGGTTTCATCTTGCATTAGAAAGACATGCATGCAGACAGAGTGTTAATGTTACAGATTGTCCTAGGTATATGAGTTTATGAACAAGCTTCTCTGTGCGTGCACGTGTGTGTGTATGTGTGTATGTGTGTGTGTTTGTGTGTGTGTGTGTGTGTGTGTGTGTGTGTGTGTGTGTGTGTGTGTGTGTGTGTGTGTGTGTGTGTGTGCGCGTGTGTCTTGTAAAAGAGTGGTATCATATCTGAGACTGGTACCGTCATTTGGTTTGTCCACTCCCATTAACCTATGTTAGATAAAGTAAGCACTGATATGAATGCATGAATTATTTCATCCAGAGACACTGAAAATTTGCACCAGTAGCTCTCTCTAGTAAAATGTCTTGATTAACTGCTGTAAAATTTCACGTTCTCAAAAAGCAGAAAAATATCTTAAATGTAATTCTGTTCAGCTTCCAAACACAGAAAAATATTATCCTTAAATATCACATTAGACATTAGAAAATGAAGTAAAAGTGAACGTTTAAGAAGTATAACAAGCTTAAATAATTGAAATGCTGTACACTGTCTACAAACAATAAAGTCCGTCCATCTACCCATCCATCCATTTTTTAAAACACCCTCTCCTAGTGAGGGTAACTATAGTCATTGCATAGTGATGTATTCTGAACTACACCAGAATGTGAACTACAAACCAACAGCTGCAAACAGTTCTAAATGAAAAAAATAATACATAAAAACTAAAATAACAGGGCTAAAACAATACATCTTCTTTTCAAATATTGTCTTAAGAAGCTACAGATCCCAATCAGTTTATAATGAACCAGTTGTAAAGAGTTGAAAATATCAAACAAAGTAAATTATAATCCAGTCACACATTCTTAATAAGTAATTAATTCAAATGTCAAAAAATTATCTATGACCTAAAATGAAAGCGTGTGTGTGTAAAAATGACACTGACTTAGGAAGAGGTCCTGCTTATCTTTTCCAGTCACAGAAGATTTTTTTAACTTGACTTTCTCTGATTTGTATTAAAATGGTTGCATTGCAGAGCCACTGAAGAATGAAATAATTTTATGGGGTCATGAAGTGTGTGTGGTGGGGACTTTAGTGTTAGGTTAACCAGCTATATCAGAGTTGTATGGGGTCATGAAGTGTGTGTGGTGGGGACTTTAGTGTTACACTATATCAGAGTAGTACCAGAAAAGTAATTTATCTTCATGCAGATATGAACTTGTGCTGCTTTCATCCATGATGTTTTCTTGCTTAAAGAGTGATCTTTTAATGATTTGATTGAATATCTTGTGATGGGTCATTAGCAAGATGTGGTGGTTTTAGATCCTAATAATACTGCTAATGTACTAATATGCCTCTTCCTTGGTAATTTTTAAGCTTCTTCCTACCTGGCTCACTGAGCCCTCCTACTCTTCTTCAAGTTACAGTGCCCACACAGACTTGATCCCCAAATTGTTTTTTATCAAGTTACTCCAATTCTGCTACCATAAAGGCAACTGACTACTTGGTAAATCAACTTAGTGGTACTCTTTATCAGTGCCCAGGGAATGAGGATCTGATGGGTAGGTACTGGACATGAAAACTGAAGCCATCAGGTATGCAGAGCAGGACAGAACCCCAGATTTAGGAGTGGAGTGTGCAATGACATTGTGACATGATGTCATTCTCCCAAGCAGACTACCTAAGAGGCCCCTGTCTCTCACTAGCATTTTCCCCTTAAAACTTTGCATAACATAAGAGAGCTACTTCATCCTACTCTCCCTAGCTGACCATACCAGCAATCTAAGCACTTTCTTGAACTCACGTCAGTGGTAGCATGGACAAACACTCTGCTTCTATGTTATCAAACTGGTCACTTTACAATCATATTTTTATATAGACTTTTAACAATGATGCACAATTCAGAAATGAAAAATAAGATAAAATAACGCAGACGAAAAATTTAAACATGATCAAACAAGGGATTCCTCAGACCATTTACCAGGTATATATACTGGCCACTACATAAAAATACCAGTAGCATATATGACACCATATCAAAAAAGTGCATGGTAAATTAGTGGGAGACACTGAACCAATCATCAAATGTCCCGGTCCCCTTCAATAAACACATCACACTAAATGATATTTGATGATTTTTATTAAACTTTCATAACATAGCTTTGTTCACCAACTTTATTAGTTAGTTACGGGATTCCAAGATGGCTGCCGACTAGACTAGTCCCTATTCTCAGAGCTCCTCACAGACCAGTATCATCTTTAATTTTTACAACTTGAGACTAATATTTTTCCTCAGTTTTTTTCATAAAAGGATTATACTAAGCTTTTTACATTTAGCTGGAATATTTTTGGCTTTGGAATTTTTATTTTGGGTCACATTTTACCTCAGAACAAATTGTGGAGCTATCAGACTTGGGCACCTGCTGCTTCAGACTTTTCCTGGAACTTGTCACCCTGGTAACAGCATCTAATCACTGGGCATGGCTACTAAATCGGAGTCTATGGATTCACAGACCACGAAGGCCAAATTCTCATCAGTTCACTCACCAGAAAAAGATAACACTTCTAAAAGGCTGAGAACTTCCAAAAACTCTTCTGAACCAGCCAAAGTAAGTAGCAAAGAATTAAATGACTCAAACTTTTATTTAGACGAGTTAAAGCTAGCATTAAAGCCTATACAAAGTGCCATTCAGAACTTTACAGAAAAATTTACTGACTTTGGTGATACATTAAAAAAAATAAATGACAGAATGAGTATTATTGAAAACAATAACTCAGCTATGGAAATAAAAATTGAGACATTGGAAAATGATTTAAAGTCTAAAGATAAAACTATCTCTGAAATACAATCTAAATTAATAGACTTGGAAGCCAGAAGTCAGGAACAACATTATCATTCGGGTTTACCAGAATCTTTTGATAAGAATAATTTGCTATCTGTGTCCAAGAGTATATTTGAGTCATTACTAAACTGTGAAGCATCTTCAAAAGACATAACTGTTGAGAGAGCACACAGAGCTCTACGTGCCAGTCAAGATGCTTCCTCACCAAGGATCATATATACAAAATTGCTAAATTTTCAAGATGCTTTTCAAATACTGCAAGCAGCCAAAAGTAAGAAACAGTTTGTATGGAAATCGCATAAGTTATCATTCTCACAGGATTTTCCTCCTCAAATAAAACTAAACAGACAAAAGCTCTCTCCCTATTGTGCAGAATTAATTAAAAGAGGGATAAGATTTCGCATGTCTTATCCAAATACTTTGTCATTCACATTTAATGAAAAAAGTTTACTTGTTCTGATTCTAAGGGAGCAAAAGATGTTTTTTTCAAAGCATTCAAAAAGCTTCCGGATTCAATTTCCTAACAAGGTATATAATTGACTGGACACAAAAATGTTGAAAGTATATATATATATTTCCTTTTTATATAGGTTATTTACATACAGTTAATGAGCTTAATCAATTGTGAAATATATTACTGTCAAGGGTAAACAAAAGGTGTATAAATATGTACACAAATGTGTTAACACATTCCTCTTTTCTTTTCAGAAAACATGAAGTGTCTTAGCTTTCTTTGTGGTGAAATCAGAAATATTAACATAGATTTCACCCTCTTAATAAATCTTGCGGTCCCCTTACTTAGTGAGATTTAGTATTTATACATAGTTCAAATAAGAACTTGCCAAGTGTCAATATGATATTTATCTTGTAAAGACTAGAATAATACAGAATATACGAGGTATAAATCCTTCACAGACTGCCTCTGTTAAGAGTATGTACTGTGCATATATATATAAACATAAATATGTTTTATTTTCTTTTTTTTCTTGAAGCAATGGGAAAGCGCAAATTTGGTATGTGCTTACATGTTTTATCTCACAATTAAGGTGCTGGTATTTAAAATAGATTCAGCACTCCAGATACTTTCTGTTTATATTTATTTAAATAGCGTACAAGCGTTTTTTCTTTTTAGGCAAATAAAATGCCTTGGTTTAGCCTGTAATTTTTTGGAGGGAGATACACAGACTCTCGAGACTGCTCCGAGAGAAAATCTCTTATCTAACGCATCAGCAGATGTTACTACTATGGCACGCATCATTATGTTGATACGGAGCTTGGCGGTGACGTCATCAATGTAATGGGAAGCTTCGGTGACTTGAGAAGCTTATGTACAGTTAAAGAGTGTATTTTCATCAAGACTACATGTAGGATATGCGTGTTCGGCCTCAGTGGATCTTTGAGACATAGTTGTGATGACATCGTTGGAGGGTGTGGGGAGAGCGCTTATGAGCGTATATTCAACGGAGCTATAGTGTTTGGATATTTGTCAGCTTCATGCTCGTGGTGTATTCTGATTGATTGTTGATTAAAATGCTGGTCTCCTTCATGGCCAGTTTGGAATGGGGAACAGGATTGAGGCAAGGAGCCTTGTACGTTGAACGTATATCTGTAAAGCTCTAGCTGGCGGCAGTATGAGAAAGAATATGGTCATGTTTAGTGATGGGGAATGGAGCGGCGAGGAGTATCATGCTTATGGCTGGATGGATGCATTCTTTGGAATGGGGGTTGAAAGACAGGTACGTTTTTTGTTATTGTGTTCAGTGCATGCTTCTGCTCTTTATGCTTTTTTCTCTTGGGGTCTGCATCTTGATGGGAGGATCTTTGGTTGTTGTGTGCTGTTGTGGAGAGCATCACGGAGATTGGTGTCTGTGGCGAGTCGCTTCGGCTTGTGTTGTTGGCTTGGTTCTGTTCTTGTGGGTTCGTGCTTTGGAGTTTCTGTTGAATATATGATCCTTTGTGTTTTGGTGTCTTGGTTGGCTTGTTCGGATTGGATGGAGTGAGATGTTGGTTCCCTTGGCTAGGAGATCTTCGGTTTTCAAAGCTGATTGGGCGGCTTTGTTAAGGGTGCACCGCAGTTTGTGCTTTGATTTGGTGGAGACGCCGTACTGATGTGTAGGGCTACTGGAGTGAAGTGTATGTTTTTCTTTTTTCCTTTTCTTTTACAGTGTCGGTGGACCACTGACGCTAGGATGGTCTGGTGGCTTTGGGGCTACTTGGCGTTGGATGGGAGAAGTGCTAGTAAAATATCAGCAGCTTGGTTGCATCTCAATCTATGTGTTTGTCTTATGTGGATTTTCAAGGCATTGAGGTGACGCCATTGCTAGAACATATACAGGAAGCACTTACTCACTGAAATGGGGTTAATTTGATAATTTAGAAATATATAATATGTCATGGTAGGTTGCTGTCTGATGGCTTGTCTAGGCGTGATAGAGAGCGTTTAGGGGGAGTGCTGTTTCTATAGTTTACTGCAGCATGTACAGAGCTCTTTTATGGGATACTGTTGGTATATGCAGAAGTTCTATTTGGAGTTGCATGATGTTACCGAAGTTTCAACTACTATATGCATTATAGCTTGAATACCCCTGTCAATATAGACAGGTGTAATACTATTTTCGAATTGAGGTTCAACAAGTCATGTGGGGATCTTTGAGAGGGGTTGCAGGGGTGGGATTTGATCGGACAAGCAAACTCGGATGCATGGAAAGTCTTAGCGCGTTTATGCTTGTTAGATCAATCCAGATTACCATAAACAGTACTCAAACGCACATATTTTCACCTATTTTTACATTTTTTAACCAGGAAAGATGCTTGGAATGGACCCCATCTTTGATGGTGGTAATGGGTGAAAGGCTTCATGTATAGTTACCATTTATAATATATTTAAGAACACTATACAAAATACATGGAGCAATAAGTGAATTTTACTCATAGAAAGGTAGGTCTTTAAAAAAAAAGACATACAGCTCAAAAGAGGGGAAACAGGGGAAGAAAGGAAAAAGCAACCGCAAATAAAAATATGTGCATGTTAAAAGGTTACTGTTCTGTATAAAATGTTTTAACCACACAAGGGAGCATAGTCATAAATGTTTTTTTTAGAAATATGATTCATTTGCTTACATTTTGAGTTAGTTAATATTGATGTGACCGTTCACAAATATTATCAGAACAAAACACAAAGTTTTTATTGTCGAATTATTTGTCTGATGTTAATGCAGTTTGTCTATGACACATATATGTCTATACTAAGCTTAGTTAAAACTGCAATTTATCTCTGATATAATCAATATTAGTTTCTATAGCAACTATTATTTATATGGGATAACATCAAACTTATTTTCATATGTTTCTTTTTTTTGTACATGGAAACATTTACATAAATTTGATTCATTAATATCTGAAATACAAAATTGAGGAATGTCTATAACAAATAATATTTTCTATTCAATAATGGAGCTTATACAATGAATAAGAGAGTAGGGATTGTGCATGTTGGACATCTTGATTTTAGTTAGATATGTAAATATGTTTGATAGTGTATTATGGTGTTTTGTTTAGTTAAGCAAATATGCAAAGTTTACTATGTTGATACATTGCAATTGACATTGAAAATGTTAACCAAATTCACTTATATAATTCATCTTTATTTTTTTTCTCTAGTAGGGGTTAGGTGGCTAGGCACTGGGGTACTAGGGAAGAAATTTTTCGAATCCTTATAACAACCTTTTAGGTAGACAATATGAATCAGTATGACGGTTGTGGGATATTGAGGTCTATAGCCAATATTTCATTTTTGTCAAATCTTAGATATATGTTATATATATATTCTTAGTTAATACTATGACAATAAATATTGACTCATGGAATGTGAGAGGATTACAAAATAAGAACAAAAGATCTCTATTATTCCATTTACTATTTAAATCAAAGGCTAATATTTGCTTTATACAAGAGACTCACTTGACTAAAGATGACTTTGATAAAGATAAAAGAAGAAATGGATTAAAACGATAGTAGCAGCTGGTAATAGTACAAAATCAAGCGGGTAGCCATTATAGTTAAAAACACATTTCAGGGAACTATTTCAGAGATGAAATATGATGCGAATGGAAGATGGTGCTACATTATTTCTGTTTTTCACAACATTGATAAGCCAGTCATATTCTTTAATCTATACGGCCCTTGTGAACAACAACATATCTTTTTTATTCAAATATATAATATTTTATCCTCCTTCAAAGATTATTATTTAGTATTGGGAGGGACTGGAATGCTATTATTAATCCTGACACTGATCGTACTAGTAGATCTTCCTCATACAATTTTCAAGCATCCATTGCCTTGGAAGAAATTATAATAGATTTAAACCTTATAGATCCTATTTCTCTTATAACACAGAATGATAAAAAAGACTTTTTCACATATTATTCAAAATGTTATAAATCTTGGTCAAGATTAGATTTTTTCCTTATTTCAAATGATTTTACTCATATGAAGTTAAATTACTCTCTTGAACCTAGATTTTTTTCTGACCACTCTAGAATATCTCTTAGTATAAGTTTGGTCCCACATTCACCAAAATTATGCTCATATAATAGCTGGACATTGAATAATAATTTGCTTTCAAAGGAAAATATACATAAATCAATAATTGAAACAATAAAAGAAACACATCTTAATTTACACACATCAGATATCCCCTTAGATATACAATGGGCCGCATGTAAGGCAACTCTTAGGGGCATATTAATCAACAAAGCATCATATTTTAAAAAACAATATAGAAATAAAGAATTACAATTAAAATCAAAAATTCAAAATTTGGAAAATCAGTACAAAATAAGTTCCGATCCTTCAACATATGAATTATTGTTGAATTCCCAAAAAGAATTATTGCTTCTGCATCAACATAACCTTACCATTTCAGAGCAAAGGTTATTAGCTACATACTCTGAATGGGCTCAGATTCCTTCTAAAGTGTTAGCCAGAATAATAAAAGGTAATCATTCCCTTCCTAGAATTTCGACATTAAATTATAATAACAAGAAATACAGTACTGATCAGGAAATTTTGCAGCTTTTTACATCATTGTTCTCAGAGATATATTCAAAAGACAATAATCTTAGGAGTAAACAAAACATAGTGAATTTCGTCCTCTATTAAATTTCCTAGTTTAAATGAATCACAAAAGAACACACTTTCTGCCCCATTGACTATCAGAGAAATATCGGAAGCCATTAGTAGACTCAAAACTAGTAAATCACCGGGACCAGATGGCTTCACACCAATTTTTAAAACTTTCTCATCAGAGATTTCACCTCTTCTCCTAGTAATTTTTAACCACATAATGATTCATGGTATATCTGATCTGTATTGGAATACCTCAAAACCATATTAATTTTGAAGAGAGACAAAGAAAAACTGATCCTAATAATTATAGACCTATTTCCTGATTAACATTGATATCAAAATCTTAGCTTCAATACTTGCTTCTAGACTTAAAAATGTTTTACCATCTTTAATTTCTCTGGAACAAGCGGGCTTTATGTCACATAGACATTCGTGGGACAATACCTTGACAATTGATGCTCTTATTCACTTTGCCAAAAATGACTCAAACCCTATGTATGCATTAATTCTTGATGCTGCTAAGGCTTTTGATAGGGTTAATTGGGACTTCTTGTTTCATATCATGCTTTGTTTCAATATACCATCTACTTACATAGACTCTATTAGAATGCTATATAAAAATTCTTATACTTTTCTTTATATTAACAGGAAAATATCCAAAAATATAAAGATCTTTAATGGCACAAAGCAAGGATGCCCATTATCTCCTTTCTTATTTAATCTATATATAGAACCTCTATTATTATACATTAAGCAAAATACATATCATAATATTCCTAGAATCCTTAACACTAAAGTATGTTTGTCCGCCTTTGCAGACGATCTTATAATATATTTTCAAACACCCTGCTCAGATCTTCCCAAACTAATTTGTTCCATTGAAAAATTCTCAGAGGTTTCTGGTTATCAGATTAATATTCAAAACACATATTCTTCCCATAAATCCACTTGCTCAAGACATATATGTTTCCTGATTTCACTTTTCGGATAGTTCAGAATTTCAAATATTTAGGGATTCATATAAATCACAATGGTCTCTCCACATTTCAAAATAATTTGGCTAAAATATGGTCATTGATTATACTTGACTTGAACAGATGGAAATTACTAAATCTATCACTTTTATCAAAAGCAGCTATAATAAAATGAATATTCTTCCCAGATTGTTATTTCAATTCAATGCGGTGGATCAGATGATTCCAAAATCTTTTTCTCAAAAATCAATAAAAT
The DNA here is from genome assembly GCF_019279795.1 of Protopterus annectens. Taxonomy (NCBI): domain Eukaryota; kingdom Metazoa; phylum Chordata; order Ceratodontiformes; family Protopteridae; genus Protopterus; species Protopterus annectens. Next base: position 596,137,467 of record NC_056748.1, read on the forward strand.
TTTGGCTAATTTCTTGTGGTTTCCTAAATCAGTAAGAATTTCTTACATTAAGCTAATCTTACCTAAAAATAAGGGTGGTCTTGGTCTTCCCAATTTTCACCTTTACTACTTGATTATCTCGGCAAACAAATTATTATCCATTTTAAATTTAAAGACTGCGAAGTTTAATCAAAATTCTATTTGGACAGAATTATGGTTTCAACATATTGCAAATAAAAACATTAACCCATTAGCTCTTCCTTTCCTTTCATTGGAAGTAATGAATAAATTTAAAATTCCTAACTCTTTAAAACAAAAAATTATTGCTTTTCAAGTCTTGGTAAAACTTGTAAATCTAGAAAATATATTTCAATTAATGCAACCTCTTCACTTAAATCCTAATATCAATTTAGACAATATGTCTTTTAATCTTTCAGATTTTCCCTTGATTAAAGATCTTACAGTTTGGGATCTAATGCAATACAAGAATGAAACTATCTCTAATGTACGCAAAATTCTCAAGGTTAATATTAAATATCTAGTCATCTTACGTCAATTGAGAGATGTAATTAATGCTAAATTCCTACACATCAATATAGATAGCACCGATATTATCAACTATAAAGTGTTTTTAAAAGTCCTCATACTCCCAGAGAAAATGTTGTCTAAATCTTATAATCTCATAAATCAAATAATTCATAGTGAAGAGTGTCTCTTCTCTACTTATTGGGATAAACACAACTCTCATATATCTATAAATCAGAAACTCTCAGCTATCAAAAATACAATAGAATACTCGCCCTTCAAAAAACTCTTTTACACTCAACTAATGATAAACAATAATGCATACTTTACTCCTTCTAAGCTCAACAAATTTGATGCAAATAAATCACCCTCATGTTCTTGTTGTTCACACCCTAATGCAGATCTTTTACACATCTTTTGGTCCTGTCATCATTCACACAAACTTTGGACCTCCCTAAAAGTCCGTTTACAGAAAATGGGTTATCACAAATCCACCTTATCTTGGGAGACTGCAATACTACACATACCAAATATTTATCTCCAAATTGGACATGCAAGTGCTAATATACATATGTTCACTTATAAAATTATATATCACACAAAATTGGTTAGATCGTACTAAACTGAATTGGAATAATTTTAAAATTCTAGCCCACACATACATCAGTGCGCAGAAAATGATAGTGAAAAGTCCCAAGAAGTCGACACATATTAATAAAGCTTTAGAAAAGGTGTTACATATTATTAATAGTGTATAGATGGCCACCCTCCTTATGGGATTTGTAGACCTCAGTCTCACTTATATCCTAATGCTTATTTTTTTTGTCTTAGCTCAATACTTATTTTGATATATTCTTTGGTTAACATTTTGTATATGATGTAGATAGTTAAGTGTATATTCTCAAACTGCATTGAGACAAAACATTCATCTTACAAAATTGTGTTATCATAAATATCTCCCAATGTTTCATTTTTAAATATGTATTCTATTATTGCTGTTGCTGTTATATTTCTGTATTGTTCAAAATTCAATAAAAAGTTTTTTGAAAAAAAAAAAAACTTTATTAGTTACAACTGACCATAATATAGTTGATTCTAAACACAGCATAAACATCACTGTAATATTAATCGGGCCAGCGTACCTACTCACCCTGCCCAGTAAGCAGGGTCCATACCTCTGCTCGCTTCAGCATCCCATCTCACTTCATACACCATTCATTGAATTACCTTCCACCAAATAAGCAGCATCCTTACCTCAGCTTGCTTATCTATTCAGCAAGCTTCCTCCAGCTACTCATTTTCATTTCCCCAGATCCTTGAAATGAACATCCAGACACCAGAGGGGGAACAGAAGAGGTCAAACCTGTCCCTCTTCTCCAGCAACCAGCCTGACTAGGCTGTTCCCCCTCCCTTCTACCCAAAATTGTTCAACCAACTACCTCCCATACCAGGAAGGGTTAAGCCAAACATCATTTGGTGAACTCATGATCTGTAAAGCCCTTAAAATCCTGCATACTATCCATGAAACACACCCTAATGAAACTAAATAAAATAGGATTACCCATGACTCCATTGTACCACCGGAACATCCACTCCAAGAGAATACATTACTTTTAGCCCGCTTCCTCCCAGCCACTAATCATGGCTCAACCTGAAAGGAATGACAACCTATAACCACAACCCAGTTAACTGGATGTGCATTAACCCGACTACTGTAGGGAATAGTCTAACTCCAAAACTTCAATACCCTAACCCTAAATGGCAGAAAACCAGCACCCTTTGACCTAGTTCCTGAAAACTCCCCTATGCTCAGCAATAAAGTACTCTGTGCCCAGCCATAAACACCCCCAATTCACTTATTACCAAATGACAATCCGGACTAGAACCAAGGCCACCCCACTCAGAATCTCCTAGCAACCGTCCTAACTAGAACTCTCAACTACTAACCATCCTTAACCCAAGTTTGTCCCTGGCCTTTCCCCTCGAAGGCTCTCTTCCCTTATGTTACCTATACCACAAGTAATTAAGACCTGGCCTACAGCCACCATATCCTGCATCCAAGCTTCCTTTAAACCTACTAACTCCCCTGTAACAATGCACCCAGTTTCTAAAATTACCCCAACACAGCCACCCTCCTACCAAGCTTCCTAAAACCCTACCTACCAAAAATTCACCCCAACCACAAGTGAAATGATCCTTGTGCTACTCTGTAAAACCTTAACCTGGTATGTAACATTAACACTAACTACTCAAGGGACAAATTTGTCACCCCAAAGATACCACACATTAGGAACAAACTCCGGTATCCTGTCAAACACCTCATTGGCCCTTCCCCCAAATGTGGTTCAAACAACTGGATGAGTAAATATAACCACCCCAAGGTTCCAAGCTCCTGAAAGCAAGGGTTAAACTTCACTGGCTTGCAAGAGCTGTACGGCTTTAGCCTAATAAGTTCCTGTGCTTCTTTGAATGTTGTGACTCTACTCATCCCATGGGATCCCTACACTCCCCACAAACTGTTCCCAACAGTTTTCCCCTGGCCCCCCCCCTCTACCTACCTCTTCCTTACTTGCCCCCTATACCAACGCAATAATCAACTTCCACTAATTGACCACAGAGCTCTAACATGCCTTAATAAGGTGATTATTCAGACCCTCATTGTACCCCATTCCAGTGCCAAGAACATCCATCTTATCAAAAAGCATCACCTTTCAGATCCCCTTTTCCAGCCAGCGCATGATGCAGTCTACACTTCAGCAATTTCAGTCAGTAACTGTTGCCCACTTGTGCTCCCCATGTGAAACCTCCTCGCTCTCCACTGCTTCCATCATCTGCAAACTCACTGTGTAGTGCCACAACTGGTACTCATCACCACCATCTACAAAGAAAAAGAACAAAAGTAAATCCTCTAAGATGTAAAGAGAAGGCTCCACTTTATACCCACCTATTCCAAATTGTAGCAGCAGCGTTCCAAAACCCCCATCTGCAAGAAAGAAAAGACATGTAAAACATCTGAAATACATAACGCACATTCTAAGACATCTTCAAAGACAACATATCCTGCCAACCCGGGAAGGAATGTACCACCACCACCACACACATTTACGACCAAGCAGCCATGACTAAAGCTATGCTTCCAATGAACCTATCAAATGCCCAATATAAATTTAACTACCAGTCGAGTATGTTACAATTAAACCCCACACATGAAGGAACCTATCAATTTCCACCCAGGGTAACCTTGCGATTCCATACCACATCAATTAGTGCACTATATAAGCCAAGCTTATATTGTAAAGCCATCTGCCTAACTCTTAACCTTCCATCTCCAAATGAGGCGCACTAGCCAACATAATGTAGAACAAATGGACAAAATGCAGCAAACCTAATAATAACTTACTAGCAGCTTACAAAATACAATTAGGCATTATGTTAAATATCCCTCTTACAAATTTAAAAGGTTGATAGTACAGGTTTGCATTAACATAGATATTCAGAATGGTATGAAGTCTGCAACTCAAATGTCTGTCATCCTCCCCGCCTATATTCATCACTGAATGCTTAAAAAAGTGAATAGTGATTATTCAACCCTATGTAAGTGAAAGCTTACAATGTTGAAGTGTCAGAACGGTGATTTTTTTCCAAGGGAAAAAAAATCGCTGTTCCAAACAAAAAAAAAAATCAATTTCAAACATTACATTCAGTGGGGGACTTCTCCTCCACACCCCCCCACTTAAATATACCAACTCCGAGACAGTACTACAGTGCCAAAAACAGCAAAGTACCGAAGTGGCCAAGCAAATTCTTTCCTAGGGAAAGAATTCGCTTAACAACCATTTTGATATTTTCCGTTTTCAGCCTTTTCAGTTCAACCGAGACGCATTCGAAAGAATGTGTCTTCAGTCTTCTAATATAGACCCTACAGACCTAATACTTTGCCATAACTTGTCAGAAGCCACCATTCTAAGGAAAATGGGGTAAAAAGTGGGCAGCAAAATCTGAACATCCTGCAAAAAAAAAAATCTGTACCATTGAAAGGCATACCCTCCTAGCCCAGCAAATACAACTGTTGTTTTGCTGACCAGTATCCCCAACTCTAACCATATCCTCCCCCACTGCCATTACTGCAGCACTCTGTTTGCCTTTCTAAATTATATCCCATTTTCCTGATAATACACAACATGATCCTTATACTGGTAAAGCCAGTTACAATAGCACATCTGGAACCTATAACAGAAAAATAAGAAACAATCTTGCAACTTATACTTGTGTGCCATGTAAGGGAACCCTAGGGATTTCTTGCCAACATTATATTCTTTATTGCTTAGAAACCTTGCTGTTTAGGAAAACAATCTTCCCTCAAAATAAAGTTCTTTTCTCTCCTACCTGTCTAGCAATTCTTTACTATCTCTAGTAGCACCCTGATCCAGATTGAAAATTTCAGTCCCAGACTTCGAAGAAGAAATGATATGCTAAACATAAAACATTTAAATGAAAAGATGGAAAACCTCTCATTCTAGCTATTTTCTAAGATGATATCAATATTTAAAATCTGTCCCTGATGTTGGACCATTGTGCTCCTGTTATGTTCAGCTTTGTCTAGAATTTTAGGGTTTGAGTGGTATGTGTAGCAGTGGTCAGAATAGATGAATACCTGAATTTGTTAATCAAAATGCAGTGATTAAGACTTTGCCCTGTTTTCTGGAATGATAACAAATGAAAAGCAGCCCTGCCTATAACCTCAAGAAAGACAGACAAGGAATTAACTGCCCAAACAAACACAGGTGGTAACTAAATGTGAACGATGGATCCCGGAGATAACAGCTTGTGATAGCTCACCACTCTAAGCTAGTGATGTCAAATAGTGTTAACCAAAAGTATCACACAGCAAATCTGTAGCTTGACTCTTCACTGTCATGCTGATGTGTTTAAAGGTCAGTTTTGCATACTGTTCACCTTTATTAAAAATTAGACCCCTTAGTATAAAATGACTCTAATCCCCACAAGGCATGCACCGACTATGGCATTACCTCAGGAGCTAAAGCCCACGAAAATATATTTGCAGGGTTATACCTCTTCTAAGAAGCGGGGATTGTCAGAAGTTCAATGATTCTGCCCTCAGTGATTATGAGCACCGCTGTAAGGATAACTGCTTTCAAGTAAATTGACAGCACAGACGCTATTAAAAGTAATAGAAGCAAGTTAAAATATAGGATTTGCATTTGCATGACGGGTATGAAATCTGAATGTCAATTGCCAGAAAACCACAATTCTATGAAAAATGGACCAAACATGAGGTACAAATCTGTGCATTGTGTGAAAATATGCACAGTAAGACTGCCCAGAACCTGATTTAAGCAAGTAATACTGCCTACCCGTTCACAATCTGAGTTGCCAAATGGAAAGCTCCACTAACTTAAAGATGGGGTATGTTGCAACTGTGCATGCCCAGTGAACAACCAATACTCGTGAGTGCTTCACGTCCCCCTACTGACACACTAGCTGCTGTCCCAATTTTATTTATTTATTTATTTTTTATATATAATTATTTAACCACCAGAGCAAATGACTGGTAGATGAAAGGACACCGTAAATGGCAGTATACTAAATTTGCAAGACCCTGAAAAGTAAGACAAAAATCCAGAGCCACTAACAGCTATACCAGCCTGAACTAAGTATGTAAATGTACACATTAGACAAGACCAGTTGCTATCCGACAACTCTGGGCAATAAACAGAAACTAAACTCCCTCAATGAAAAAGTACAACAAGCTTCCTGGTCACCATGTACACTTTCCTGTTTCCCAAGTACAGAACGAAAATCTGTGCAGCTGAGAGCAGTCACAAAACATACTTATTACTGAAACACTGTGCACAGCTTCCACCTTTAAAACTAACGAAAGTTAAAATATGTTGCAGAAAATATGGTGTAGAATGTGTTAAGCCAAAACTGCATGGAGCCTCCATGTCACAGGGCACAAATGCTCACCCATGTTGTTCGATCAATACACATGCAACCAAACAGTGCATATTTCTAACTCCTCTCCCATTCCACAAGAAACTACAGTCAAGAAACACCATGCATGCGTTGTGATAATTGGGAATACAACACAGCTATGCTAGATGGCAGTAAGCAATGTTCAGAATTACGTTCTCATTTTAGGTCATCTTATAACTCATAGTTAAACCTGTGAAAGGCTGACTGATTTTACTCTGTAATTCTAGATGATCACTGCAAAACCTTTTGAGATTCAACCCAAATGTTCATAAAGGAGATTCTCTTGGCTTCATGCAGCTCCACTTAGGCAAGTGGATTATATACTTATCACAAATTTATAAGGTAGTGTTGCTAAATTTAGTCCTGTACTTTTTCTAAGTAGTATACATGTGAGTGTAATAAAAGGAAGTCAACAACTACTCTGCACAGTGACGTTAGTGCTGGATAGAAAAATGACTGAATGTTGTACCCACTTGAAGCCCACAAAAAGCACCCCCACAGCCTCAGCTGAAGGGAACAGAGGAAAACAGCCACAGCACTGTGAGAAAAGAACAATACACTCCAGAAATTGGAAGATTCAAAGGAGTGAATGCCCTGACTACTAAATCAAATGATGTGAAACTGAGCCGCACAAATCAAAAACCGCTCCACCCACGTCCCTAACAACCAGCCACAACACCAAGCAATCTGAGCAGCAGAAAACAATCAAACAAGGCCAGTATGGACTTACTGCCTGATATCATTCTACTTTAGAATCTTAAACCATCTTCTCATTCACAATTTAAAGATATGAACTCCTACCGCCATCTCATTGCACTTAGAGTTCGCCCAAAGTCAGAGATGCCAGTATCATCACTATACTGAATGCATCTTAGCAGTTTGCAGACTCCAATAAATGGGCTGGTTTATTATTTATTTAATTTACCAATGTAAAGCAGTGATCAAATTTAAATGTTTGCAGGCTCAACCTGGGTTACACAGACAGTAACAACCGTAAAGAAACATTAAAGTTTTAAGTAAATTTTACAGTATAGTGGCATGACATAGATGTAAATAAATATACACGTATTTGCAAGATGGCTTAAATAAGTAGGATCAGGATTATACAATGCATAATCAATTTATTACAGGTGAGATAACTCTGGTCTAGCCAAAAGACCAGACATAGTATATACAATAATGTGAATGGTTTTATTAAAACATTCCTGAGAATATGAAACAGGGTGGAAGAGTAGCCCATTTGGGATGGGGTCTTCCCCTCTAGTGCTAGCTCTAAAAGCAGTAGTTTGGGTTTAATCAAGGAAGGATGAGTGCACCGAGAAGGTTAGTGCACTGCAGTTGCTGAGAATTATAATCATCATCATTGTGCTTCTAGTCATAATGTCAAAACTCCTCAGTAACTGATACAGGTGTACTTATAAGAGTCTATATTAGATGAGTGAACGTTTAAAAAAGCGAACGCTGATTGATCGAACTTATTTTCGTGAAACTAAAAAATATCGAAGCAGCAGAAACTCAATTTTTTTCCTAGGGAAAGAATTTGGTTGTCTGTTTCTGTTGCTTCGGTATTTTCAGTGTTATGGTGGAAAGTTACCGGTCGGATTCAGGTAAGTGTGCGATTGTGTTGATGTGAGTGTTAGGAGGATTTAGGTGAGTTAGGGTTAGGGCTTGGATTAGGTATGTGTGCGATTGTGTGGACATGAGGGTTAGGGCGGATTTAAGTGAGTTAGGGTTAGGGAGCGGGTGAGGTGAGTGTGCGATAGTGACGGACCATAGGGTTAGGGTTTGGGTTAAGGTAAGTGGGTAGTTAGTGGTGTGTGCATAGTTTAGTGTAGGGTTAGGTGTCAGATTTTAGGTGTATGTGTGTGGATTTCTGTTTGTTTGGTGTGCTTGTGTTGTGTGTATGTGTTTTGGATCAGCGATTTTTTCCCTAGGAAAAAAATCGCTGATCTGACAGTTCGAGATTGTAAGCTTTTGCTTATAGAAGGTCGATCAATCAGCGTTCGCTTTTTTAAGCATTCGCTGATATAATATAGACCCATTTATAATAAGACTCAGTACAGGTGTAGTTATAATAAGACTGTACAGGTGTAGTTATAATAAGACTCAGTACAGGTGTAGTTATAATAAGACTCAGTACTGCTATGTTTGATGGTTTCCAGGGCTGCTTTAGTTTATATGTTAAGAATTTGTCAGGTTTAGTACCTCACCTAAGCTTATAAGGATGAACAGTGGAGGTGGAGCTCTGCCTTAAATTTCATTAAGCTCTCTAATTCTACTTTGTCAGTGTTCTATTCATTTATACAACTCATATTTTTAAACTTATGATTTCTGTATTTTCCCAGAGACAAGGAATCTGTTTAGAAAGGTGCAAAGCATTTAGAACCTATACTATTTAAATATTTAGCCTTAGCAGGAGAGCAAATGTCTTTAAGCTCATATCTGAAAGGTCCCACCTAGTAAATACAGGCCTGTTATCTGTTGGCTAAGCTTAATATACCTGTTCATTTCCGTTATAATAAAGTTGATAGAATCTGAGTCATTTAAGATTAATGACCATCCTACACCATTTCACAGGGAGGGGTTTATGGCTGAAGCATTAAATCTATTAGTACTGTCTGACAGTGTGATTAGAGACAGTGTAATTTAATAACTTGTTGAGTGCCAGGGAGCAGTCACTGAGACAGAAGGCAGTAAGCTAGTCTGCTACAATTCTGGTCATTCAGAGAGATATGTAAGCTCCATACAGACTACATGTAATAGTCTGACAGCATCAGATAGCTGCAAATCACCCATCTTAGTTACTATTACTTTTTGAGTTTGTTAAGCATGGAGAATTTCAAATTAAAATTGAGCCTAAGACTACATTAATGTCCCTTCAGAAAAGACTGTCATTTCAGAATCACAAATATGTTCTAGACAGTTGAACATATTTAAAAATAAAAAAGGTGAGACAATATTGGGACCATACATGTTACATAATATGAGGTGTCTGGTTTGGGTTTTGAACTTCAGTACTAGCCAATGGCTTTCGTTATCTTTGTCAGTCTATAATCTTCAACTGTAATTTGTTGGAGAGACAAATTGCTACTCCTTTCTTTGATGCGTTTGGTATGCTAGATAAGATATATATTTTTGCAACTTTTGACATGCAATGTGCTTTTTAGCTATCTTAAGCTCATGCAAAAAAATAAAAATATATGTCAGCTCCTAAATTTTCTGACATATCAATTAAAAGCATGTCTTTTTATTGCTGAATTAAAGCCCAGTACAAGGATACAGCTGGCATAATGTTTAATGTCTCCACCTCCCATGTGTACGATACAAGGTTCGATCTTGACCTTTGGTCAATGCCTGTGTGGAGTTTGAATGGTCACCTTGTGTCTCGGTGGGGTTCATACCACCCACCTCTCAAAAACCATGCTGAGTAGTTCTGCCTCAAAACTCACCCAACAATGGAATTGTGGGCAACAACACAGACACCAGATAGTGCCTTATGGGAGGAGAACAGTTTCACAGACCATCCACCTTGAGCATCAGCTGTGGTGCACAGTATCTTTTAGACAACATAGGTTCATAGGTTCATAGGTAGGTACTAGGCTATCTGTCCAAGGGCATTTATAAGCCTAGCCAGAATGTGTTGGCTTTCGCCTCCCTTTAGATTAGTTTCCTGAGCCTCTGTCCAGCAGGGCCATTGAGGTGATCCCAGGGGTAAATTTACGATTTCCCATCCACTTGTCAAGATTTCTCTTGAAGAGAGTCAGTGAGGAGCTTTGCCTAACATAGATTGGGATTCTATTCCAGATCGAGGGAAGCCTCTGAGATAGGAATCTATCCCTCCAGCATGTCCTATTTATTGTTGTGCTGAGGTTTAAATCCCTGGAGCATGTGGCTCTAAGAGATTTGGTTTTCTTGAGGTGGAGCATGTCCATTAATTCCAGGTTAGACATGGCCTTGTATGTCAGGCAGAGATCACCTCTGAGTAGGTGGTAAGCAACTGAGTAGAGCTGGAGTTTCTTTAGTCGAGCTGCATAGGGCATCTGTTTGAGGCCCATGATCCTCTTGGTGAGGTACTTCTGTGGTCTTTCCAGCTGTTGCAGGTGTCGAGTAAGGTACATCCCAAATGGAGCATTGTACTTTATTATGGGCCTGATGAGCAATGAGTAGAGGGGCACAATGACCTCTCTTGATCTAGATGTGAACCCTTTCGTGATTAGGTAGGCTACATAGAAGGATTTTCTAACCACTTTGGCAATGTGATTATCAAAGGAGAGGTTGCTATCTACTTGGGTCCCCAAATCCCTAATTACATCTTCCGTACTTAGTGGATTACCACCTATATGGTAGTTCGTGGGCACTTTGATTTTCCCAAAGGGGATGACTATGCACTTTTTGGCATTTAGCTTGAGGCCATGGTTATGACACCAGGTATTCATCTACGTGTATCCCTTCTGGAGGATGTCTGTGTCTGCCGGAGAGTCGATTATGGCCCTCAGTTTACAATCATCTGCAAACTTGGTCAGCCATAGTCCCCCCATGCTTGCCTGTACCTCAGAGAAGTATATACCGAACAGGAGGGGTCCCAAGACTGAGCCCTGTGGGATGCCACTTGTAACCACTTTAGAGTCGGACATGGCACCCGCAACTCTGACCATGTGAGTTCTATCCATGAGCCAGTTGGCAACCCATCTCGTGATATAGGGGTTAATGTTCAAGCTGGTAAGCTTATCTATAATGTCAGAGTGTGGAATGGTGTCGAAGACCTTTACAAGGTACAGGTAGGCCTTGTGGACTACCTTTCCCTCATCTATGGCCTTGGTAACTGTTTCAAAGAAATCAACTAGGTTTAGGAGGCAAGATCTGCCTTTAACAAAGCCGAATTGGGTAGGGTCCAGTGTCTGGAGTTTCCCAATGTCTCTGTTAATGAGTTCCATGATGATGCACTCCATAGCTTTGCAGACCAGGCTAGTCAGGCTTATAAGGTGATAGTTCCCAGGATCCGTTGTGGCACCACCTTTGTGGAGTGGGATATCTGTTGCTGTACACCATTCTCTGGGTACATAGCCTGTAGTAAGGCTGAGTTTGAACAGTGAATTTAGGTGAGGGTTTAGTTAATTTTGGAGCTTGTGTAAGACACAGCCTGGGATGCCATCCGGTCGCACTGATGCTTTGTTTTTGGCTTTGTAGAGGGCTGTTTTCACCTGTGTGTCTGTAATGTCTGGGGCTCTACATTCTTCTGGGATAGACACGGGCCCTTTTGGGGGTGAGGGGGGTAAAGTTTGCACTGAACCTGTCAGCCAGGATGTTGGCAATGTCAAATGGTTCAGTGTATTTTTTGCCATTTTTCACTAGCTCAGAGCAGATCTGAGAGTTGCCACCTAGATTCTTGAAATAGCTAAAGAAGGCTTTGTGATTATCTTTGGAGTCTTTGGCAATTTTTCTTTCGAAGCTGGCCTTGGATGATTTTATGAGGGATCATAGTTTCTTGCTAATACTGATCAGAGTTGCCTTCCCTTTTTGGGATTTTGCTCTATCATGTAATAGTTTCCTCCTTCTGTTGTATAGCTTATTTATGGCCGGGGTCCACCAGACTGGTTTCCTCTTTTTGGAGGAGTGAGTCTTGGTTTTACTTGGGATGGCTCGATCCATGCATTCCTGTAGGTGCTCATAGAATGCATTTGTAAAGGATTCTGCGGTTTCGGCAGCATTATCCTTTAGCAGGGGGGCTTTGAAACTTTCCACCTCGGTCTTGAGAAGTGTAAAGTTTGCTTTTGAAAAATTTTTCACAGTGGTTTCCTTGGCTGGGGGTGGGGTCGGGATGTGGATGTCCATTGTGATTAGTTTATTTTCTGATCTTACCAGTGAGGGGTTTACTTCTGGTGTGGAACATTGGGCCCCCATATTGGTGATGATTAGGTTCAATATGTAGTCACCTCTTGTGGGAGTGGTGACCAGTTGTTCCAGAGCGTTTGAGTTTATAAACTCTAGGAAGTGTTGGGCAAAGGAGTTTGTACTTGAGTAGTTTTCCCAGTCAATGTTTGGGTAGTTGAAATCACCCAATATCATGGTGTTTGGTAGGACCTTCATATTTTCCAATGTTCTCAGGAATGCTGAGTGGGTGTATTGAGACAAGGTGGGTGATCTGTAGCAAGCTACAATCTGAAAAGCAGCTTTGCCCACTGTTAGTTGCACATGGATGGTCTCCGAGGCCTCGTGCTGTGCCACTAACCTGGAGGTGTGGGTATCCTTGATGAAAATGGATATACCCCCACCTTTCGTATTTCGGTCCGGGTTCTGGGGCAGAAAGGTATGGTATGAGTTATAGCCTGGTAGTGCTGCGGTGCTCTCTGGAGCCTTGAACCAAGTTTCTGTTACTGCACAGATATCGATTTTCTCCATACTGAGGAGTGCCTCAAGTGCATGCATTTTGAGGTTTAGACTTCTGGCATTGGGTAGCATTACCCTCAGTTTTTGGTTTCTTGTGTTGTTTATGGAGGTGGGTTTGTCTTTTGAGCCTTGCCTAAAAAAGGCACTATGGGGGTGGCAAGAGCCTTGGCCAGTATTCGAAAGCCTAAAGTCGACAGGTGCAAGCCGTTTCTGGCGAAGGAACGTGGCTTGTCGAGCATGTTATCCCAGGCTGACAGACTCTGCATCCCCTTTGAACGACACCAATAGCTTAGCCAATTGTTACAATTGATCATTTTATCTTTATACTGTGGCATCGTTCTTGGTGAGGGCAAGATGCTACTCAGGGTCAGTGTCATTCTGGCCTGGGCTACATGATCAGAGAGCTCCTCTATGTCTCTTTTCATGTAGTCCAGGGAGGTATGTCTCAGGTCGTTCACACCAACATGGACAATGACAGAGTCATATTTGTACTTGTTATGGGGTGACCTGAGTGCTTGTGTTATATGACGGATCCTGGCACCAGACAGGCAACTTACAGTAACCTTCTCCTTGTTCAGTCTAGTGAGCGGGACGTCAGTGTGCCTGACAATAGAGTCTCCTATTACTAGTGCATTGGGTGTGTTATTTAGCCTTAAGGGCTGTGATTGTGTGGCACACTGACTTTGTGAAGTATGTGATACGTAGTTGTTTTTTGGGGGGTGGAGGTTGCTTGGATGTCTGCTTTGGAGATCTCTACTGCTTTGGCAGATTTTTATTTAGAGCCTTCGAGTATGTTTTTGTGTATTTACGTGTGTTGTTTGCTGGTGCCAATATGACTAGTCTATGTGAGACTGGTAGTGTGGTGCAAGTGTTTCCCTTCTCCTCCTGACTGACTGTTCCAGTCTTGGGTTGAGAGAGCTTGGCCTCCAGTTTGGCTGTATAGTTGCATCTCTCACATACATTTGTGTTTGTTGGAAGGAGGAGGGGGTTGTTTGTGTACATTAGGCAATTGTAACATTGCCTCAATATGCCCAGATTCATCAGCTGGACTGGAGTGTACACCTGAAATTGCCCTTTGGACATGCCTGAACGGTTAAATGAACAGTTTTACTGATTGTCCGGTAGGGATGAATAGGGAGCCTTGTACTTCTGTATAATATAGGGGGTGCAGTGCTAGCATTTATTAGTGCTTACTGAGAGAATAGAGCAGGTGCTGGACTGTAAAAGGAAGGTTTGAGTGCTTAATTTGAGAGTTTGACTAGTTCCAAGGGAACATACCAGTCACATACTGCACTCCATATCATGGCTAGTCACTCAATGATGGAACAATTGTATTTAGTAATGTCTCCAAAATTGGGGTTGATGACTACTCCAACCTATGGCAGGGACCCATGCTACAGGTGTAAGAGGTATATATGCTGCTATTGGCCAGTGTATGCCCACCATTAAGTTGGGTAAATAAGGTATTGGTCAGACAATATCCATTTGCCCATTTTGGCAGGTAGCTCTGTGGAGTGAAAGATAGAAATAAAAATGAGCAAACTGCCAAACATGAACTAAACATCGCTACACTCAATATAGGTTCACTGACAGTGGATGACATGATGGTAAGGTGGAGGCTGGGCATACTCTGTATCCAGAAAGCAAGGAGGAAGGGCAGTGCAGCAAAGCTGCCTGGCTTGGGATTCATAGTCTATTAATCAGAACTTGATACTGTGGGGTAATTGTGGCGATGGAGAGTCTATAGAAGACAGTGAGGAATGTCATCATTAGAATAAGTGATAGACTACGTGCAAGGACCCAGTGACACAAAACAGTCTTTGGACTCACAAAGAGTTTTACAGTGGGACTGGGTGTGCTTCAGGCTTCAGCTCTGAGCCCACTGCTGTTCATAATGGTGATGGACTACGTTGGTTGGTTGGATGGGACAGATTATCAAAGCTGCTGTATGCAGATGATGTGGCATTACAGGCAGATCCTGAACATCTGCATTACAAGCAGATTCTGAACAGCAATTTCAGCAAATGAAAAAAAAGAAAATAATTTCAACAAATGATAGGTAAATAGAATGCAAAACTTAAGGCAAAAGGATGAAACTGAAACTACGTATGACACTTGTAATCACGGCCGGCCTTAGGCATAGGCGAACTAGGCGACCGCCTAGGGCGCCGTAAAGGCCAGCCTCTTAAAGGGCGCAGTTTTTATTTATTTGTGTATTCATTTTAATTACGAAAGTGTGCGCTCTTCTCTGCTTTACAGCCCTCCCACTTAAAGCACCTACAGGACGACACTAAAACTGGATAGGGCTAAATTAAGTTACTTTTGGATTTTCAAAATCAAACTTTGGGAAAAAAATTGCTGTCAGTAAGTTTCGATGCTTTTATTTATTTTTTATTTGCTCGGAATCCCTGGTAACCACCAGCACGTGATAGTTGCTTTTAAATGCTTCACTATCGTGCGGCGGGTTAGCGCTGCTATGATGAGATAAATAAACATTTAACAGACATAAAAAAAAAGACACAGCACTGAGTACCACTGGGGTTGCTACTTCAAAACTCTTTGTTTACTTTAAAGTGAGAGACTTGGTCTCATTCTGTGACAGATTACTGCAGTGCTAATCACAAGCTCCATTATCTTTTTCTCCTAAACAGGTACATACGTGCATTCGTACATGTTGTTTGTCTTTTCGGCTTTTAGGGGTAGCCACAGCGGAACTCCGGTCTGCATTCATATATATGTACATAAAATGTCACATCTTATGGAAGCGCAGATGGACTGGATATATTTAGTCTATTCCGTGCTCTTAGTCATTAGCGAGCGCCTAAAATTTAATCTCCAAATTGGGTGTAGATAGGTACATAGGTGGCCCTGTTAAATGCTCAGGCCTCTAAAATGGAGTGCTCATGGCCTTAGTTATGCATATATATTATAGCTCTAACACTTTCTTTAAAATGTGCCACTGCTCAAACTGTAATAGTTTAAGGGGCTGCAAAATTGCATATTAGTGTGCATCCCTTCCTAAATAGGATTATCCTTAAAGTGTAGTGCTGATGTGCCAGGGTCACTGATGCCCGCCTAAGGGGAGTTTTTATGCCCCATCAGCAAAACAGGAGAGGCCTGTGTACTGCAGTTGTCTTTCTCATACATTAGATGATGTTACTCATGTACAAGGCTATTCTGGGAAGCAAGCAAACAAGGAATACAGAGCCTTAGGAATGTGTTTTGCTGAATGTATGTTTATAATTTTGTGTGCGCGCTAGGGTTACCACCTGTCCACTTTGCGAGGGACAGTCCCTCTTTGGGCAGTTGTGTCTTGCAAAAATAAATGAAAAAATGGCAAATGTCCTGAGATTTTAGGACAAAAATATTTCTTGTATTTTATGTTATAGTTGCATAAAACAGTTATTCTGTATCTGAAACACATAAATGCTATAAGAAACAGAATAAGCAACTAATATGCTACAAGAATAAGTTTTTATTTGGGCAAAAAAGTGAAGTTCTGTCCTTTGTACTGTCCGTGGGTATGTTTTGTCCTGCAAAAGCTGATGTTTGTACCAAAAATGTCCCACTTTGGGCATTTGAAAAGGTGGTAACCCTAGTGTGCACGCGCATGTGTGTGCTTATACAGTTATGTAGCTGTGTCACACATCAGTGAACCCAGTGATATTATCAAGATGCAGATACTGCCCCTAAACATACACAGTCTATTTATTTATGTATGGTGTGTGTGTGCGTCAGACACACATGGGCAGTGTAGTAGACATTTTGGGATGAATGGGACAAAACAGGCTTTGCAGATTACAATATACACTGCTCATACCAACAGACTACAAACAGCTGTTTCCACTCCAAGGCATAGCAAGTTTCATAACAGAAAATGGGGGTAATTATAATACATGTGGACTGAAAATCACAACAGTTTAAGAAACATTCTAGATATGTAGATCACTCATTTAAATCTAACTTGAAAAGTTATTGTTGGAGGTATCATTCCCATCTCTTTTTGTGATGACTTATATCTTTCAACCAGATAAATGTTATATACATATATATATATATATATATATATATATATATATATATATAGATGTAAATGGCATCCTGGTATGTGACATTTCATAAACAGACAACAAGCAAATGGGCCTGCTGAGATCTGTCTTCTGCTCCCTCCCAATGAAGTGGTGATGTCATGTTTGGATGTATTTAGGTGCTATAGCTATAGTACTGGAAACAAAAACATATGCAACCAAGGAAATAAGTAAATCCTATACAGACAAATGAAATCAGGTAAAACAAAGTAAAAGATCACCCAGGAAAGGTGACAACATTTAGTAAAATCAACTAAAATAAAACAGAAAAGTAATCCCATGTTGTAAATGCAAGCTCAAATAAATGAATTTTAAACATCCCATAGATGCTGGTTAAGGTACGCTGGACTCTGAAGCCACCAAGGCAGTAGATTCCATAGGTTGGTACTAGGCTATCGGCCCTAGGGCCTATACAAGCCTAGCCATAACAATTCCCTGGCTATTTCTTCCCACAATATTTACTCAGTTTATTCAGATGAGTACATTTTTTCGGACCATCTACTGGAAACCAAAATACTCAAAAAAGCACAGATTTTGAGTTGTGTAAATGAATATTCACAGTACAGAGGAATACAAATGTTTCTCTGTGAAAGGAACACACTTCTAAAAATAGCCCTTTTTATGGGTATAAATGGTAACAGTTAAAAATAATATGTCCCCTTTCTATATGTCTTGGGGTAGCATTGAGTATATTTTCAAAATGATACAAGGGTGGTGTGGGACTGGGTCCGAGTACTGTATGTAAATTTCTGTCTACACCTCCCCTAATGGATCACCTGGCACTGCTTTTCATAATGTGGAACAAACAGACAAAAGTGCAACACAAACAGCTTACTTAACAGCCTCACAAACAGCTTACTTAACAGCCTCATCTAGGAAGCTCACAAGATGGTTACAATTATAAGTTATTGTTTAATTCATGCGATTCACTATTATTTACAATGGATATCAATTTAAAAAAATTCTTAACAGTGATTGTGCTGCCATAATATTTCAATGTGGAACAATAAGGAACCTGGACTCATAACGGGGTACACTTGAGCAGTATGGGTAAGCCTGATATGATGAATGCAAATGAGTAATTAGATAAAATAATTAAACAAAAGAAGGAGAACTCTGCAACGTTGTTCGTGTTTCAACTGCATCAAGAGCCATCCAAGTTAAGGTAAGAATATTTTACTGTATTACTACAGTTGTATTTGCTTTAAACAGCCAGTAATCACTACTATTTTTGGGCATTTTTTACAGCATTTATTTAATTTTATGGCAAAAAATAGTCATTTGTCTGTCTGCTGGCTTTTCTAGTTCTGCTTGCCTCCAAATCACCCTGCAGAAGGGCGAATTAGCCTGGAACTTTAATTGTTTGGTAGTTTGTTGTTCATAGTTGCTAGGCATTTCCTACAAAGGATGACATACTTAATCAGCAATCAAATGGGCACTGAAATATCAATACTCCATCTACGTGGTGTGGGAGCAGAATACATAGCGTTCTGCATCAAAGACAATTATGCTACTAACACTGCTTTCAAATTCTACAACACAGTGTATCATTTGATAAACAAAACAGTTTTAGTCATTTCCTATTGCAATATTACCAGTTTACCAATTTTTTAATGTAATATAGGCAGTTAATTCTTCAAGGGCAACAGGCACTGAATTTGTAGATGAAGCATTGAGATGTAAAGTTGTTTGCCAGTGGCAATCTCTTCATTAGTTACAGATTTCTTTAATGTGGAATTGTTCAGATGATTTCTCTTCTGCAGAGATTGTTTGTATTGAGTGATATTGGTAGATTGTAATGACAGAAGTCTGAGTGGGCTTTTATGGTTGAAATTTTCTGAAATGGGTAGTTTTGTCATTATTGGTTTATATATTTTGTTTCTTTGCTTATTAAAAGAATACTTGAAACTACAAATTTAAAACACATTGTAACAAGTGGTGCTGTAATACATAGGGAATATAATTTAATGCAATCAGGAAGTTGAATTAAAGAATAAATACATGTATGCATGGCCGTAAAAATGTGTGCAAGGAGTCTGTTTTGAAAACAGCCCAAATGTAAACTTAATCCTCCACTGACTAGAAGCATTTTCTATAAATATGGGTTTCCATGCATTTTCAGTGGCAGAGAATTTTACTGTTCATGCTAAGCCTGTTTTCATTGTGAGATTGTACTGTTTAGCAAATGGGATCTGTGTTTGTGCTACTCTACCTTAAGCTTCTGTAAACAGGGAGGAGAGAGGTCACTATTCTACTTTCACAGAGCTGAAAGGCTTGCTTGCCTACCCCAGAGTAAATTAAAGTATTTAGATTAACCTAAGCAACCCTTTGAACCAAGGCACACGGGCTTCTATTTTCTGAAGACATGGCTTTTATAGTAAAGTATGTGTGAAGGAGAAACAGATTAAAGCAGGTTTATTAAAGGAAATTTCCACCTTCACTCACAGTAAGACGCTGTCCGGTTCGATTCTCAGCTAGAGCGTCTTCTGTGTGGAGACATGCGTGAATGGGCGTACCTTCATTGAAGGTTGTGCATCAGGCCTGGCAAGCCGGTATGTAAAAATCAACTGCCGATCATTAGCGGACTGGAGTTCCGCTGTGGCGACCCCTAACCTGGAAAAGCCGAAAGACACAAACAAACTTGCAGTTTAAACTACATTACAAGGTATCCTTTCTTCTATGTATTTAAATAATTAAAGGGAATGACTGGACTGGCTTTCTTGGGGAGTGAATGAGTGGAGTGGCTTTTTTGGGGGAGTGACCTACCTGTGGGCATGGCTCATAGGAGTGTTTCATGAGTATGGTGTGGTGGGGCTTAAGGGGCGCCAGAGCACTATTTCACCTAGGGCGCCATATCAGCTAAGGCCGGCCCTGCTTGTAATGGCAGCAAATGGGTGAATCAGCATATGAAAGCTGGGATAAAAGAGAAAATAGTGGAACAGGTTAACAGCTTCAAGTATCTGGGATTTGTAGTTGAGGAGAAGGGAAGTCCAAATAAGGAGATCAAAACTAGAATCAAAGGGGACAAATGGCACAGAGTTTGAGATAAAAAAAATGCCAAAGGAACTATAAACAACAGTGGTGCAAACAGTATGGTACAAAAACATATGCAGTTAAGGCAGAGCAGTTAAGAAAGCTAGAGGTGATGGAGAAGAAGTGCCTGAAATGAGTAGTAGGATACAGACTCTAGGACAGATAAAGAAATTATGTCTTCAGGGTAAAAGACCAAGTAGCTCCATTTGCAGACTAGGTAAATAAATAAGAAACAGATTACAGAGTTTCTGGCACATGTAGAGTAAAGCAGAAGGCAATCTGGTGAAAATGTGTTTTGGACAGAGAGGAAGAAGGTAAGAGGAAACAAGGGTGTCTAGTGTAGAGCATGGATGGACTGTGTCACTGAAAACCTGCAACAGTTAGACATGACTGTGAAAGAAGGTAGGAGAGAAGCATTCAATCAAGAAAGATGACCACAGTTGATGTGACACCTTGACCCCTTGTAGAAAATGGGGAAAAAGGGGGTTGATGGTGATTAAAGATCCTTATATTAGCAGTAACTACATGCAAAGGCATGCAGTACAACAGCTAACAGGTACTGCTATAGGTAAAAAGAAAGTTACACAATCTCAAAAGGCGTGTGTAATAAAAAGCAGAATTATGTAAGAGAAAAAGCAAAGTAACAAACAACTATCTATATTGTAAAGAAAAGGAAGAATAAATTGATCAGTTTGCAGACAGTTGAACCAGAGCTGTACCATACAAAATGTTGTTGCTGCTGTTGATATGCAACTGTAAGCTGGTGAGTTTAATGCCTGAATGCAGTAAATAAAATAATCAAGGGTTCTATATTCAAATTTTATCACATAATTGTTTTAGCTAGGTAGCAGAAAGAAGCTTAAAGGATAACAGTTTGTCCTTTAAACTCAATGCTGCTCTGGTAGTAGGAACATTAAAGAAAAGTTTATGTTTTCTTTTACCAGACTGCAGTCATGGCAGATCATGCAAGCTACAGGTGTCATTGTAAGCAACCAGAATATCCATAGCATGATCAAAGACATCCAGTGCAGAATACGTATTGTTTTTGGTGATTTCAAATAGTTGTGTCCTAAGCAACTTCCTGCTAGGACAATCTTGGCTTCCTCAATCTTCCTACAATTACCCTTAAGTGTTGCAAAGTTAGCTGGTACAAAAATGGAATACTCGGTATGGACTGCTGCAAACTTCCCTGGAGCTGTCACACGTTTTGCCCTCTCTTGTGTCAGGTCCATTACTGACGTGCTTATACCCCTAGAGTCAGGTTTTATATTATAATTTTCACTGTCTGAAAGGCTCAGGTGCAGTGATTTGTAGGTGTTTCTGTAAAAAGTCAGAACAGTTATCCAGGAAAATAAATGGAAATGTTTTATCTTCCCATTTCACCACAAATGTCTAGATATTTGAACAAGGTTGGGGTGTCCTTTTTGTAACACAGAGAATGCAAATGGGAAAAAGGCTTACTGATGTTCATTATGTCTTTATTATTCACACTGGCTGCCCTACCCCCAATGCCCTCCCCCCGTAAGAATCTATTTCATTGTTTTACCTTTATTAAAATTTGTTTTTCAGCAATGTTCAGGAATTTGAGTATTATTTGGAGAGTGTACTGATCAGGTTGGGGAGGAGGCCTTAAAAACGATGTGCTCTTTCCAAAGTTATAAGACGTGAAATATTCAAACCCTTGGGTAACTCAGTCTACAGGAAACTTAAAAGGCTGTTCTTAGCTTTTGCTTCATTAAGACCAACTAATCTCAAATTATTTCACCTTGAATGAATCTCTAGTTCATATATTTATTATATCACTTTGGTTAGCATGTCACTAAGACTGTACAATACATATACATTATTTGTTCAAACAGTAGATTCTAGAAAATGTACCTTTGCTGACAGCTGGTTGATTTCCTCATGATTTTCAGAAGACATCTGTTTTATTTCTGGAGTATCTTCTAAATTCTTCGTTACAAGCAACCAAATAGTTAAGTTTGCTGTTGCCTGCCACTGACATTTCTGGATGGGAACGTCTCATCAATCTCTCTGTTCATAGTGTCAGTATAGTACAAATAATATAAATGTGCTATCATTATTCATCAATCATTATTATCTGCACTTAATCCAGAAGCTAAGCAATCAAGCAGCCATTATGCTGAGAACCAGGATAATTAAATGCAGGTTGGCAACATAAAAACTGTGCCTTAGTTTTAATTGTAAGTATCTGAATTTAAAACACAGGACAGTAAAAAAAAACAGGTAGAAAGATGTCGAACATGGTTTGTGTGGTAGTTCAAACCCTGCTCTCCTAGCAAGCAAATGCAAGTGTGTGTCATCAGTTAAAAATTTTCCCCATAAGAAGCATTGTTTTTCTGCTCATATGCTTCCATCTTCTAATGGGTGATCAGAAATATTTCTCACACTGGAGAAGCACTCTGTAGTAAGTTCATTCAGTTTATTGCCTTAGTCATTGTATAATCAGAAACTGCATACATAAATATTAGTGCTATTAAATATAGCAGTACTTTGTGTAAGCCTGTTTTGAAAAAAAACTTATAATTAATTAAAAATGGCTGCTGTAAAAAGTTATAAGGCATGCAAGGATATCTTAAATTTTGGCTTGTTTCCAACAGCTGACTGTGACTCATGATTTGGGTTGTCCCAGAAGGGGTATTACTACACAGCTGACACTATCTAATCCTTTAATACCTGCATACTTCTATTATCACCCCCAAAATTATTCCTATTTCATTTTTATTAGCTGCTGTTTAAGATTTTGTCAAACCACTAGGTTCTAAATAAAACTATAGCAACTGAAGTTGTCAGGGTCTGAATGCAAGAGACATATACATTCTCAAAGAACATGATGCTGCATTGTTACCACTGCTCAGCTGCAAAAAATACAGGTAGATGGTCTGCATTTTGTGAGCATTCAGGAGTTCACCAGCTGGAAACTGATCTAAAACATGCACTGAGGTCTGCATGTGGACATGCCCACTCACATTCTATTCCATCTCACTGCTTATGATGTGAAAGCCATAGAAAAGATGCTGCTGGAAGAACTATTTTTTCCAATAACAATAAACTGCAGAATATATGCCAATATGGGTTTACGGAAAATAGATGCTGTTTGTCCAAAATTATTCTGTAATATTGAAAACACTAGGACTTGACAATGACAATCCAGTTGTATACTGTAACTTCAATAAAACATTTGATTTGGTCTCCTTAAAGAAGAAACAATGAATGAGACTGTGTAATAGGAGGGAAATGGGCTCATGGTTAGAAAGGTGTTTGGATGGCAAGAAAGTAGTTAGCAGGATCCTGTCAAAGAAAATGCTTCTTGCTAGTGATGTTATGGTCATTCCAAAATCCAGGACTCTTAAACATCTTTCTATCAGAGGCACTGAGAACAGGGTCAGCTAATTTGTGGATCAATCTAAAAAAAAAAACAAAGACAGTGGAAGAGCTTTCAAGTGTCATCAGAAAACTAGCAGTACAAGGAGTGGACTGACAAATGGCATCTTAGGATAATAATGCAAGTACTTCACCTGGAGACTATTAATACAAAGGTGGAATAGCAAACCAGGAGAAGAAAAATGAAATGCACAAAGTACTAGTGATAATCACAGCATCAATGAACCACCAGGTACAAATTTAAAAATGTTTGGCCAAGATCAGTAAAATGCTGGGCAAGTCATTAGCGAAAGAAAATCCATGACCAGAAATGTTAGAATATCCAAGTATAGATACCTTTCCAGACTACATTCTTGATGCCCATACAGGAAAAAGAATGTCAACCTACTTGAGAAAGACCAGTGGAATGTGAAGAGGTTACATGAACTAAATTTCAGGGATTATATATACATTGATAAGCACAATCGGACAGCCATGATGTCTGTGCACAAGACACTTAGGTGACAGTATGACTACTGATAAAGGGCAAAGAGAAGAGGGCGTATACCTTGAAATGGTCCAGAATTTCAGAGAATGCCCACAATTTGACCTCATACTTTGGTTCATAGGTTCATTGGTACTTGGCAATTAATTTGTGAAGATCTTCAGAAGTCTAGCCTTACACTCCCATGGTAATTTTTAGGACTTATATTTTACACGTGAGTAACCCAGAGATGGGCCAAACAAGGATATATATTACATGAGATCTCCATATGAACTGACTCTTAGTTCTTCTGTGGTTAAGGTGTATGTGTCACCTATTTTAGCACATCATGGCCTGTGGAGGGCAGACTGTAGCCCAGGACTTCCTGGTCAAACAGTTCAATAATGGAACACTGCATATCCATCCTCCTTTGAGAGCACCACTCGCCTCCATGAGATGTATACTTCATGGTTGACAGGTGTGCCTATCTGTGATTAAAGCCTGTTGGCTTAGCAACATTGAAGTTCATTTCAACAAAAAATATATATTTTTTTCAAATAGCCATAATGCCTCTTTGTAGGACCTGCAAGTTTCATGACATTTTATGCAAGGAATGATCTGTGATCTTTCCCAAAGACAGGGTGTCCCTTAGAGAAAACTCATGTTTCCTTCTAAAGGTGGATTCAGAATTGTCACTGAACTAAAGTATAGTCCACCTTTCTTGGTGAGGTTAGAAGCCAGGAGAGAGAGGTCCTTCACACCACACCACAAATATCCCTAGGTGTTACATTAAGCAGGTGCAGGATTTTAGGACAATGGCCCAGATTTTCATCTCATGGATGAAAGGCCTTGCAGTTCCTAGGTAGACACTTTCCAAATAGATTGCTATCTGTATTGTCTTTTTCCATCACGCAGCTAACCACTCACTGGCAAATTCTGAACAGCTCACTGCATACAGCACTTTCTTTAGATATGTCACAAACACCTGTGGATCAGTGTCTCTTCCACCAGCCTCATCTGTAGGAGTTCCTTACATTTCTGCCAATTATATGGTTACATATTACTTGATTATTAATACAAATGTCAACTTTTCGTTATTTTTTTCTTCTTTGCAAGTAGGTGCTCATTGCTGACATGGAAGGCGGGATTAGAGAAAACTCTAAGGGGTTGGGAGGATGGCCTAATGGTTAAGGTGTTTGCCTTACAAACACAAGGTACAGGGTTTGAATCTCACAGGGGATAATTGGCTAGGCTTAAAATGGCTCGCAAGGGCAGTTAGCCTAATACTAATCTAATCTATGAATCTATGATTTGGTGGGCTGATATTGTACGTATACATATGCATATTCTGTCACAGAATGGAATAGTATAAGTGAATGGATGCCCCTGAACATTTGGTTTTCATAGTGTTTGCCATATCCTGATTAGTGGAGAAGATGAACAAACTCAAGAACCATTCAAATAGGGCTCTTTCATAGGTTGACTGATATGGTGAGAATTTATCTGTTAACCTAAATTTTTGGATAAACTGGGAGACATTAATACGTAATTTGCAGTACAGTGAAATAGTATATATCTAGCCTCACATAGAACTACTTGCTTTTATATGCATCCTCAGATCTGGACTAATGAAATTAAATAATTTTGGTTGGATTTATTGCAGAATATACTTATAAATGATGTGGCGGGACTGTCCATAGTTTAAAGAATGGTTGAAAAATGCACCCAAAGGTTTAAAAAAATCTTGTAATTTGGCCTATGGTTTAAGAAAATATTTTCTGACTACAAGAGTGCTAGAAGAAACCCTGAGAGGTCTGTGCCTATGGTACAATCAAAAAGAGATATGATTAAATTAAGTTCAGATGATTAAAGCAGCTAATAGGTAAATACTAGGCAATCATTCCATGGATCATGACACACCTAGCAAATAATCAGAGAATGACTGAAGGTTAGAAACTCTGTATTATAGTGTAATACATTTACTATTAAGTATTTGTATATGCTCTTTTCAATTAGATTTTACTATTAAGTGCTTCATTACCTCATGTGACACTTTTGGTTTTGCTGTATTATGATTTTGCAGTACTTGGAAATAATAAAATATATTATTATATACATGTTAATAGACCAAAGGAACATGGCAAAGCAATTACACTTCATTTTGAATATGGAAGGCAAATGGCCAGGGTTACAGGCTAAGTTGTGTAAATATAAAGCCCACTTGATACAAAATAATGTGTTACAATTGTCAAAACAGCAAGTCTGCAACTTTCTGTTACATTTCTAGCTAAACAAGTGGATATAATATCCATTTGTTCTAAAAAAATGTGCAAAGCAAAACAGCACCCCCTAAGGGTTCTGATTTCATTCCTTTGGCTGAGTTTCAATTTGTCAGACGCACTTTCATGTTCTAGTTTCGTTTCATCTCTGTGATGTTACAGAAATGAGTCATGTGACCTAAAGGAACCTCGGCTAGAAAAACAAGCATACTATGTGTCTTAGCTGCATTGCAGAAGACAAATTATTCACAGCCTTTTGCAAATAAGTACTATAGTAAAGAAGACCGTACAGTGACAGCACAAGGTATGAAATACATGTTAATACAGTTGTGTTTTTATTTTAATAGATATAAATTACCAGAAGTGTTATGTGTTTCGCCAGTTTTTGCTTTGTAAATATAGACTGAATGACTAAGAGTTGATTTAACAAACTAATTTGTCATGTGCTTAATAACATTTACAGATTGTTCATTAATGATATCATGCAAATACAGAACATATTGGCTTAAAGCACAAATATAATTTAAGTTTCACTGTAGTTTCTATTTCTCATCTGCTTTCTGCAAGTAGCTTGTCTGCAGCTATTACCATTATTAACATTGTTTTAGTTAGGACTTGTTTCATGAGCTCATATCATAGAACTCTTTTTTTTTACAATTATTTACAAATTATAAAACAAGTAATGGTTGCAATGTTAGAGATTGTTAACACATGTAAAGAAGTTTTGCACTCATGACTTAGGCAAACATTGTATCACAACAGTAACAAACTGTTGAGAAGAAATTTACTTCAAGGTTTAAATATATATGGAGATAGCAAAGTCTTTACATATGCATACAGATATATAACTGGTAGCTTATTTATTACTTTTTGTCTGACCTCATGCTTTACAGCCCTTCTATGCACCAGAATTCTAATGCACCAGGTGTGCTGTACTGTTTTGCAGCACATTCCATGAGGCATTTTCTAAATCCATGTTGATTCTTATATTTTAGCCTGTGACAGTTCCAAGGACTTGCATTCTTAAATCCAGAATCGGATGCATGGTGCACAATGTTTGAAACTATGAACCACTTTAGTCTGGGCGAGATGTTTCATAGCAGATCATGCAGTATGTGAGGGGTGAAAATGTTATTATACACAATTCGTGTAAAACACATAAAGATCAATATGTGTTTATAAAAGGTTGTGACTTTTGTAAGGGGGTGTGCAGGAAGAAAACAACAGGAGAAAAAGGGATTAGATGTTGCTCAAACTGGAGTATACAATTCCATTTAACTGATAACATGACAAAATGGAATGAGAAGAGGACAATGTAGTTCGGACATTCATTTAACAGTGTACCATGCAATAAGCAAGTATAAATGCAGAAATGCATGTAGAAACACACAGAGCATCAGGCATTAACTACTGTTAGCAAAAAAAATGTGTTGCAGAAGTATTACTCATGGGCAGGTTTTTACTAACACAAAAGACTCCACATATAGTTATTAGAACAAGGTTGTCCACACGAAAAATGAATAAAAACTGGTGACTGAGATAAATAACCCTTAGTAATGATGACCGAGAGGTTGGACCCAACTGACTTTCTAGCATACATGGATGGCCCTTTGAAGTTTTCACAACCTTTCAGCATCCTGGACAAGAACCCATTGCCTTAATAGGTCCTAACACCCCAGCAACTGTGATAACCATCCTAACACTGCCAAGTGCATAGAAACTGTATTGGGTGAGTCACCAATGCAATATCTGTGAACCATAAATTGCATGAACAAGGGCAAACTCCACTTCCAGTGACTTACTGATAATGAAATATAAAAAAGTTTAAAGGCTTGAACTGATGATGTGTATGGCTTTTTTGTATTTTTAGCCCAGAAGTTAGCCACTAGTGATCCAGCTATGCTTCTACAATCAGCTGTACTCCCAGAGGAATGCACATTCCACATGGCTGTGCATCTGGAGCCAACTTGCAAAACCTGTCAAACTGAAAGCAGGACAAGCTGTCAGCAATACCATTCATACTTCCTGGAACATGTGTGCCAAAAAAGGTTAAGCTGATTTGAAAACTCAACAACACCAATAGTCTAACTACTGAATGTACCCACTTGGACTTTGACATATGCTTGGTCAGGGTATGAGCTACTGCCATATTGCCTAAACAAAAGAACTCCTCACAATTCTTTAAATGCACATCAGAGTAGCCCCCCATATTGGGAAAATCTCTAAAAAGTTAATGTCCATCCTTATCTCTACTGACCATGACTTGGTCCATTTGGTGGCAAACCAAGAGCCACATAACCCCCATACTAGTAGCTTCTACTGCATTAATAAACAGCTGTAGTTCCAACGATGAAACTCAATGTGATTGCAAAAAAGATACCCCATTGTACTGGGCTTAAATAGTGTACCACAGTTGAAAGTCACCTCTGACTCTGTGTGTTATCCTCACCTTGTAACAAATTGAAAAAGGCTGGCAGAAAAGTTCTGCCTAGGGCAATGGCCCTGCAGGCAAAGTTCAACAACCCATGCAACTGCATTATCTCCCCTATGAAAGCTTTTGTGGTACCAAGAAACTGCCTGATTGTGCATTTTAAATGGTCCAGTTTGACTTCCAGAAGCTTGAAAGATCTTGAAGTAACATTCACTGATAAGCCCAAAAATGTTAACTCCTGAGTGTTCCCTTCTGACTTGTCCTCTACCAAGGGAACAACTAACAACACAAATGTCCTTGAAAATTGACACCTCTGCTGTCCCAGTCTTGCCCTCCCCAATTATCAGGAAATTATCTAAGTAATGGATTGCTGATTGCTAAAGTGCCTTTTGCTGCCAGTTTCAAAGGTGGCATAAGCTGCCAAGCATCCAATGGGCATAGTCGTGTTGAAATAAAATGTCCTATTCAACTGAAAGCCTAACAGACCAGTCTTTCTGACTGGCTGGAAGTAAATGAAAAGCAGACTGAATATCCAGGTTGCAAAGCCATGGATCTGAATATCGAAGGACAGCCCCAGCCTCTTGATTTAAGGAAGAGTAATGCACTGTAGATTGAGTTTTGTCAATGAAGTCATTAACAGATGTACCTTTAGGTTAAGAAAGGTGGTGGATCAACCTAAATTCAACTTCTTTTTTTTGTGGACCAAGCCTAAGAGTAAGAGCTTAAAGTGAGCCCAGTCAAGTGCAGAAAAGGACCCAAAACTCTACATGCAGGTATCTCCTCTTCAATTAAGCAAAGGACAATATCATCATGACTTTTAATTGATAAAAAATTCTTAAAGGGTCTGAAATCTAGATTAACTAAAGAGCCAATCCTAAAACAGTAAGAAAAACCCTCAGTAAGAAACTGCACCACTTTATCGTTAAGGTAATTTGACAGCAACGCAATCAGATTATCTAATTTGACTGAGGAGAGAGAATTATTGCCTTACGGCCTGACTCCTTGATGCACTGGCTCTAGAGCCTTGAAAAAAGCTAGCTTCCCCTGCCGAAGCCAAACTGTGAAGAGGCTGTACTAAATTCTTTAGACATGGAAAAACTGTTGTGGGACACAGGTCCTTATTTAAACCAGCATTGGTTTGATGGATGCCCTTTCCCACAGGTAGAGCACAGATGTGGAAACATTCACGTTGACCAAAATCACCTGCCACTGTTAAATGCCCAACAATATCTAGTCTAACTTGAACTACTAACAGTGACACCATTTTCTGCTATATTTAGTTTATCTAACATTGCACTTAGCGAAATGTCAAGATGACATTGCTCCCGTTTGATTGCTTTGTCTACAGCTTTCAACTTCTAGAATCTTTGATCATAAGAGCACCAAGCTATACCACCTCTAATGTGATGTCCTTTCCTGACTGATAGAAAATAAGCAGGGAGTGGTAACGCTTGACTGGGCTCTTTTTCCACTATAATGCCCATGAAACAATGAAACCTAAGCCCATGTATGCCAATTTCTTGATAATGTCTTGTTTGAAGCTTTTTTACTAATTTCTGCTAAGGCTGGCAGTTCTTTGCCCTGGGATTATCTGAGTACATAATGCGACATATAACCATCTTTGTCCACCAAATCAAAAATATCTACAAAGTCATTGCTACAAATCTTGCTGTTAATATAAGGTGGCACATGAGTGGTGATATGTAATCCAAGGTTGAAATTACCAGTCAAATTAAAGTTAACCACTGGGGGAAAAAATTGGGTAATGCTAAGGTAGGGGTACTTCAAGACATGGAAGGGTAAAGTGGCTGCAAGGAGATCCCTACCAATGGGACAGACAGGAAGTGGCACTGTACCACCAAAGTTCCTCTCTAACACTAAATCAAATACTCTGGCCCTGCTCTCTTCTGGTAATGAACTAATAAATTCTTCAAGGTATTCACTAATAGACTGCTCTGTATTATTTAAATTCAAAACAACCTCCACACAATTGTCATTACCTTCAGGGGAACTATGCCTTGACCTGAGGAAGTTGAATTATGTCCTGTTGCAGGCATGACCTTTTTAACCCTTCTCCTTGCTTTCTTCAGAGTGTTAGATCCTTGTAGCTCTTCTTCTTCCAAATGTGGCAACGTACACTTCTTTCCGGACAACACCTGCTCCACTCTTTGAGTGCTTCTAATTTATAAAGAAGCTCTGTGCTTCTTTAGTTATTCTGTTCCACCAGTCATTAAATACCTGCAAGGATGAGAAACGTGCAAGAAAATTAAATGATTAGACTAATAAATAATGAGCCTTCCTTCTAATAATTCATTTTTGTCTCAACATAACCTTGTTCAAACTAATATTGACATTATTAATTCAAATACTGCCAAGCTCTTGGTGTGATTACCACATTAACAAATTATTTACCACAAAAAAATAATAATAATTACTTAACAGCCAGCAGGTGGCATCAACAACCTCCAAAGCTCTTTGAGGGGGGTGTGACGAGGATGCTGACTGATTAGCAATAGATTCTACTAGCTCTGCTATTTTATTCTATTTTTGACAGGACTTTTTATTTCTAAGTTATCTTACTTGGATGTTTTAACTAAAATCTAATATTTTAAGTTGTTCTGAATGATAACATCAACAGATTAGTGCAATATATCATCTTTTTCCTGTCAAACTTTTGCAAAGAAAACTTTTCTACAACTACAAAATGAGTCACACAAAAATAAGCTCTCAGGATTCCTTGAAGAAAGACTCTCAGGCTGCCTTGACTAATATTCAAAAACTTTCTCTAAAAAATGGACAAAATGGACAATAAATTAAATGACTAAAGAAAAATGTTCTATGTAAATGAAACAAATACAAGTCTCTTAATCAACAGAAAATGCAAATATCTGGGCTGGAAGAAGCTTTAAATGACATGGATGGGAGTTTAACTGAAGAAGAAACCAATACTAAATTGTTATTGAAACAAAATACTTTACTTCTGATGAAATAGGTCTGTCTATATTTATCTGTCTATCTATCTATCTATCTATCTATCTATCTATCTATCTATCTATCTAATCTAATCTAGAAATAGATGATCTAGAAAATAGATCTTGGAGAAACAACATCCGAATCTTTGGTTTGCCTGAGAAAATAGAAGAGGAAGTATGACAATCCTCTTAACATCCTGGCTCCCTAAAATCCATGATTAACCAGAAGCTATG
Organism: Protopterus annectens; assembly: GCF_019279795.1. NCBI lineage: Eukaryota > Metazoa > Chordata > Ceratodontiformes > Protopteridae > Protopterus > Protopterus annectens. The sequence goes on from NC_056748.1 coordinate 596,169,260, forward strand.
TCTTATGGTGTTAGGTGAGCACATAGGTCCTTGGTTGTCTCATCCACTCAAAGTAATCAACACCAAAATTTACTATTGTAAGATTTTTTTTCTTCACAAGATAAGGAAATCATTCTCAAAACAGCTTGATCAAAATCTCCCATCAAACTAGATGATAAAAAATAAGATTTGATAATGACTATCCTTCTGCAGTGATATCTAAAAGGAAATGTTTGCTACCTTTAATTAAAGAACTTAAGAAAAAAACAAATAAAAGTTCACTTACTTTTCCCAGCCAGACTTAAAATATTTCTTCCTGATGAGACTAAAACATTGGAGGACTTGGGCACTGCATTTTCTTTTCTGAATTCAAGAAATATAATAAATCAATTAGAAGACATGGATTGCAATAATAGTTCCCTGAAATGTTAAGCTGAAGGAAACACTTGGAAAACCAATGAAAAGAAGAAACTGAAAGAAAAGTGACTCTAATTGATATCATTATCTGTTTAATAAATAACCAATTTTATTCCTACTTTTACATATGATTTTTTTTTATCTTTCTTAAACATTCCTTAACCTAGGACGGGCAACCTTGATGCATACTTTACTAAGTTCATTTTTTATTTATTTACTTATTTTTATTAGCATATTTATACTTATTTTCTATCCTGACACTAAATTAGTATTTCCATACCATAATTGGTTTGGTTCATACAACTATCTCTAATTATATATAACCAAAAATACACCGAGGTACCACACAATAGCGTCTTTAATAACACAAAAAAATAAATAAGAACAGTGGTGAGCGCTTTCGCAAAACTAATTGCTTCATCAGACAAGAAAATGAAACACTCCATTGCTTATATACAGATGGAACCATTGACTCAATCACTGATGTCATAGGTCAATTAAGGCATTAAAGCTATATAAAACTTATAAATGTAGAAAAGGCTACATATAGAGAAAACTGTCAATGTAACAGAAATGATTAAAGACTTAAAGCTACTAGGCAGAAATTTATCATTGAAATCTATGTTTCCTAATGAGTCAGGAACAAGGACTAATGTATACAGGCAGCCTAGTAGTTTTATCCTGAATACCCCACCAGGTGTTCAAAAGTTTTTAGAAATCTGTGAACTATCTTTCAGGGACATAGATGAGCATGATTCTAGTGACTATTACTTTAGTAATCTCACTCCTAATGAACAAAGGGCCTTACAAGAGCTAAAGAATTTGCAGTCATTAGTTATTAAACAGGCTGATAAAGGAGGAGGCATTGTTTTATTAGATAAACAATTGTATCTACAACAAATGTATAAACTTTTACTTAACAATGAAACTTATAAATCAGTCTCAATTATGGTCAATGCTATTATTGATAAAGTGTCATTTCTTATGTTTGATCTTCTTATTACTGGATTGATAGACGAACCATTATTTAAGTATTTTAATGTTCTCAAACCCACTATACCTAGAATTTATGGTTTACCTAAAGTACATAAAGACTTGGTCTCACCACCAATGCGTCCCATAGTGTCAGGGGCTGGGTGGTGCACTGAGCCCTTATCCATCTTTGTTGAAGGCACAATACATGGATTATTAGAGAATTGTCATACCATTCTAAGAGATACTAAAATGTTCCTTGAAAAGTTACATAACAGGATGGACACTATTACCAATGACACTGATTTTGTATTGGTTACAATGGACATTGAGTCATTATTTACCAGTATCCCTAATAGTTGGGGTATTGAAATGGTTAGAAATTTCCTGTCAACAAATAGATGTTTTTCAAATAGTAAGATACAACTTATATGCAGTCTCTTAGAAATTATATTAGAGAATAATGTTGTTATGTTTGAAGAGAAATTTTTCCTGCAACAGGTTGGTGTGGCTATGGGCACTCCTTGTGCAAACAGCTACACCAACCTTGCGCTAGTCTGCTGGGAAGAAACACATATACTCTCCTGTTTGAATCCTTTCTTACATCAAGTGTTATGGTATGTGCGTTTTGTGGATGATGTTTTTATTTTATGGAATGGCAATAGTTTAGATTTTGCATCCTTTGTTGATTATCTGCATACCACCACTGACTTTTTGAAATTCACATACCGGCTATCTGCAGCTGAGATTGATTTTCTTGATATACATCTAGCTAAAGCTGAATTTAACTGCTTCAAGAGTAGAATCTTCCACAAACCAACCAGAAAGAACACATACCTACACAAAACTAGTATGCATCCCAGGCACATCCCGAGAAATGTATTAAAAGGGCAAGTTTATAGGACATTAAGATTACATGATGATGAGGAGGATGCATTACTAGCATTAAATAATTTTAAATTTGAGTTTATAGCTAGAGGATACCAACCTGATGAAATTGATAAAACTATATCTGATGCATGGCATATGAAATCAACTAAATGTAGATCTTATTTTAACAACAACGAGGTAGTTCCATGTAATAATCCATCTAACATAAACTCTAGGCCACGTAATGAATTTAGAGTAGTGTTACAGTTTGCGAGTGACGTCAACCAATATGTTGATGTAATTAAGAAATATTGGCACCTATTGCAAAAGGTACCACAGTTGCAGGTTATCACCTGTAAAGATCCACTATTCAGTTTCAAGAACAATGTGTCACTCAAGAAACAGTTATGTAACAAGGATGTGCCTAAGAAAGCCATCCCTTCTTCACGTCAGGGCACTTTTCCTTGCAGGTCATGCAGTGTCTGCCCTTATATTTACAGTATAAATACCTGTGTCCACCCCACCAAGCATTTTCCGTTACAGCTTAATACTTATGCTGATTGCAAGAGCACTGATGTTGTCTGTTATTGTTTTTGTCAGAAATGTCCGGTGTTTTATGTGGGTAAAATGAATAGATTTCTTAAAGACAGAATTCTAGAACATCTTCGTGATGTCAAAAATAAGAACCCCACTAATGCACTCACCCAGCATATTATTAATACAGATAATTCACATTCTTTTAAGTTTTTTGTGCTATAGCGCATACACAAAAACATTAGAGGAGGGGATATAGAAAATTTTACTGAAAGCTGTGAACAGATATGGATCATTAAATTGAATGCAGATAAATATCCAGGCCTTAATGGCTCTACTTCCTTGGTTCCTTTCTTGAAAGCAAGACACCTCAAACATGTTTAATTTTAGGCACCTCATACACCCATTACACTTATATTTATATTTATTCATATTTTAGAGACATAGACTTTTTTTAGTTATACATACATATTGTAGATAGAATTTTAGCCTTTTATTTTTATCTATGTTTTTTATAGCTACAGTATTTATGGAGTTTATATCTATGCACATTACTTAGGTATTTTACCAATAGTTTTGTATATAGTTTTTGTATGTAGTTTTTATATGCATTTACATGCAGTATTTTATATGTGTCTTTTATATGCAGTTTTCTCTATATGTAGCCTTTTTCTACATTTATAAGTTTTATATAGCTTTAATGCCTTAATTGACCTATGACATCAGTGATTGAGTCAATGGTTCCATCTGTATATAAGCAATGGAGTGTTTCATTTTCTTGTCTGATGAAGCAATTAGTTTTGCAAAAGCGCTCACCACTGTTCTTATTTATTTTTTTGTGTTATTAAAGACACTATTGTGTGGTACCTCGGTGTATTTTTGGTTATATATAGTTCTGGTTTTGTGCACTTGGGTTTTACCTGAAGCCGTTTCTCTCTTTATACATATCTCTGATTATATGTTTATATCTAATAATTATATCTTAATAGTATTTCATAAATACATACTATACAGTGGTGAAAATTATGCATGCAGGTTCTCTATATTTACATTTTCATATATTATTTATCATATCTCAGATATCTTATTGCTTATAGTATTTCATAAATGCATACTATATATTGATGAAAATTATGCATGCAGGTTCTCTATATTTACATTTTCATATAGTCTTTATCATATCTCAAATATCTTATTGCTTATAGTGAAATTAAATAATCTGAGTAAGTTATTTACATTAAGATTTAGATAATAATATTGTGCTTTAGGTATAGTTAAGTTATACCTAATATTGTGCAGTTAGAGAATGTGTGCTTAAACTATAATAGATTCTTGCACTTTTATTACTTATATGTGGGCTGGGTGAGATATTTGTTTACGGTGATGTCTTTTGTCTGTGTTGATGCTGTGTATTTGGATTAGTTAACCAAAGTTTTAATTTGTCATCCATACATATCTATAGAGATTATTTTGGTTCTGATATATATAAATACACATATATATATATATATATATATATATATATATATATATATACACACACACACGTGTGTGTATGTGTGTGTGTGTGTGTGTGTGTGTGTGTGTGTATGTGTGTGTGTATTTTTTGTCAGTAGCCTACATATTCATAATTATTTGGTTACCTAGTGAAGGGTCCTTCCAGGGTTGTATTGTGATGTAAAATTCATTTTTTTGTTGATGCTTGGGGTTTTTTGTCCCTGCTTTCCTGTCTCTGCATGGTTGCTGTGTGTGGTTTTGCTTGGATCACTTGTTTTGCTGTGTTTAGAGCTGTGCTGGTGCTATGGCTGGATCTTGTCTCCGTGTGCTCTTCTTTGTTTGTGTAGAGTAGGTAAGGGATCTTTGTTGGGAAATTGATTTATTTTTCTATTTTTTGCTGTTTGATTTGTTTGGTTGGAGATACTAGCTGCTGGTTGTGTGAGAAAGCTGTATCTGGCATTCCTGTGTGTTTGTTGATTGGTGCGGTTGGGCATAAATGATCAAATGTGGTGGTATGTCATTTTAACAGAAAGATGTTAAGTGATGTTATTTTTAAATAATTAAACTTGTGCTTTTATAGCTAGAGCTTCTGATGGATGTTTTTTTTCTTTTGAAACATCCAAAGCCCAATTTATATTCCTGCCACTGTCGCATGATGCTTAGTGTTTTTATAAAAGGCTTCTTTAGAGATATATGGCTTACATGCCATAAGGAGATGTGTATGTTGCTGTGCGGGTTAAAAAGTCAAAAGATCATACATAGCAATAAGTAACTTATAACAACAAAGCATAACTACATTGTTTGTTCAAACCTCTTGCTTATTTATGTATGTTGCTGTACCTGATGAAAAGGTTAAAAGACCATAAAGTGCAAGAAGTGGTTTATACAATCAGCTGAACATAACTACATTATTTGTTTGTGCTTCTTGCCTTAATTCACAGAATACTAAATAGAGATGGTTATAAAACATTATATACATAAAGAAAGAAACCTGTACAGTTAGTAATTAACTGTACGTATTATATAACCACAAATACCCTATTTTCCTCAATAGACTTTGTTTTTCCATCCAAAATTATTTTGTAAAGCCAGTACAGTTTATGGAGATCCCTGATGAAATGGTATGATTTCTGTTTTGCCCCAGTATTTGCTCTTATGAACTCTTGTAAGAAGGATCCTACATATGTTTCTTCCATTTAAAAGCCCCATTTTCTAAATATATTTTAATACATAATTTTTTTAATGATTTCAAGGAATTTGTGGCTATAGAGCATATTCTAATTCCTCTGATGTGATGATAAAAAATATGTTCTAAACAGGAATAGAAATGCAGTACAATGAAATATAAAGTTGTAATACTGACATTTATATCAATATTCTTATTGCAGCCATCACTGAGAAAATGTAATTGAAATTTAAAAAGGGAGATCCATACAGACAATGAATTCTAATTAGTCTTACTACATTACTGGTAATAGAAGGCTGATCTACAAAAATTCACATCTCCTATATCTGTGAAATAATTTAATTAATAGTGATTTGTTTTTTGATTCTTATCAAATTCTGACATTTTTTTTTAAGTTTAACAAAAATACTGAGTATATAGAAAATTCTTTACATAAGAAGGTGTTTTTGTCATATAATATAGACTTTTACAATTCTTATGGTAGTTTGTAAAAGGGAAAAAAATAATGTTATCAGGTAGAACAGTTAAAATAGTCACTACTTAAAATATATATATATATATATATATATATATATATATATATAAGATTTAAAAAAAAATAAATGCCTATTATTTTATATAAATGTGATGTCATTGTTAACAGTTTATAATACTTACTCTGAATAGCAGAGTTTGTCTTGGATGGTATTTCTTTTAATGAAATTATGTCTGGGTTAGTTTGAGTGTTTTTTTTTCTATTCACACTAGGAGTTTTAGATTTCATGAAGGGAAGGAAGGTTAAAATAACTCTTTGTTTAAAAGCTAATACCATTTATTGTTCTTTTTTTATGTCTGTTATCCTGATTAATTTGTTTGCATTTCTTAAATATGGTGTAAATAAAGTTCATAGTCTTAATAAGCAGTTTAAAACCTATAAAAGTGGTATTATATTAATATTTCATCTGAGAATTAGATTGTTACTCAATCCTTCACATTTCAATAGCTAATATATGTCTCAATTAAAATGTATATCCAGTAACATTAATGGTTTAAACAATGGTTGCAAGAGGAATAATTTAACAAAATGTCTTAGCTTGTTTGCTTCACAAATTATTTTCTTACAAGAGATGCATCTACTACAAGAGGATTTAAATAGACTTAATACTAAATATTTTACTGTACTGAGTAGTTCTCATTATAAACAGAAAAAGAGAGGGGTTGTTATTTTATGGAAAAACTCTTTACCCATGCCTAAAATACTGAACAAATATAATGATGATAAAGGCATGATATGTTCAGTAACAATAGAAATAAAAAGGAAATTATGCACTTGTATTAATGCTTACTGGATACCTGATATTGGTGTGAAAACAGTTAATCGTCAATTAGAACAAATAATACAAGTTTCAAAATGTAGTATAATTTTGGGTGACTTCAACTGTAATTCAGATGATGAAGACTCTAGTACTACTAGAAAATGAAGAATATCAGCCTTGACCAAAGCTTTAAAAAAATGTAGATTCATTTCAGATGAAATATATCATTGAATTTTCAGATTCCAATTCTTTGTTCTATGATCATTTCTCTCATAGACATAATACTAAGTCAAGAGCTGATATGGTATATTTTTTTAATAACCTAATATCTAGATTAAGTAAAGTACAAATTGTCACATATCTGTTATTGAATCATAATGCCATAGAATTTGAACTTATATTAAACATTAACAGCAACATTTTCATTAAAAGAATACATATAACCAACTTAAAAGATTTTAAGGAGTGTTTTGGCAAAGACGTTAAGTTCTTTATTAAATTCAATTATACTGAGGACATTTCTGAAATTTATGTTTGGGATGCTCTAAAAGCTTATTTGAATGGTAACATAAAAAACTGGTATGCTCATAAGAAAAAGCAATGGGGCAAAGATTTGATAGACCTACAGGAAAAACTCAATAAATTGAAGTAACTAGATCAAAAAAGATATAACAATGTGTTAAAAGAAATAAATGATTTAAAAAAAGTATCAGGAAATTTTAAACCATAAAACTATAATACATTTGGAGTAGGTTAAATTAATCAATTATTCTATAAATCCAAAATCTATGGATAAGTTAGCATCAAGATTAAAAGTATGTAATAAATCAAATCATATTAGAGAGATGTATTCTTCTGAAAGTAAGAAAAAGGTAACTGAAACTGAGGATTTTTTAAGAATATTCAGACCTCACTTTAATAAAATTAATCAATATAACCCAGAAATGGATTCCTTAGGAACAAATAAAAACTTTATAAAAAAATGTACTACAACTAGGTTGACAGAGGAACAAATGAAATTGATAGATAAACCTATATTGATGTCTGAACTTTTACAAGTCAGATTAACAAACTAAAACCTAACAAAGTGCCTGGCAATGATCAGAACTTTATAAATTATTACCTAAAGAAGCGTTACATATTTTCCATAAAAGTTTTTTTTTAATAATCAAAGCTGTATCTAAAGTCCCACCATCATGGAAATACACACTTATTTCCCAGTATTAAAGACGGACAAAAATCCAGCTGTGTGTTCCTCTTTCTTATAGACCAATATAACTTCTATACATTGTTATAATATTCATGGCTATTTAAGCTGCTAGATTACAACAGATATTAAAATACATGATTAATAATGATCAAGAACCAAATAGTGAAAAACGCAGGATGCATATATGATTAATAATGATTAAGAACCAAACAAATAGTGAAAAACACAGGAGGCACCTTCTTCAATGAGCAGGACTTATTATTTACAATAAACCTCAGCTCATGGAAGACGGTGCCTGCTGTGTTTTTCACTATTTGTTTGGTTCATGGTCTGTCTTTGTCTTTTTCCAGTTATTTATTGCAATTAATAATGATCAAAACAGATTTATATTACATAGGAACACATGATAATATTAAAAGAGTATTAGCTTTAACAGATTTTGGAACCATTTGTAAACATAAGGTTAAGAGTAGATATCAAGGGTATACAGATTAAAATTAAATTGAATTCTAATGTATTATTGTTTGCAGATGACATTATTTTGACTTTGAATGATAATAAAAACTCTCTTAAGACAGTATTTAATGCAATAGAAATCTTCCAGAAGAAATGTGGTCTTACTTTTAATGAGAATAAAATGAATATTTTACTTATAAATACCAATATTGATGGTATGGAAAAAAGATTTTCTAAATATGGAGTAAAAGATTTAAAAAATTACTTATTTAGGAATAATTTTCACAGATAATATCAATAGTACGATTGAAGAAAATTATTCTGATAGTCTAACTTCTATCAAAGCACTTGCTAGTAATGAAATACGTTTCATTTTTCTACAGAATTGAGACTTTCTCTAATAAAGATGATTATTCTGCTTAAAATCTTATATGTAATACAATCCCTTTCATAGGTTCAAAGGTTGGTACTAGGCTATCGGCCCTAGGACCTGTACAAGCCTAGCCATAACAATTCCCTGGCTATTTCTTTCCATCCTATTTACTTTCCTGGACCCCTGTCTAGCAGGGCGATTGATGTGATCCCTGTGGTGAATTTCCTTTCTCCCATCCAATCATCAAGGTTCCTTTTGAAGAGGGCCAAAGAGGCACTCTGCCTGACATGTATGGGCAGTCTATTCCAGAGTCTGGGGAGTCTCTGGGTCAGGAACCTATCCCTCCAGCATGTTTTGTTTATTGTGATGATGTGATGACAAGGTTTAGATTCCTGGTGCGTGTGGCTCTAAGGGATTGGGATTTCTTTAAGTGGAGCATGTCCAACAGCTTTGGGTTTGTCATGGCCTTGTATGTTAGGCAGAGATCACCTCTGAGTAGAGGATATGCAACAGAGTATAGCTGAAGTTTTTTGAGGCAGTCAGCATAGGGCATCTACTTTAGGCCTGTGATTCTTTTAGTGAGGTATTTCTGTGGCCTTTCCAGTTGTTGCAGATGTCTTGAGAGGTACATACCAAATGAGGCATTGTATTCTATAATGGGTCTAATGAGGGATGAGTACAGTGGGACAATGACCTTTTTTCTGGATGAAAAGCCCTTAGTGATGAGGTGTGCCGCATAGAAGAAATTCCTGACTGTTGTGGTGATGTGGTTATTAAAGGTGAGACCACTGTCCACCTGTGTCCCTATGTCTCTTATCACACTTCCAGTGTTTAGTGTACTGCCACCTATGTGGTAATTCACAGGTACATGTTTTTTCCCAAAGGGGATAACTATACATTTCTTGGCATTGAGCTTGAGCCCATGGCTCTGGCACCAAGTATCTGTTTCTGTAAGGCCCTTTTGTAGGGTAGCCACATCATTTGAGAATTCAATAATGGCTCCCAGTTTGGAGTCATCTGCAAACTTTGTTAGCCAGAGTCCTTTAGTGTTGGCCTGTACTTCAGAGAAGTAGATGCCAAACAAGAGATGTCCCAGGACTGAACCCTGAGGTACTCCACTTGTCACTTGTCTGGAGCTGTATTTGGAGTCAACTACTTTTAAAGTGTGGGTTCTATCAGTAAGCCAGTTGGCAACCCATCGAGTGATGTAATGGTTAATGCCAAGCTTAGTAAGTTTATCTATTATTCCAGAGTGGGGGGTGGTGTCAAAGGCCTTGGTGAGGTCCAGATAGGCTGTGTGGACTGCCTTACTCTCATCCACAGCTCTGGAGACTGATTCAAAGAAGTCAATCAGGTTCATGAGACAAGATCGGCCCTTCACAAACCCAAACTGGGTGGGGTTCAGTGTTTTAAGGTTGCCAATGTCTTTGTTTATAAGTTCCATGATAATACATTCCATGGCCTTGCAGATCTGGCTCGTCAGACTGATGGGGCAGTAGTTCCTGGGATCCAAGGTGGATCCCCCTTTGTGGAATGGGATAACTGTAGCTGTGTGCCACTCAGTGGGCATGAAGCCTGACGTGAAGGTATGATTAAACATGACACTTAGGTGAGGTGCCAGTTCATTTTGTAGTTCATGTAGTACACAGCCCGGGATGTCATCTGGTCCCATGGATGCTGTATTCTTAACTTTAGAGAGTGCATTTTTTACCTGTGTGGCCGTTATTACCAGAATTTGGCAATCTTCCGGTATTGAGATGGGCCATTTAGGGGGTGAGAGGGTGGTGAAGTTGGCACTCAATCAATCTGCCAGGATATTGGCAATATCCTTGGGATCAGTATATTTAATGCCATTCTGTTGTAGCTCAAAGCAGATCTGAGCATTGCCATTTAGATTCTTGACATAGTTATAGAATGCCTTGTGGTTGTCATTGGAATCTTTGGCAATTTTATTTTCGTAACTAGCTTTGGAGGATTTTATGAGAGATCTCAGCTTCTTACTGAGGCTGGTAAGGGAGTTTTTTGCATCCTGGGATTTTCTTCTTTTCTGCAACAGTTTCTTCCTTTTGTTGTAAAGTTTGTTTATGGCAGGGGACCACCAGATTGGCTTCCTTTTTTTTGGAGGAGAGCATCTTGCTTCTATTTGGGATGGCACGATTCATGCATGAGTGGATATGCTCATACAGTGCATTAGTGTAGGACTCAGCAGTCAAACTTTCAGTTCCCGTCTGCATGGGTGTCATGAAGTTTGTAACTTCTGACTTGAGTAGCATGAAGTTGACTTTGGAGAAGTTTTTTATGGAGGTTTCCTTACTGGGGAGTGGGGGTGGGATGTGGATGTTAAGGGTGATTATCTTATGGTCTGACCTGACCAGCGAGGGGGTGACCATAGGTGTGGAGCATCGATTTCACATGTTGGTAATGACCAGGTCTAGGATATTGGAGCCCCTGGTGGGACTATGGATTAGTTGATCTGGGGTATTGGAATTTATGAATTCCAAGAACCGTTGGGCCAAAGTGTTGGTACACGAGTAGTTTTCCCAGTTAATGGCAGGGTAGTTGAAATCACCCAGTATTAGGGTGTTTGGTTGTATAGTAATATTTTTCAGTATGTTTAGAAAGGTGCAGTAAGAATCTTATGGCATGGTGGGGGATCTGCTACAATTTGGATTGCAGTCTTACCTAGAGTTAGTTGCACCTGGAGAATTTCAGATGCATTGTGTTGGGCAACTAATCTGGTGGTGTGAATATCCTTGGTGAATATGGACACTCCTCCACCTTTAGTGTTTCGATCCTGGTTTGGTGGCCAAAAAGTGTGGTAAGAGTTGTAGCCTGGTATTGCAGGGGTGCTCTCTGGAGCCTTGAAACAGGTCTCAGTTACTGCACAGATATTGATGTTTTCCATTTTTAGGAGTGCCTCGAGAGGGTGCATTTTGAGGTTTAGACTTCTAGCATTGAGTAGCATTACCTTCAGATTTTGCATGCTTGTACCTGTTACGGTGGTGGTTTTGCCCTTTGAACTTTGCTTAAAAAAGGCACTATAGGGGTGGCAAGAGCCTCAGCCAGTAACCTCAATCCCAGGGACAACAGGTGCAGACCATCTCTAGCAAAGCATTGTGGTCTGTCAATCATGTCATCCCAGGCAGACAGATACTAGATCCCCTTTGAATGACATCAGAAGCTTAGCCAATTGTTGAAGTCAATCATTTTGTCCTTATATTGTGGTATCATTCTGGGCGAAGGCAGTATGCTACACAGGGCTAGGGTAATACCGGCCTGGGCCACATGATCTGAGAGCTCTTCCATGTCTCTTTTCATGTAGTCCAGGGAGGTACGTCTCAAGTCATTCACTCCAACATGGACAATGACAGAGTCATATTTGTACTTGTTGTGGAGTGACTTGAGTGCATGCATTATGTGGCGGATCCTGGCACCCGACAGGCAGCTCACTGTAATTTTCTCATTGTTCAGCCTGGTGAGTGGGACATCAGTGTGCCTGACTATAGAGTCACCTATGACTAAAGTGTTAGCTACATTGTCTTGCCTTAGGGGCTGTTGCTGGATGGCACACTGGTGTTGTGAGCTATGTGACACTTTGGTTGTGATTGGTGTTTGTTTGTGTTTCAGCTTCAGAGATCCTTGTTGCTTGGGAAGGTTATAGTTAAGGGCCTCTGCATATGTGGATTTAGTGTTGCTATGTGTGGGTGTTGGTGGTGTGAGTTTAGAAGGGCTATGTGTTGCTTGAGGTGTAGTGCAGGTGTTAACCTTCTCCTCTTGACTGTCTAGCACAATCTTGGGTGGAGAGAGCTTTGCTTCCAGTTTGGCTATGTAAGTGCATCTCTCACAGGTTGTAGTGTTGGGTGGTAGGAGGAGAGGGTTGTCTGTGTACATGAAGCAATTGCTGCATTGTCCCAGTATGCCCAGATTCACCAGGTGGACGGGAGAAATCAACGGAAGCTGACCCTTGGATATGCCTGGTTTGGTGCTTTTTTTTTTAAAGTACAGGAGCTGTTGTCCCTTACCTTAGCAAGGTACTTTGCAATTATAGGCTGTTTAGTGCCTATGATTAATTTATCCTTATTAATAAGGAGAGTTGAGTGTTTGTATCAGTTTAAGTCCTCCTAGTGCTTTCCAGCAGGTATTAGAGCAAGTGCTAGTCACAGGGATGCTTAAAGGTAAGATGAAAAAAGAAAGTGGCTTATCTAAACACTGCAGTGTGCACTACAGAAGTTAGATGTGAAAGTAGGTAACTTAAGTTTTACCTGTCTAAAAAGTTAAGTTTTGGTAGAGAGTCACTATTTTTAAAACAGCAAGAAAGATTGAAAGGGGGTGATCACTTTTGTATTCTGGTACTATGGAATACAGTAGAATGGCCAATAAATTTAAATAGTTGAAGGGGAGTGATGTCACAAAATGATAATTTTGTGCTCACTCACACAAGCCAGTGAAAGAAGAGAGGAAATGAGATATATGGTCAAATTAATATAAGAGGCAGGCAACAAGAAAGATAGTGGTACTTAAGAACACGACAGTGACAGGGTGGGGGGGGGGATTTCTGCCTGTCTCACAACAGACAAAGCTGTGGTGCCTTTTGAACTCTTTCTAAAAAAATTCTCTAATTGTAAATTTTTATTGGTATCCTAATAAATCCAGGTTAGGATTAAAACACCATGTTAGAGACTGGTCTATGGGTGGAATTGGTATGACTGACATAGACCTATATTCCTTATCCTCTATCATTAAATAATCTCCTCATGGTTTAATAATTATTATAATGCTAAATGGAAAGATATATATGAAAGCATATGTTTGGAAGCAAAATAAAATTTATTAATATATAACTTCTTATGGAAATTAAAAAATGACATACTAGAAAATACAAACACTGTGATCAATTCTTCATATCTCTCTTTAATGTTAACTACTTTTAGAAATTTTGTTTATATGAATCCTGATTATAAGGCATAGCTGTTTTTGATATTATCTATAGCAAACACACAAAATAGTATATGTACTTTTGACATATACAAAATAAATAATTTTAAGGAGAATAATTTGATATACTGGAGTCAATTGATGGTGGGAGAAAAATTGCAATTCCTAGAATATATCTCTACTTAATTTAATTTAAATAAAGGCTCATGGTTAGTTGTACAGAATTGTAGATTTTCTTTTGAAAATAAAACTATGCTAATGCAACCATCAATTAAAAAATATCTACCAAACTTCATTGATTTGCTTAATTTTATTATTAAATCAGACAACAATAGGAAAAGGATTGCTATCAAAGATATATAAGATTATTAGATATTCAACAAAATGTTTTAAGGAAACCTATTGCAAGTACTTTAAAACTATAAATAATCATTATCCAAATGAAGACGATATAAAACACATGCTGACATATTCAAATTACACTACTTCCTCTGTAAAGTGGAAATTGTTTACATGGAAATTTATGCACAGAACATGCATAACCTCACACAGAATAAAATTAATGTACAAGAAAAAAGTAACATGTTAGAGGTGTAAATTAAATAGTAAAGTGGATTGGCAACCTATGTTTTTTGATTGTGAACTTATTAAACCTTTTTGGGACAATATTAATATTTTTACAGTGTTATTTAATGGTAAATTAATTTTATGTAAATCATTGGTCTTATTCAATACACCCGTACCTGTCTGTGTAAAGAGAATAAATTATCGTCTTTTATGGAGCATTCTATCCACTGCAAGGAAAATAATCACAAAGAACTGGAAAAATGAACAAACTCTAATGATGAAGGAATTCATAAATATTGCAACTGATGTTTGTCATTACAAACTTTTAACAATCAAGATGAGAACTACTAGAAATACCACTTCCCAATAATATTTGGATGAAACTCAAGAAACTGCCAAGTAAACAGTCACATCCCTGTTAACAACAGGGGTGGAGTCATGAACTGGAAGTTATACATAGCCAGAATACAGCCATGAATGAGAACAGGAAGGAGAGTTTTCGACACGTTGTAGTGATTTTCCTTGGATTTCCTGGACTGGTAATGGTGTGGAAAGTGGAGGAAATGAAGATACATTGACAGAGGAGATATTAGCATCTTCCAGACAATGCACTCAGGAAGAATATTAGAGACAGCCCGGTTCCAGGAACCCCAAGGTAAATAATGGACAGGGGTTTAGAACTAGAGAGAGTCTTGGAATGTGTCTTCGTAATAATAACATGTTTACTGACTTTAAAGAGAAAAGAAATGAGCAACTGAATCAGGACACTTGCAACACTAGCCTGAATAATCTCTAATATTGTATTTTAAAATATAAGACTCTGGGTTTTAGACAATAATTTCTTAAAAGAATGCATTAACAAATAAAGCATATTTTTGCTATGTTTCTGCTCTCTATTTTTATTTGCTTGGCAGATTTATTTGGTTTATTAGTCCTTATTGCTTCAAAGTGCCTTCAGTGTTTTTTTCAGCAAGGAATATTACTTACAGGTTGGGACTGGAACTTGGTTTGCAACATTGAGGGTGTGTATGGGTGCTCAGAAGGGAAAATATAACAAAGAAGGGTAGATTATGGAAGAAATTTATGAAAATATTTGACATGGAAGATGTGAATTCAGTAATAGGAGCTCAAAGTGAATTTACATATTATTCCCCAAGATATAAAAACTGGGCTAGGCTAGACAGAATTCACATTTCACAGGAACATGTGCATTTAATTGAAGGTCTTGATACGCACCCAATAACTATTTTGGATCATGTGCCAATAATTGTCAAAATAAAAATACAGGGTAATGAAATAAGAAATGAAACATTGGCGTTTTCCCACCTGTTGAAAAGAGAGGAATTTAAGGAATGGGTAGTGGAGATTATTCAGGAGCTGTTAGAGAGGATAGAAATTTCTTCTGAAACTATTGCTAGGGAGTGGCGATAAAATTAAGGTGGAGTTTAAAAGTAGGGTTGAAATAAAGAAAGGGAGCTATGGTTTAAAAGTAACAAGAATTATTTAGTGGGACTGACAGATGTGAAAGTATTGCAGAATAGTGGGAATCTCACAGAGCAACAAGAGGATCAACTGCAGAATGCTAGACAGAAAATAAGGGATTACCTCCATAATATGTACAACTTAGAAAGATTGCTGTTAAGCAACTGTTTTTTGATAATAACACTTGAGCACAAAAACTTTTAGCACAATGACTCAGGCAACAGAAAGTAGAAAGGGCTGTCACCAAACTTACAGAGCCTATAGCGAAGATAACAAGAGATCCTTTAGAGGTATTAGAAATATTTCAAAAATTCTATGAGAGTCTGTATAAACCAGAGAAATATGAAAAATCAAGAAAAGATACAAATGGAAATGCTTATGGAAGAATTAAATATGCCAAGGTTAGAGGCAGATGAGGCTCAATTACTAACTGTTAGGTTAGGACGAGATGAGATAAAAATTGTGATGCATAACCAATCTTCAGGAAAGTCCCCCGGAATAGATGGTATTCCTGTGGAAGTTTGAAAGCTGGGAAGAAAAAACTGAATAATGATCTGGAAGGTTTTGTTTAACAATATCTTAAGAGGAGGAGAAGTAACATTGTCCTGGAAGAAAGCAGTGGTAGCTGTAATACCTAAAGAGGTATCCATCAGATCCAGCTTCATACAGGCCCATTTCAATAGTAAACCATTATTATAAAGTGTTCATGTCTATAATAGTAGAAGGATGGCAAAGGTAATGCCAAAACTGATAGAGATCAATGTGGTTTTGTGGAGGGCAAGCAAACATTTGACAACATTACCAGAACATTGATAATCCAGAGGGAAGCCAAATGTAAGAAAGTACCATTGTTGTTGGTGGGTCAAGATGCAGAGAAATAATTTGATAGAGTAAGCTGGGACTTTATGAGCAGGACAATGGAAGCATTTGGATTTCCTGAAAAAAATTATAAGGTTGATCAGGAGACTATATGAGGAATCGGAGGTGAAAATTAAAGTGGGTGGGATCCTGTCTGATAATTTCTGCTTCAGCAGAAGAACTGGGCAGGGGTGCCCTGTTTTCCCTTTATTATTTGCATTATATTTATAACCACTGGAAAATCTGTTTCTTTGATCTCAGCACATGTTCAGAACTCAATGTAAGCACTAAATAAGCTACAAATTACTACAGCACTCAAATTTCCTCACTTGTCTATAGAAAAATAATTTTTAGTACTTAATAAATAAGCACCTATCCAGGCATGTCTAAGGGTCAGCTCTCGGTGTTTTCTCCTGCCTACCTGATGAATCTGGGCATCTTGGGGCAATGCAGCAAGCGCCTCATGCACACAGACAACCCTCTCCTCCTACCACCCAACACTACAACCTTTGAGAGGTGCATTTATATAGCCAAACTGGAAGCAAAGCTCTCTTCACCCAAGACTAGACTAGACAGTCAAGAGGAGAAGGTAAACACTTGCACCACACCACACTCATCACATAGTCCCTCAAAACCTACACCACTGAAACACACACATAGCAACACAAAACACACACCTATATTCACAGAGGCTCTCAATAAAAATCTGCTCAAGCAACAGAGACCTCCAAAGCAGAAACGCATGCAACCTCCACCCCCCAACACAACCCAAATGACACATAGCCCACAAACTCAGTGTATCACTCAAACAGAGCCTATAAGGCATAACAACATACCCAACACTCAAGTCATAGGTGACTCTATAGTCAGGCACACTGATCTTCCACTCACCAGGCTAAACAAAGAGAAAGTTACTGTCAGCTGCCTGTCAGGTGCCAGGATCTGCCACATAATGCACGCACTCAGGTCACTCCACAGCAAGTACAAATAT
Organism: Protopterus annectens; assembly: GCF_019279795.1. Lineage (NCBI taxonomy): Eukaryota > Metazoa > Chordata > Ceratodontiformes > Protopteridae > Protopterus > Protopterus annectens. The sequence goes on from NC_056748.1 coordinate 596,186,882, forward strand.
GACTCTGTCATAGTCCATGTTGGTGTGAATGACCTGAAATGTACCTCCCTGGACTACAAGAAAAGAGACATAGAGGACCTTTTTGATCGTGTAGCTCAGGCAGGTATGACTCTAGTACTGAGTAGCATCCTGCCATCACCCAGAATGATACCACAGTACAAGGACAAAATGATTGACTTCAACAATTGGCTAAGCTTCTGGTGTCATTCTAAGGGGATCCAGTATCTATCTGCCTGGGATGACATGATCGACAAATCACGATGCTTTGCCAGAGATGGACTGCACCCTGGGATTTCAGATACTGGCTATGGCTCTTGCCACCCCCACAGTGCCTTTTTTAGGCAAGGTTCAAATGAAATTTGAGGGTAATGCTACTCAATGCTAGAAGTCTAAACCTCAAAATGCATCCACTTGAGGCACTCCTTAAAATGGAGAACACTGACATCTGTGCAGTGACAGAGACCTTGTTCAAGGCTTCAGAGAGCACCCCTGCATTACCAGGCTATAATTCATAGCACACCTTTCTGCCACCTAACCTGGACTGAAACACTAAAGGTGGAGGCATGTCCATATTCATTAAGGATATCCACACCTCCAGGTTAGTTTGTCAGCATAATGCATCCAAGATTATCCAAATGCAACTAACTCTGGGTAAGACCGCAATCCAAACTGTAACTTGCTACAGATCCCCCACCATGACCCAGGATTCCCACTCCTCATTTCTTGATACACTGGAAAATATTAGGGTACAACCCAACACCCTAATAATGGGTGATTTCAACTACCCCACCATTAACTGGGAAAACTACTTATGTACCAACTCTTTTGCTCAACTTTTTCTGGAATTCATAAATTCCAACACCCTGGATCAACTTATCCACACCCCCATCACAGGCAGCAGTATCTTAGACCTGGTCATTGCCAACATGGGCAACCAGTGTTCCACACCAGAGGTCAATTCCTCGTTGGTCAGATCCAACCACAAGCTAATCAGCCTAGACATCCACATCCCGCCCCACCCCCCATTAGGGAAACCACTGTAAAAAATTTCTCCAAAGCCAACTTCATGCTTCTTAAGACAGAAATGGCAAATTTCACAACACCCATGCAGACAGACAATAGAGATACGACTCCTGAATCCTACACAAATGCACTTTATAAGCACTTACCTGAGTTCATGAATTGTGCTATCCCTAACAGAGCCAAGATGCTATCCTCCAAAAAAGGAAGCTAATCTGGTGGTCTGCTGCCATAAATAAACTCTACAACAGAAGAAAGAAACTGTTGCAAAAAAGAGTAAAATCCTATGACTGGAAGAACTCCCTGGTCAGCCCCAGTAAGAAGCTGAGATCCCTCATAAAATCCTCCAAAGCTAGTTAGGAAAACAAAATCACCACTGATTCTAAAGACAACCACAAAGCATTTTATAGCTATGTCAGGAATCTCAATGGCAACACTCAGATCTGCTTTGAGTTACAGCACAATGGCACTAAATATACAGAACCAACTGATATTGCCAACATCCTGGCAGATAGGTTCAGTGCTAACTTTACCCCCAACCACCTAAAGGGCCCATCTCTATACTAGAAGAATGCAAAGTTCCTGTAATCACGGCTGCACAGGTAAAAACCACACTCTCCAAAGCCAAGAACACAGCATCCATGGGACCTGACAACATCCTAGGCTGCGTTCTACATGAACTACAGAATGAACTGGTACCCCACCTAAGCACCATGTTCAATCGTAGCCTCACCTCAGGCTTTGTGCCCACTGAATGGCACACAGTGACAGTTATCCCACTCCACAAAGGGGGAGCCACCATGGACCCCAGTAACTACTGCTCAATTAGCCTAACGAGCCTGGTCTGCAAGGTCATGGAACGTATCATCATGGAACTTATAAACAAAGACATTGGTAATCTCCACACTCTGGACCCCACCCAGTTTGGGTTTGTAAAAGGTAGATCATGTCTCCTAAACCTGATTGACTTCTTTGAAGCAGTCACCAAGCTGTAGACGAGGGTAAGGTGGTTCACACAGCCTATCTAGATCTCACCAAGGCTTTTGACACCATCCCCACTCTGGAATTATAGATAAACTCACTAAACTAGTTACAAATCCCCATGTCACAAGATGGGTTGCCAACTGGCTCACTGACAGAACCCACAGTGTGAAAGTAGCAGACTCCAAATCCGACTTCAGACTAGTGACAAGTGGAGTTCTACAGGGTTCAGTCCTGGGTCCTCTCTTGTTTGGTATCTACTTTTCTGACCTACAGGCCAACACAGAAGGTCTTTGGCTAATGAAGTTTGCAGATGACTGCAAACTAGGAGCCATAATTGAAACTTCTAATGATGGGGACATCCTACAAAAGGGCCTCACTGAGACATATGCCTGGTGTCAAAGCTATGACCTCAAGCTCAATGCCAAAAAGTGCATTGTCATCCCCTTTGGTAAAAACTCTGTACCCATGAGCTACCACATAGGTGGTAGTCTACTTAACTACTTAACACCAAAAGTGAGATGAGACCTTGGGACACAGGTGGATAGTAGTCTCTCCTTTGATAATCACATTGCCACAGTAGTCAAGAAATCCTTCTACATGGCATACCTCATCACAAAAGGTTTCTCATCCAGGAAAAAAGAGGTCATTGTTCCCCTCTACTCGCCATTCATTAGACCCATTATAGAGTACACCGTCCCTTTTGGCATGTACCTCACAAGACATCTACAGCAACTGGAAAGGTCACAGAAATACCTCATAAAGGGGATTACTGGCCTCAACAGATGCCCTACGTAGACCGTCTCAAAAAACTCCAGCTTTACTCCATCGCATATCACCTACTCAGAGGCGATCTCTGCCTAACATACAAAGCTATGTCAAACTCAGAGCTGTTGGATATATTCCACTTAAGGAAATCCCAATCCCTCTGAGCTACACGCTCTAGGGACCTAAACCTTGTCACCAGAATAAACAGAACATGCTGGAGGGATAGATTCCTGTCCCAGAGACTTCTCATACTCTGGAACAAACTACCTATCTATATCAAACAAAGCTCCTCATTAGCACTCTTCAAGAAAAATCTTGATGATTGGATGGGAAATAGGAAATTCACCCCAAGGATCACCTCTGTGGCTCTGCTTGACAAGGGCACAGGAAAATAATTTTCTTGGGTGGTGAAAGCCAGGGTACCTTTTTGGCTAGGCTTGTATAGGCCCTAGGGCCGATAGCCTAGTACCTACCTATGAACCTATGAAAATAACGGACCCAGAAATTCAAGGATATAATTGGTATGGTAGTCAAGAAAAGCTGGCTTTATTTGCAGATGATATTATTTTATACCTGATAAAACTAGAAAAAGACATTACAGTGTCGTGGAACATTTTGAGACAGTTTTACACCTTTTTGGGATACAAAATTAATAAAGCTAAAACAAATTCAATAGTGCTAAATTATGTACCCACACATGAACTGGTTCAGGAATACCCATATTTATGGGGACATGATAAAATGAAATATCTAGGAATTTGGACTAAAAATGATTCTCGTGTGACAGCTAAGGATATGTAGGAAGAGACTAAACAAAAATTAATACAAAAACTGAGAAAATGGAAGCTTTGTTATATGCATATGGATAGTAAGATACAAGCAGTTAAAATGTGTTTAGTCCTTTAGTCTTATACTCTGGTCAGGCATATTTTTATCAACCAGAGGAGAAGTTGTTGGTAGCAATTTATAAAGATTTGAAGGACTTTATCTGGTAGGGGAAGACAGCAAGTGTCAAGTGGGATAAGTTGATTCTTCTAGGGGGGGTTTTCAGAGCTATGTATTTAAGATGCTATACATAGCACAAGCAGAAAATTATAATTTGAATTGGAAAGGTATGATGATGAAACATAGGGGGAAGCTCAAGAACCAAGGTGAAAGTGGGATTTTGGATGTAGGCCTTTAAGGAGAACAGCAATAATCATGAAAAATACTGTATTCATAAATTAGCAGATATTATTCTAAGAACTAAACCAACACAGGAATGGAGAAAGGAGATTTTGCCAATAGGGATGACTGCAATTAGAGATACAGACAATAGACAAGAGGGGGGCAAAACTTATTGGAGAAAACTGGCAAAGCAACTGATGTATTGAGAGCAAATAACTAGAGAAGGAAAGATGATAGAATGGGAAGACTCCAAGAATTTATTTGGACTGCAGATTAGAGATTGCCTTCCCTATCAGGGATTGATATCAGAGTATAGGCAAAGAAAAATAAATAGGGGGATCCTAAATGAAAGACCAGCACTGGTGGAGTTTTTAACAGAGTCTAGAACAGAAGCTGACATTAAAAATGGAACAATTAAGAGAGCATATAAAATATTGCACAATAACCAAAATAATCAATCATAGGAGGTTAGAAAGAATTGGATAAGCAATTCACAAAGAAACAATGTGAGGATATATGTACATCTCCCAAACATACAACAAAATCTAGATGATTCAGGGTTTTAGCCTGGAAATGTTTACATAGATAGTCTTAGACTCCAGAGAATTTTTCCTCAGATAATAAATGTTGGAGGTGTGAAGGGAAAGAAAGAAGTAATTTGGAACATACTTTCTGGGGGTGCAGCGAGTTGGTGTACGTTAAGGATTCCCTGCAGGATGCACTGTCTGAGATGCTGGGTGGGCAGACTGGTCTGATGAGGGAAATGATTTTTCTGAGCTATGACAGAGAATCAGAATTGCCAAGACATATTTTGCTGTGTCTTACAATGATGGCTGCCAAAAAAGCAATTACTAGAAAATGGAAATCAAAATCTAAACCAACTATACTGGAAGTAGTGAATATAGTAACAGACATAAAATATCTGGAACTGAGATCTTTAGAAAAGGGTAGGAGCAAACTACATAGGAAAAAATGGGAATTGTTGGAACAGTACATACAAGGGAGGAATGAGGCCTAAAAGGCAGCAAGAATTAAGTGAGCTGTATAATTAATGTTTCATTGAGAAAAAAGTGGGTAGATTATAAGTGATGTATAATGTTTGCAATTAGGAGTGTGTCAATATAGTTTGGGATGTAAAATGCTTGTGACTAGGATTGTGTTGGTGTGGTTTATTTTCATTTGTATAAATGTATGATTGCCTATGTAGTTAGTGATGGTTTAATGAAGATGCTTCTTGTTAAAAAAGCAAGAATTGAATGATTTATGTAATACTGATTAGGTTATATGATATATAGCAACATATGTGTAAAGTATAATGTTTGTTATGTTAATATAGTTTGATTACTTTTATATGAATGTAAATTTGCCTATGTCACAGGTGATAATTCAATAAAGGTGTTCGAAAAAAAAAAAGAATAGAATGTACACTACATTGAGAACAAACAGATCTTCCTGTTTGGATGGTACAAGGGTTGAGAACCAAGGTTAAAGAAGTGCATAGATTATTAGGAAATACTTCAAACACAATCAATTAAGTTAGTTACTTTGGACTGATATGCACAAAGTCATTGCAGTACAGACACTCAAGTATCAGTGCAGAAGTCAGTTCAAATATCCAGCATTCTGGAATATTAATAATATTATTCAGGACGATAGTGCTGAAGCCACAGACATAATTATCTAATCATAAAACAGTAAGTATCAATATATTAGTGAATATAAGGAAATGTCAGATTATTTATAAATTATGAATTTTTTTTATCTTTGAATGATAATGGTCAGGTTAGTAAACCATAGTACGGGACTCCTTCAAAATGCATATTAAAGATAGAATGGGAAGATGGGTTAGTAATAAAATAAAAGAATGGAGTAAAGAGTTGTTAGAAATACAAGATGAAATACATAAAGTGAGGTCTGAACAACAAAGAAATTAGATAATACTGAAGTCATTAAAAAATTAATGACAGAATATCAAACAGTTTTAATGCATAAAGTAGAGATAGCTTTAGAAAAAATAAAATTGCAGTTATGCAATGATGTCAAAAAAATCTACATAGGTTAGCTAATAGAAATAAGATGTTAAGCAAAAAGACACAAATCAATAATACCTGAAATCCTCATACTAATAAGTTTACTTGAGACATAGAGAAATGCTATATTTTTAAAAAAGTCTATAAGGATCTTAATAAAGATAATACAATATAAATAAAAACATATTTTTAGAAAAAGAATGCTTTTTATTGAGTCACTGTAAAAAGTAAAATATAAGGAAGAAGAGAGAAAACTTTGCAAAAGAAACACAGACAAGCTGATTTCAGACAAGCATTTGAAGTTGGTTTTGCTGATTGTGATAATGCGGTACCAGAAGAAGTAGTAGGAATCAACAAAGCCAACCGTGAAGGCTTGTCTGAAATCAGCTTGTCTTTGTTTCTTTTGCAAAGTTTTCACTCTTCTTCCTTATTTTTTTTTGCTTTTTAGAGTGACTGAATAAAAAGCATTCTTTTTCTAAAAATGTTTTTTTATTTATATTTTTATTTATTCCTTTTTAGTTTTTATTTATAATATTTTGTCCAGTTCTTTATTAATGTTATGGATTTCTAGCAAATCATAGAATATTGAAGTCACTAAAAATGATGCACATTTGAGTTTCAGGCTTCATCATTTTAGAAAATAGATGTTAATGCAAAATCATTTATCTACTTTCTAAACTTATAAGTGCAATATTTAGAATTTCTCCATAATTTTTGAACTTTGTCAAAGCATTATTTTTGGGTTTTTATATATATATATATATATATATATATATATATATATATATATATATATATATATATATATATATATATATATATATATATATATACATGAATGTGTGGAACCGTACAGAAATTTGGAAAAAATTGCACTCAGACAATCAGGGTTGTATTAGGCTAATATGCAAACTGCAAAAATGCAGTCTTTTTAAGATTTTGAAATTTTTATATGTGATAGCTCATTTTGAAATCAAGGATAATGGATCAAAGAAACTGATTCTTTTGATGCATTCTGACACACACACACTCATATATCGATGTAAAAGCTGTTTGGATACACATGTTTATGGACAGTGACAATTTAAAATGTATACTGAGAAGAGATAACTATGTTTTTAAGGGGTTATGGCTTGATAATTGTTCTTTAACTAGTTCGGTGATACTAATGAATGTTCTACTTTCAGTCCCTAAAAGCCAAAGAACAAACAATGTTTTGGGGTCCCTTGGCAGATGATAGAAAAGTTATTACAAAAAAGTGGAACTCAGACTCAATTCCTGAGTTCATATTTTTTTTTTATTTAACAGCAGCACTATATAGATTGGAAAAAAGTGATCACAATAAGATCTATAATTCATGCTAAGACTTTTTGTGGTTGGGGTAACCTTGAAATGTTTCTATTGAAATACCAAGATTCTTAATGTGTTAGTACCTTGATGTTTCAGTGTATTCCTATCATTGTAGTGATTTTGAATTTTGATCACTGTATGTGAAGTTGAATTTCTTCCTGTCTGTGTATATATTGTAAATATGTTAAATAATAAAAAAATTCTTATAAAAAAGAAATGTATATGTAATTAATCAAAGTGCTGGAGAGAAAAAATGCACAGAAAAAAAGCACATAAAATTGATGTTTTGAAATCTGCAAGTATTATTACATATCCTAGAGATGGAGATTTTGTTGCCATTGCTTTGTTCCAGTTTTAAAGCTTGTTTGCCTCATACCACTTACCAGCAATGCTGCTCATACACTCCCTATAAATTTACTATTTTACCTAAAAAAATGTAGGTAGTTACTCATATGACTAGAGAGCTTTTGAATGTACAAGGACCACTAACTTATACAAGGTCATTGCAACAGATACTCGTGATCAAAACCAGACAGGAATTAAAGCTTAAGCCTTAGAATGTAGTTTATGATCTGCATAATTAAAATAACAAATGATTGATTCATCCAGATATTTATTAGAACTTGCAGGTCATGCAGGTATGAATTTGCAATTAGTAAACTTTCTGAAGTGGAAAAAAAATGAGTTTTTAGTTTCACACACACACACACACACACATATATATATATATATATATATATATATATATATATACACACACATATATATATATATATATACACACATATATATATATATATATATATATAAACGAAAAACCGTTCTAAAACTGTAAAGCAAAGTAGAATAATGCCAATAAACAATTAAAACTTTGTAACTAATAAAATTACGAATGGAGAAAAAACACAGCTGAGGCCGAACTGTTGTCTAGCGCTTTCATTCCTTTATTGTTGCTAGGAACTTCCTAGCAACAATAAAGGAATGAAAGCGCTAGACAACAGTTCGGCCTCAGCTGTGTTTTTTCTCCATTCATAATTACACAGTTTTAATTGTATATATATATATATATATATATATATATATATATATATATATATATATATATATATATATATATATACCGTATTTCTCCGTAAATATGACCTAACCAGAGAATAAGGCCTACCAGGGTTTTCCAGGGTGGTCATGGTATAAGCCCTACCCCAGAAATATGCCCCAGTTAAGATTGTCAACAACACATGACGGACGTGTTGAATTGTAAAATAATAATATTATTGACACCTGTTGACTGAGGTTATCATACTCTGCTCACCATTTTTGGACCATTCAGACACCCAACTTCTTTTCTTTGCAGAAAGTTGTTAGATTCTTTCCCTGGGAGTCCTCCATGATTCTGTAACCCTTATCCTCACTCACACTTGATGTTTGAGATCCTTAGCCCATAAACACTGACAAGTGTACATTGATTGGCCAAAGTATAGACAATGCACGTAAAACATGCGCACTTGATAACAAACAGGTGTGGTTGTGTCTTCTTAACTGTTGCCATTTTTATTGCCATGCCTGTCTTGTAAGTCTTCAATTAACCTTCTCAGACAAGATGAGTGCAAAAAGGAAGAGCTATTCCATTGAGTAAAAGAAAGAAATCATGGAGGACTCCCAGGGAAAGAATCTAATGGCTTTCCACAAAGAGAAGAAGTTGGATCTCTGAATGGTCCAAAAATGGCGAGCAGATTACGATAACCTCAGTCAACAGGTGGATGAGGGAAATGCTAAGAAGTGCAAGTGTTGATCAGGTCAGCAACCATTATTTCCTGAGCTGGAAGACATCATCTGTGAATGGATTGCTAACAGGAGACCAAAAGCTTTGGTTGTGTGCAGGGCTGATATTCAAGCATTTGCCCTTGCGATGGCACCACAGTTAGAAATATCCCCAGAAGAATTCAAAGCATCGCAACACTGGCTGGATGGTTTCCTTCAGTGATGTGAACTGTCTCTAAGAAGATCAACAATACTGTTCAAGCTGGAAGATACTGAAGTTATTAAATGTGCACTTGCATTCAAGTCCTTTGTTGATGCATCAACTTTTCTAAATACCAACTCTCCAAAATGATTGCTATGGATGAAACTGCAGTGTTTATGGGCCATGGATCTCAAACAATTGATCAGAGGGGTGCCTCGTCAATCTACATTCCCTCCACTGGTTATGAAAGTGCAGGTGTTACCTGTATTTTGGCAATTCATCTAGTTGAAAAGAAAACCCCACCTCTAATCATTATTAAGGGCAAGAAAGATAAGACTGAATGTGTTTCAGGCATTTACATTCTTGAAACCAAAAAAGCCTGGTACACACAAGCAGTTATAAGGAAGTGGGTCAATGCAATGCTGCCCCTTGTTTTGCGAGGTGGCGAAAGAGGTCTGCTAGTCTGGGATTCAGCCAGAACTCACCACGCTAAAGACATGAAGAACTTCCTTGCACAGAGAAGAATAGATCAAATTATGATTCCCGCAGGAATGACTGCCTATCTCCAGACTCTTGATATTGCAATAAACAAGCCATTCAAGGACCATTTACACATGGAACTCAATGACTATGCTGAAAATAGAATGGAGAGAAATCAGCGTGGAAACTTTGTGAAGCCTAGCCTACAAGAGGTCATGACTTGGGTGAAGAATTCATGAGATAAAATCACTGATAGCTGTGTTGCCAATGCACTACGAGCAGGCTACATGGACAAGCAGTGCTCATTTAAGGGCAGCTCTTTTGCTAGGCCTGACATATTGGGGCCAATGGTTCTACAGGAAATGGAGCTGCAAGAAATTCATGCCAGAATTTGGGGGTTGGAGACTTATGACAATGACATGACTATATTTGAATAACTTTTCCGTTACTGGGGCAACAGAATGATCTGCTTTCAGCTGCCAGCAAGCTCTTGTCAGTTTTTTTTACTTTATTGTATTAAGGTAATGTTTCATTAACAAGAGGTAATTACAAAGTAAGGCCACTACTTCCCAGACATAATTTTTATGACTTTCCATCATTCTTCTCTTACGGTTTGGGTAAGGAATAAAGAAAGCATCACCACTCAAAAAGTGACAGTTATTCACCTGTTTTATTCCCCTCCTCCAATACACATGTACTGAGATTTTTTCTGCACTTTCTGTTAAGCATGAAATATTGCACTGTGGAAGCCAAGGTGTAGATATTATGAAGTTGAAATGTTTGTTGCACTGTTTATGTAGAATTCTCACACAACTGTTAACGCGTTACCTACCTAGAACTGCTGCCCAATAATGGAAAAGTACCAAATAAATTTCAATTTGTGTACATGAATAAATGTCGATTTGTGTACATGAATAAAAGTTGATTTGAGTACATGAATAAATGTCAATTTTTGTACATGAATAAATGTAGATTGTTGTACAGGGGGGTAAATAAGGCATGCCCTGATAATAAGCCCTAATGCGTATTTCGGCAGGGGGAAAAAGTATAAGACCCAGTCTTATTTTTCAGGAAATACAGTGTGTAGGTAGATATATATATATATATATATATATATATATATATATATATATATATATATAAATTATTTATTTATTTATAGTTTTAGTGTGCAGTATTCTCCTTTTTTCACCTCAGATAACCACTTGTACATTATTATGATATGCCATATTTTATGTTTTCTTTTCAATAAACATTGCAGATATCCAATTACTTTTTTTCTTGATTGCTATTTCAGTACTAAAAAAAGTTTTGTTGTATCCAACACAGGTATAGCTAGTAGATACTGCTTTGCAGAAAGGCTCATCCAGACTCTGCTACACTTCGCTGTGAAGGAAAGGTTAGTTTGCTTTTATTTTTTGTATTTTGTATTACTTTATTGCCTTTCTATATTTTGAATACTGTGGTTTGTTTTCTTTACCTTGTGCTTTACTTGCATTCTGCTTTAACAGCATATTAAAACTTCAAAAGAGACCACAGCTCTCTCTTCTGAGTCAGGTAGAATTTTTTTCCCACCCTCCAACCCAGTTACAGTTGTCTTGTTAAATACCACTGTCTTTCTAGTTGCCTGCCTCTTATGTTAATCTGACCATATATCTAATTTCTTCTCTACTTTCACTGGCTTGTGTGAGTAATCACAAAATCATAATTTTTGAAATCCCTCCCCTTCAACTATTTAAGTTTATTGGCCATCCTACTGTATTCCATAGTACCATAATTCAAAAGTGACTACCCCTTTCAATCCATCTTGCTGTTTTAAAAATAGTAACTCTCCACTAAACCTTAACTTTTTAAACAGGTAAAACTTAAGTTACCTATTTTCACATCTAACTTCTCTAGTGCACACTGCAGTGTGCATTTTTTTTTTCATCTTATCTTTAAGAATCCCTGTGACTAGCACTTTCTCTAATACCTGCTGGAAAGCACTAGGAAGCCTTAAACTGATACAAGCACTCAACTCTCTTTGTTGATAAGAAGAAATTAATAGTAGGCACTAAACAGCCTATAATTGCAAAGTACCTTTCTAAGGTAAGGTAAAACAGCTCCTGTACTTTACAAAAAAAAAAAAAAAAAGACACCAAACGAGGCATGTCCAAGGGTCTGCTTCCAGTGATTTCTCCTGTCCACCTGGTGAATCTGGGCATACTGGGGGAATGCAGCAATTGCCTCATGTACACAGACATCCCTCTCTTCCTACTACCCAACACTACAACCTGTGAGAGATGCACTTACATAGCCAAAATGGAAGCAAAGCTCTCTCCACCCAAGATTGTGCTAGACAGTGAAGAGGAGAAGGTTAGCACCCACACTACACGTCAAGCAACACATAGCCCTTCTAAATCCACACCACCAGCACCCACATATAGCAACACTAAATCCACATATGCAGAGGCCCTTAACTGTAAGCTGCCCAAGCAACAAGGACCTCTGAAGCTGAAACATACCAGTGTGCCACCCAGCAACAGCCCCTAAGGCAAGACAATGTACCTAACACTTTAGTCATAGGTGACTCTATAGTCCAGCACACTGATGTCCCTCTCACCAGGTTGAACAAGGAGAAAATTACAGTCAGCTGCCTGTCGGGTGCCAGGATCCACCACATAATGCATGCACTCAAGTCACTCCACAACAAGTACAAATATGACTCTGTCATTGTCCATGTTGGAGTGAATGACTTGAGACATACCTCCCTGGACTACATGAAAAGAGACATGGAAGAGCTCTCGGATCATGTGGCCCAGGCAGGTATGACCCTAGCCCTGAGTAGCATCCTGCCTTCTCCCAGAATGATACCACAATATAAGGACAAAATGACTGACTTCAACAATTGGCTAAGCTTCTGGTATCATTCAAAGGGGATTCAGTATCTGTCTGCCTGGGACGACATGATTGGCAGACCACGACGCTTTGCCAGAGATGGTCTGCACCTGTCGCCCCTGGGATTCAGGCTACTGGCTAAGGCTCTTGCCACCCCTATAGTGACTTTTTTAGGAAAAGTTCAAAGGATAAAACCACCACCGTAACAGGTACAAGCATGCAAAATGCTACTCAATGCTAGAAGTCTAAACTTCAAAATGCAGTCTCTCTCAGCACTCCTAAAAATGGAGAACATCGATATCTGTGCAGTAACTGAGACCTGGTTCAAGACTACAGAGAGCACCCCTGCAATACCAGGCTACAACTCTTACCACACTTTTCGGCCACCAAACCAGGACTAAAACACTAAAGGTGGAGGGGTGTCAATATTCACCAAGGATATTCACACCACCAGGCTAGTTGCCCAACACAATGCGTCTGAAATTCTCCAGGTGCAACTAACACTAGGTAAGACTGCAATTCAAATTGTAGCTTGCTACAGATCCCCCAGCATACCCCAAGATTCTCACTACACCTATCTAAACATAATGGAAAATATTAAGATAGAACCAAACACCCTAATACTGGGTGATTTTAACTACCCTGCCATTAACTGGGAAAACTACTCATATGCCAACGCCTTTGCCCAACGGTTCTTGGAATTCATAAATTCCAATGCCCTGGATCAACTAATCCACAGTCCCACCAGGGGCTCCAATATCCTAGACCTGGTCATTACTAACATGGGAAATCGATGCTCCACACCTATGGTCAGCCCCTCGTTAGTCAGGTCTGACTATAAGCTAATCACCCTTAACATCCACATCCCACCCCCACCCCCAAGTAAGGAAACCTCCATAAAATCTTCTCCAAAGCCAAATTCATGCTACTCAAGTCAGAAGTGACAAACATCATGACACCCATGCAGACGGGAACTGAAAGTTCAACTGCTGAATCCTGTACTAAGACACTGTACAAGCACATCCACTCATGCATGAATCATGCCATCCCAAATAGAACCAAGATGCTCTCATCCAAAAAAGGAAGCCAATCTGGTGGTCTCCTGCCATAAACAAACTTTAGAACAAAAGGAAGAAACTGTTGCAGAAAAGAGGAAAATCCCAGGATGCAAAAAACTCCCTTACCAGCCTCAGTAAGAAACTGAGATCCCTCATAAAATCCTCCAAAGCTAGTTACAAAAATAAAATTGTCAAAGATTCCAAAGACAACCACAAGACATTCTATAACTATGTCAAGAATCTAAATGGCAATGCTCAGATCTGCTCTGAGCTAAAACAGAATGGCATTAAATATACTGGTCCCAAGGATATTGCCAATTTCCTGGCAGATCAATTCAGTGCCATCTTCACCCCCCTCTCACCCCGTAAATGGCCCATCTCAATAGCAGAAGATTGCCAAATTCCGGTAATAACGGCCACACAGATAAAAAACTTACTCTCCAAAGCTAGGAATACAGCATCCATGGGACCAGATGACATCCCAGGCTGTGTACTACATGAACTACAATATGAACTGGCACCTCACCTAAGTGTCATGTTTAATTATAGCCTCACCTCAGGTTTCGTGCCCACTGAGTGGCGCAGAGCTACAGTTATCCCACTCCACAAGGGGGGATCCACCTTGGATCCCAGAAACTACCGTGCCATCAGTCTGACAAGCCTTATCTGCAAGGCCATGGAGCATATTATCATGGACCACACCCAGTTTGGGTTTGTGAAGGGCCGATCTTGTCTCCTGAACCTGATTGACTTCTTCGAATCAGTCTCCAGAGCAATGGACAAGGGTAAGGTGGTCCACACAGCCTATCTAGACCTTGCCAAGGCCTTTGACACCATCCCCCACTCTGGAATCATAGATAAACTTACTAAGCTGGGCATTAATCCCTATGTCACCCAATGGGTTGCTAACTGGCTTACTGACAGAACCCACACTGTAAAAGTAGCCGACTCCAAATCCAGCTCCAGACAAGTGACAAGTGGAGTACCTCAGGGTTCAGTCCTGGGACCGCTCTTGTTTGGCATCTACTTCTCTGAAGTACAGACCAATGCTAAAGGACTCTGGCTAACAAAGTTTGCAGATGACTGCAAACTGGGAGTCATTATTGAATCCCCAAATGATGTGGATACTCTACAAAAGGGCCTTACAGAAACAGATGCTTGGTGCCAGAGCCATGGGCTCAAGCTCAATGCCAAGAAAGGTATAGTTATCCCCTTTGGGAAAAAACATGTATCCATGAATTACCATATAGGTGGCAGTACACTAAACACCAAAAGTGTGATAAGAGACTTAGGGACACAGGAAGACAGTGGTCTCACCTTTGATAACCACATTGCCACATAAGTCAGGAGATCCTTTTATGTGGCACACCTCATCACTAAGGGCTTTTCATTCAGAAAAAAGGAGGTCATTGTCCCACTGTACTCATCCCTCATTAGACCCATTATAGAATACAATGCCCCATTTGGTATGTACTGCTCAAGACATCTGCAAAAACTGGAAAGGCCACAGAAATACCTCACTAAAAGAATCACAGGCCTAAAGGAGATGCCCTACGCTGACCGCCTTAAAAAACTCTGTCACATATCGTCTACTCAGAGGCGATCTCTGCTTAACATACAAGACCATGTCAAACCCAGAGCTGCTGGACATGCTACAATTAAAGAAATTCGAATCCCTCAGAGCCACACGCTCCAGGGATCTAAACCTTGTCATCACAATAAACAAAACATGCTGGAGGGATCGGTTCCTCACCCAGAGACTCCCCAAACTCTGGAATAGATTGCCCATACATGTTAAGCAGAGTGCCTCTTTGGCCCTCTTCAAAAGGAACCTTGACGACTAGAAGGGAGAAAGGAAATTCACCACAGGGATCACGTCAGTCACCCTGATAGACAGGGGGCCAGGGAAGTAAATAGTGTGGGAAAAAATAGCCAGTGAATTGTTATGGCTAGGCTTGTATAGGCCCTAGGGCTGATAGCCTAGTACCAACCTATGAACCTATAAGCCTCTAAGCACAGTCCAGTTATCTATACCTTTTATATGCTCACTATACTGCTTCTGATATGTTATAAACAGTATAAACAGTAAAATAATTTACACAGTATAAATGTAGATAAAGCAGATTACCATTAACTCCTTGCTTTAGTTTATGAAGTGCACACTATTCATGCTTTGTGATTGTGTATATTATGGAAACATATTCTTTTTTGTGTAAGATTTTTCACTGATGGGAAATCTGCTAGTTCTACCTTTTAGTTGTTGTATGCCTTGTGATTAATTTTTAGTGTATCTTAGGTAATTAAAGTCCAATCTGTGTAATATACTGAGTGAAGCTAATACTATACCGCACTGTTCTATCAGCTGGCTTCAAACACAAAGAAACTGTGCAACTGTCTGGGATTGCTGCTCATAGTGGTCTGCAAAACAAATAAACAAATAAATAAATTCTCTCTTTCTATTTTATATATATATATATATATATATATATATATATATATATATGTACAATAATTGAAGATATAGAATAAATGATTTCAGGGTTTGCTGCATTCCTACTCCATTCAAATCCGCAAAGTAACACAAAATTACCAGCATTACTTTTTGAAGAAAAGGTCATTTAAGAAGTGGAGCTCAGCAATTTGTGCACCTCTTGTTTTTAAGGATTCAAACTCAGGTCATCTGAATCTGAAAATCTGATTGATGGACTCTGGAGACCACACTGGAGGGCCAAACGTCTAAAACTGCAATATGCAGGCAGTACATAATACCTATGTACAAAGTGCAGAGCAAATATCAGAATCCTAACAATTCTTTTAAAAACTTATGTTTATGTTTACATGAAAACAATCTGACCTCATCTTAAGGGAAAAAATTAGTATTTAGCTCTTCAGAATTGAGCCTCTTTCCCTATGTGATGTGCAACCCTAGAGGCAGTTTATAATAAATATGTGGGTGTAGGAGAAATCCCCCATGCCCCCCACACACACACACATTCAGGGTTAGCTGACCTTCCCCTAGTAAATACTTAATTTTACATTTTTTTACAAGCTCAGTCTGAATGAGATGAGTCTTGATAAGGTGAACTTTTGACAAGTCATATACACAAATCTGTAATCCACTGCATGAAATAAAAATCATCTCCCTGCTGCATTAAAATTTCCCATGCCCTAATCGGCACTCTAATTTGAAGGGGGTTTTTTTTGCCCTCATCCATTGCAGAGTCAGGAAAGGGTCCTTCACTTATGTTCTGTGACAGTTTTTTTATTTTGTTTTGTTTTATATGATGGATTATGAACTGTCCATAAATGGGGGCAGACAATGCAGTGACCCTTCATGCACATGACCACATTGCATAAATGCTGTTGTGAGTGTGACTTCAAAGTGTCTGCAGAAGCATAGCTTCACCTTCCAGTCTTCATTAGAGGGTGCCAAACTATTGCATCAGACATGATCATCCATACAACAAGCCCCATTCCAGTACTTGTTTTTTAACAGCTGATCTCAAGTCACTGTCACATAACCTGGCACTGTACCAGCAAGCCAGTTCTGAGATGATACATTTTAAAGATACATTGAATCTACATGTTATCTTGGCATTATACAAATAGCATTAGTACAGTTTGTCAAATAAAACTGCTCAACTAAAGAACATACTCTCAAAATGTTAAAAAAAAAAAAACTAACAAAATAATATGCAGACCCAGCTATAAAGCATAACCAATGGCAAGCAGGCTAGTAAAATTACTTTTAGTTAATATCTGTACTATGATAAAGCAGCATTAAACAAAAAAACACACCACCCCTCACACACACACACGTGATGTAAGAGTCTTATATGTTACTATAAAGATAATAGACTATATTAAAATAAGTGATTAAAATGTTATTACATACTTAATATTTTAATAAAGCAAACTGATAGTGTACTTCTGTCATATGCTTAAAAGACAACTACAATGTAACTTCTGTACAGCTTGTGAAAAGACATGATGCAATTCAAAAATTTTTTTTTTGAAAATCTAGAACAAAAAAAATAAAAGCGCGTGCATACCACAGCTAAAACTATAGTGGAAAAAAATAGAGAACTGCTGTCCATATTTGCATAAGGAACTGCAGAAACCTAAAAAAACTCTTAGCATGACACACACATGAACTTTGCTCCATGTGAAGTATTTGTTTTGCTATCTTTTGGACTTTCCACAGATTCTGTTGTCATGAAGTAAGAATAAGTTAAATTTCAAGCAAACTAACAGAGCTAGATGAAGTAATGTCCAACATCCTAAATTCCTGAATATTTATTTCGATTAGATTGTTTACTGTGACAAACAAACATTTAAAAACTGATTTAACTGATCCTGGAATTGCAGTGTTATTTATTTATTTAGTTGACATTTGATTACCGGGAAAGTTCAACTGGGAATAAATCCCATTTTTGGCAGAAGCTCGGGGAGAAGTACTCCATAAGACAGAATACAAATTGCATATACATGATCTTAGAAATATGCAAGTAGTAAAATAAGTTACAATACATTATATGAATGAGATGAACAGAAGAAGAAAAAAGGAAGTGTGAGTAATTAAAAGGCAGGCATGAAACATTCGTGTGGATTTATAATTATCTAAGTATATGTAAATATTATGGAGAAAGAATAATTAATATATGGTACAGCAGGTACAGAAACCAAAGCATGGCAGTAAGAATAATATTATAGGCTAAGAAAGGTGAAAGGTCACAGGAATTAGAGACGAAGATGGCAAAAAAAAAAAAATAAAGATGATATAGAAGGAAATAAGAGGCAAAAAGGTAGGTGCTAAAACAGTAAGAAAGATAGTGGGTGAATAGTAAATTGCAAGGATATGGAAGAGACAGTGGAGATATAGAGGGTGTAAGAGAGAGAATATAGGAAGTGGAAAATAAATGGGTCAGTTTAACTTGGAGATAAACAAGTGCAGAGCCTGGAGAGGAGGAAATATTCATTTAGGGTATGCTTAAAAATGGGACTTGTATATGTTGATCTAATGTCCATAGGAATCTTATTCCAGGTTTTGGTTACTATGCAGGAGTATAAACGTATACCCTATGTTTTTTGAGGTTTATGGTTTTCAAGATGCCATTTCTCAAAACGAGTGAAGTGGACAGTTAGAAAGGCACTATTTCAGAATATTACTGATGGGTGGACAGTGGAAGGGATCATGTATCATTTTGTAGGAAAGTAGGACCTGAGTGAACTTAAGGTAATTGGGTAACTTAAGCCATTTTAATCTTTTCAGAGCAGAAGAGTGATGAGGTTGTTATGACAGACTGGTTGCAAATCTAGCTACATTGTTATAACAAAGTTATGGTTTTGTGATGAGGGAGATTTGAATATTGGTAAGAATTAGTGAGGGATACAGAAGAGGAAGAAGAAGAAAGTATGTGTTTGCCAGTGTAACTCTGGAAGAGCTGTTGAGGAATTTTTTTTTTGGATCTGAAGAACACAGTGAGTTTTTGATGTGTATTTTTATAAAACTTTGTATATTAAGATCAAAGTTTAGTTGATCATCAGTTGTGATGCCTATTAACTTGGTATAAGATGCAGCTTCTATATATCTGTGTGATTGAGAGAAGTTATTTTGAGGCAGTGTTTCAGAGATGTTAGAGATTTGGAGTGAAAAAGTAATACCTTGGTTTTACTGGGATTTAAGGAGAGATGGTTTTCGCCAAACCAGTGTTCAATAGAGTTGAAGGCATTTTGAATAATGGAGGAAAATGGGAAAGAGTGTTTGATGAGCAGATGAGGATGGCGTCATCAGCATATTAGATGAGTAAAGCCTGTTAGGTGGATATATGTAAGTTGTTAATAAAATTGTTAAAGAGAAGAGGTCCAAAGAGAAAGCCTTGGGGCATGCAGGTATTAAATGAAGACAAGAGGAGTATGTAGAGAGACATTTTATAGATCACTGCCAGTGAGAAAGGTAGCTACTAAAACAGCTGATTGTTGCACTAGACAGACCAGGTAGGTACTTAGGTAATTTGGAGTGAGAGACTGTGTCAAAGGCTTTGCAGAGATCCAAAATCAGGGAAGACACCAATTTATTATCATCTCTAGCTTTGTTGATGTTATCTTAGAAGGTAACCATGGCAATTTTTCTGATATTGTATGGGTGAAAAACACATTGGGTAGAGATTAGTACAGTTTCTTGAAGAGGATATTGTGAGATTTGTTGATGTATGCACTTTTTAAGAATTTTAGAGGGTGATAAGATATTGATAGGCCTAAAGTTTATTTCAGAGGTGTTACCACCTTTGTGAAGCGGTCTGATCATAGCTGGCCTTAGGCATAGACCAACTAAGTGCCTGACTAGGCTGCCACTGTAGTAGGGGAGTTTGTCTGGATGGTATAGGTAGGCCAGGCTGGGGGCACCAGATGGTGCTGGGGGTGTGTGAAACCCTTTTGCCTAGGGCACCAGCTGACCAAAGGCCAGTCCTGGGTACGATGTAGATTTTTTTTCAAAGAGATGAGCCATGTGATTGCTGATCTGTTATTAAATATGTAGACTGGATAAGCAATCGAAGCAGCTGCAAGTATTAGATATTCTCTAGGTAGGTTGTCAACGGGGGGTGAGTAGGGCTTGATCGTACTTAATTTCTGTTTTATATGTGAGGCAGAGACAGTTTATTTTGTAAGGAGAAAAGAGTCTATAAAATAGGAGTTCAATTTACGGTTTCTCTGTAAAAGCTATCTGGGAAGGGGTTGGGGTCAGTAGGAGTTACAGGGTGTAAGAATTTATTAACAGAGGGCCAGAATATATTTTTCCAAGTAATGTGCTGCATTACTTGTAAATTTAAATTCAGTGATTGAATTATCAAGTGATCTCTTGCATAAATTGAAAAGGAGTAGCATCAACAAGCTCACAATTCAGAAAGAAGGATGCATTTACAAGAGGTTGTGTGACCTCATCTTCAGGATATATAAAATGCACTTTTTCTTGAGTAGTCGACTTTTTTTTGCTGATGTTCTGAATTCTTCTAGATGATTATCTGATAGTCTCATCGTTATTTTTGTAAAGAAGAGGTCAATATTTATCAATTGAATCTAATGGGTCAAGTCACTCTTGGGACCACAATACACTGGTGATCAAGTATACATCTAGATCTAAATCATATAGGAAAAGAGCAGAAAAAACATTCATGGAGAAATATGGATATCCAGTTATACAATGTGATTTAACAATAATTCTGAAAATGAGCAAGTGATTGATTCATTGAAAAGCAAAGTATAAAAACCAGGATTAATTCCAAAATAGATAACAGAATTCAGAGCTAAAAAATCTTATTCACAAAATTTTGCAGACCATTTACTATATCTCGGAGAAGCAGGTTTTGCAGTACAGAGATACTGTGAGCAGGGAGCTGCAACAGTTACAGCCAAAGCTATACAGGGAAAGTGCTAATCAGAACAAGAGAGCCTGGAAGAAAGAAGTGGGTTGGAGCAGTGTGTAAAGATGAAGATTCAAGTCCTGCAATAATCAACAGGAAGTAAAGGGTTAACTGTTTGTCACAGTAAGTAGTAGGTTGTGGTCTTAATAATGGTGGAGAAATGGGTACAGGAAAAATAATGCAAGGGAAAGGATTCCAAATGTTAGGGGGGGGGTGCCAACAAAGATAGCCTGAAACTTTGGCCTTTCATGCTGAAGAAAAAATAACATGTGTAACCTGGTTAGCATCTTTAGTTGCTTCAGGTCTCTCTTCTTTCCAGGGCACAGAAAAGATAAAAGAGTTGGCTAACAAAAGCATCCAGTGCAGCCTGGGTCAATGTTCTCTTATACAACCTGGCATTGGAGTATCACAAGTCTTCCAAAATTCTAATGGTCTGCATGTTCTGTGGTGCACTGTTTTGTCTTATTACTGAAATAAATTCCTTTAGCCCATGTGGCTAGATTTTGGTAAATAAATTGGAAACTGATAGCCCAGCTGTGTTTGGATATTTTTGGGAGAAGATATTTCTGAAGATGCAACCCTACAATCAGGTCTAAACCACCACTAGTGCATGATTCCTAATGCAGGATGTGAATAATAGTGTTTGTAAGGAATGCTTTGCGCCATACTATAAGTTATTGAACTTGTACTACTAAAAGGACATCAATGAGGGCAGAGTACTTTATTGATATTAATGCCATTCATACTTTGGATATGTTTAAGTTAAAAGCAGACACGTTTGCTGGTAATGGGAGAAATTAAGGCTCCAGATGAAGCCATTTATGGCTTAATGAATCCTCCTATGAAATGTAGTTCAGTAAGTAACCCGACACCGTGGCACAGTGGTACCTGTTATAAAATAGATGTTGTAGTAAACCAATTATCATAGGATGAGAAAGTGGGATCTGTGGTCGGGCAAAATTTATGACAACAGATAAGTATGGCAGATATATCTCTAAATGACAATGCCTATTTTCTTGAAGAAGTCAGAAGAGTGAACCAGAATGGAAAGCTACAGAAATTTTGAGAATAACAGCAACATTCAGGTATCACAAGCAGCATGCCTGATTTACACCAGAATCATTACTACAGAGTTACAGTGTGGCAGAGAGAGAGAGAAAAAGTGGAATTTGAATGTGAGAAAATCTTCACCCCTACTCCACCTTATTTATGTATACTAATGCGAACAGTATTGCTAACCATAATCCTCTTCCTAATTCTAAAACTAAAGTACACACACACCTAACCTAATCCTTACCCTAGCTATAACTTACACACAAAATTATTAACTGCACATGCACCAGAATTCTAACATTTCCTAAAATATCAAATGTTCAGTACTCTGAGTGATATTTGATATTTTCAGAAATTTTGAAATTCTGGCACATGCGCAGTTAATAATTTTGAGATTTTAGGTGTCAGCATTCTGTATTCAGGGCTGATCTTTTAGCTGGAGCCCTTTATTTATATCAACATCTTTATCTATATTTATATCTATATCTATATATGGATTCACTATACAATCTTGAAATACTGAAATGTCGAATTTCAGTATTTCGAGACTGAATAGTCAAAATTACAGTTACGCAAAACTGCACTATGTCAAATGCAGAAATGTTGAATCTGCTATCATGATGTCGCGTTTGTGACATGCGGTGCAGTTTGTGGATTTATCTGGGATTTCAGGTAAGTGGTGTTTGTGTAAGGGTATGGGTAGGGATTTTAGTGTGTGTGAGTGTGTGTAGTGGTGTTTTTTGTGTGTTTAGTATGACCTCAGAGTTAGTGTATATAAGTAGGGGGTTGTGAGGGATGTAGGGGGCTTGCCCCACTTTGTTATAGGTAGGGTAGGTGTGTTTTTGTGTTATGTTGTGTTTGTGTGTGTTATTTTGTTTGTTTACTGTAGTTAGGTAGGTGTATGTGTGTGTGTTTATGTGCTGGTTTGTGTGTGTGTGTGTGTGTGTGTGTGTGTGTGTGTGTGTGTGTGTGTATGTTCGTGATTGTGCTTTTGCAATTTTGGGTTTTTGACTATTCAGTCTTGAAATACTGAAATTCGACATTTCAGCATTTTGAGATTGTATACTGAATCGGTATATCTACATCTATATCTATCTCTATCAGGGATATATAGATAGATCTATATCAGGGAACTAATCTAAGGGGGCAGTGAAAGCCAACACATTCCGGCTAAGCTTATAAATGCCTTTGGGCAGATAGCCTAGTACCTACCTATGAACCTCTATTATATTACATATGTGCAGGCGCACTTAATAAAGTCGACTGTCTTTAAATTTGACATCTGTTATATCGACATACTTTGGTCAACAAAACTGACGGTTGAACATTGTATGACATCACTACATTAGTGGTGCTGAGGAATATTCCCTTTTCCCTGGTATTGTGCAGGATTGGAGAATTAGCAGCGGGGGTGTGGGGAGATACTCCGGGGTTTTTTTTGCATATTCCAGGGTTATCATGCCAACTTTTTTCGTTATTTTTGTGTTGATGTTAGCATTGCTGACATTTACTTGTTTAGATTATTTAAGTACATCCACAAAGAAAGCTAGACATATAGATAGAAAGAAAGTTAGGCAGATAGATAGATAGATAGATAGATAGATAGAAAGAAAAATAAGCTTATGTGTGTGCAATGTGTCTGTGTGTCTATGTTTATGTTATCTGCATATATTCACCAGTATACAAGATGGTGGAGCTACAGCGAACAGGCCACCATTCCATGACACTAAGCTGTGTAGAAGGAAAATTGAATTGGACAAAAATGTGAAATGCAGCCAAACAAGTTCAATGGGAGAATTATTTTATTCATCATTAATGAAATTAATTTAATGTTTTTTAGTTATTTATTTTAGCTAATATTATCAAAATATGCAAAGAAACAAGTTAGAGGTTCTTTCATAGAATATATGTCTACATACATTGTCAAGCTTGAAGGGCTTTAATGCCCGTGCTTGAAACATTTGTATGTATGTACATACAGAAAAGTATATTGTAAATGTGTGGGTGTTTTACAGTTGACAGGGTTTGTGGTATTTTTTTATGTTAAGCTTACAACTTGCATTAAAATGTTTAAAAAGTATTATTTTCTTAAGTTTGACATAAGATATATACTGGCAAATGCTTTATGCCTTACTGAGTGCCATTTTTGTGATGGAATGGTGCATTACTATGAATATAGATTTTCTTTTATGCGAAAGAAAGGTAATAACAGATGACTTAAATATAAATATTTTTGAGATAGGTTACAGCAGAAACAGTAATAGTTGCTTATCTTGCTGACGCATAAATTTCATCTTAGTCTAGCAAAGACATGTTGAGTGCAGTGAGGATATATTAAGATGTTTACAAATTTTTCTCATTTTTCTAACTCACTAACTTATTCACTCACAAGTACCTTTTTCTGTTAAAAAAGTCCCATTATTTTCCCATTAGAGCACTCCATTTTTAAACCATGGATATGTAGATTGTAAATTCTATTTGTCCATTCTAACTTGCCTGTGTTCTTTTAGCAAGAATAACAGAAGTGGATAATTCAAAGTTGCTCAAAAAATATTATGCATCATTTTTTAAACAGCTCACAAAGTTTATTTTTGTCTAACTAAATATACTCCTTTTAGCAGGGCAAACAATTTTTTTGTATTGTAAAAAGACCCGTTTACCTGCATACAAAAGAGAACTTGCCTTACCACCATTTTCAACCTTCTAAAAAATTTTATTAAAAATATACACAGAAAAAAATCAGAAATGTGCACTGCAGGAGATGTGAACGATAAAATTCCTTTCTTAAACCATTTACTTTTTTCTATTGGTCATCAGGCAAAGATGTAGTGCCGTCACACTCGGAAATGAAGAGACTTGGCATAAGCAACATAAAAAGGAAAGAAGCATCCCACTGTACCGTGTATATGTGTGTACGTACAGTAAAGTATGCATTCAGTGTACAGGAGCACTGTACCATGTATATGTGTGTATGTACAGTAAAGTATGCATTCAGTGTACAGGAGCACTGTACTGTGTATATGTGTATACATACAGTAAAGGATGTATTCAGTGTACAGGAGCACTGTACTGTGTATATGTGTGTATGTACATTAAAGTGTGTATTCAGTGTACAGGAGCACTGTACTGTGTATATGTGTGTATGTACAGTAAAGTATGCATTCAGTATACAGGAGCACTGTACTGAGTATATATGTGTACGTACAGTAAAGTATGCATTCAGTGTTCAGGAGCACTGTACTGTGTATATGTGTGTATGTACAGTAAAGTATGCATTCAGTGTATAGGAGCACTGTACTGTGTATATGTGTGTATGTACATTAAAGTATGCATTCAGTGTACAGGAGCACTGTACTGTGTATATGTGTGTATGTACAGTAAAGTATGCATTCAGTGTACAGGAGCACTGTACTGTGTATATGTGTGTACGTACAGTAAAGTATTCATTCAGTGTACAGGAGCACTGTACTGTGTATATGTGTGTACGTACAGTAAAGTATGCATTCAGTGTACAGGAGCACTGTACTGTGTATATGTTTATACGTACAGTAAAGTATGCATTCAGTGTACAGGAGCACTGTAATGTGTATATGTGTGTATGTACAGTAAAGTCTGCATTCAGTGTACAGGAGGAACACCCTCCTACTTTTTTTCCCAGAAAAAATTATATACTCTTTGTAAAAAGGTTGTACTGTACAATGTATTACTAAAAATAAGTCACACTTTTGTAAATAAATAATTATAAAATACAAATAATCACAGCCAGACTGATGAAAGCCTTTATCAGTAGGCAAGGCTGGTAATGGAAAAATAAACCCTCACTAACTACAAGACAGTGACTACAGTATAACAGGTTTAACTAGTGCATTTGGAAATCAGAAAATATGTTAAGTATGATTAGTTTTATGGTTATGTACCAGGTATTTGTAGTTTGAATTAAAATCTTCATAAAAAAATGTGTATCAAATAACATGTCATATTTTATCTTCTCATATAAACTGTGATGGCACAGTAAATACAATACTGAAATAAAGATCAACTTAAAGAAACAGAGAAATACTATAGTAGTACTATGTAGGCACCATTTAGAATTTCCTGCTGAAGTTTTTCTATGACTTCTCTTTTTTAAGCGGGTTTGATGTCTATTACTAGGCTATTGACCTACAGGTCATTTCAAGTCTAGCCATTTCATCTCAATGTAATGCCATAGAAATGCTAGTTAATACCCAAGATTGCGATTGCATTTAGAAGTGACTGCTCATGGCCAAGAGGGTTGTGGGTGCTATTCCCGGTAAGAATTTATGGTGCCCCATCCGCTCATCCAGTTCCTTTTGAACAGTGTCATAGAGGTGCTTTGTTTCATGTGAATAGGTAGCCTATTCCAAAGACATGGCAATCACTAGGAGATAAATCTCTCTTTCCAGTGTGTCCTATTTAAGTTGCTGGCCATATTTACGTGCCTGGAACCGGTGGCCTAGTCCCATTTGATTTAAGGATATGAAGCAAGATCATTAGGTTTGGGTCTCATATTGCTCTGTAAGCCAGGCTTAAGTCTCCCCTAAGAAGTCTATATGATACAGAGTAAAGTGACAGGGAATTTAGTCAGTCTGTGTATTACACATGCTGGAGTCCATTGCATTACCACTTTAACATAATTTAATATGAAAGCTTGTTGCTACATGGGTGATACTTCAAACTATCCATTCTAAAGAAGAGTAGTGTTAAAAAGCATATAGAGAATTTTCTTGTAATTTTCATCAACTTTTCATTTATGTTAAAATCTGTTTTATATAGAGATATAGAGATAGATAGATAGATAGATAGATAGATAGATAGATAGATAGATAGATAGATAGATAGATAATGAGGTGTTATGAAGGACAAGGCTAAAGACCCTACACCTCATTTTGGCCTTCAGTATGTGAATTCCTTCACTTTATATTTTTATCCTCTGTGCTTGTAGTATGAGACACAAGGCAAATATTCTGGTGCCTCATGTCTGCCTTAGTTTTGTATGGCATAGCACAGCCTTGTGCCTTAACAGAAATGAGGTTACAGAAAAAATGACTTCATGTTTTTTATAAAAATTAAGATCGTTATAGGCAAAATTCACTTAATCATTTGTTGAGTGTGTAAATGAACTGGCACATATCAGACCATTTTCAGCCACCTCCTGTGCCAGAAGGATAAGACTTGCTGAAACATTTCTCATCAGTTTAGCCAATAATCCAACCTGCTTGGGAGGGTGTGGAAGGGTGGGTGAGGGAGAAGAAAAACTGTAGTATGTGGAACATACCTACATAGACATAAGGAAAACCTGTAAATTTCACATGGATAGTAAAAGGATATTAACTATGAACCCTGAAGATGGGGATCTTAACATAAGAGGCACTGTGCTTTCCCAGCTAATGCATCATGTAGGGATAATATCTGCCTTTGCAATGAAGGAGAAAAGAGACATCAGTCTTTGAACTTCAGTGCCTCTTTGACAGCTAATGTTTTCCCACAGCCTACATGATCCCTGAGTCCCCGCTCATAACCCCACCTGAATACTCCTAGCAGATTCTCTAACTAAATACATGCAATGTATTCATTATAGCCAACAGTGCTGAAATAGTAAATCTTTCATGCAGATAGTCATTCTTTGGCTTATTAAAACAGTAATAAAGCCAAACAAAATATTTAGCAGATTTACTATGAGCACAACTCAGTATTTTTGATGACCAAGTTGTCAGAGTAACATAGTTCGTGAGTTAAAGCTCATTAATGAAAAATGTGTAGATCATGTAAGGTTTTGTCTTCATGTGTTGCAACATTCAGACCATACAAACTTGTACAAACATCTTTACAGACACGTCAGTTAGCAAAAGGGCAGTGTACCAGACCTTGAGCTATCATAAGGGTTGTTACCAAATCCTGACTATTATAAGGAAAATGTTCAGTCTGTATTGCATTCTACCAAGCAACTAACTAAAGCTGATTTTGCAATATTTCAAAAATTAATTTTCAGATGAAAATGAAGCAACTGTAGTACCTCATTTGTTTTAAGGCAACTAATAATCACATTAATATAGCTGTGAACTTAAAATAGTTTAGAATAATTGTAAAAATGCAGAATAATGTTGTAAAATTATCAAAGAAATGGAAAATAAGTCATATAGAACACTTTTACCATTATCAAAACACCATTAGTAAGCATTAACTGGTATACTCAAGCAAGAAATTAGGATGAAAGCTGATAATTCAATAGGGAAGTTTTAGCACTGCAGGTAAAAGTTATACAAATCAAAAGAAACAAATGTCAAGCAGAGGGCTTCATTGGCGCTCTTCAAAAGGAACCTTGATGATTGGATGGGAGATAGGAAATTCACCCTGGGGATGATGTCAGTTGCCCTGCTAGACAGGGGCCCAGAGAAGTAAATATTGTGGGAAGAAATTTCCAGGGAATTGTTATGGCTAGGCTTGCATAAGCCATAGGGCCGATAGCCTAGTACCAACCTATGAACATATGAACCTATGAAAAAGTTCTCAATCTCTTTGCAAAAATGTATATGTATGAAAACAATAAACTCCCCATTACTTAGCATTTTACCAGAAAAAGATTTCCTTTACCAAAATAATAAGTAAAATATTATAATTTAATGAATGAAGTTTCTCTACTACATACTTGTGCTGCATTCATTTATCATTTGTTTACAAAGTATTACCAGGTACATTGTTTAGAATGGAGTTCATTTACTGACAACGTGTATTCCTAAATAAAAGCTTTCTAAATACATTTGTTATGAAGCTCTAATTACAGCTGTAAAAGGATACTATACTCACAATATAAACTCAACTGAAAATATGACTATAAAATGTAACCAATAAAATAGTATAATGTATTACATAAAAATGTACATGGTGTACAAATTCTATTTTTTATGTTACAGCAAGATGTCAAAAGAATCCTTGAAGCAAGAGCTGCTACTACTAGAGTGCCATTTCACATGGGATTTGAGAAGGGAAGATATTGATATTGAAGATTTTGAAGAAAGAACCAATGGGTCAATTGAATTTTATATACAGGAAAACAAATGCTATAGCTACAACCAGCTTGCATATGTAAATTATTTGAATGACTACAATAAGGAAGCACTTACTCACCTCCAGAAAGCCGAGGAGACAGCAAGAGCAGATCATCCGCAGGATACAGAAAAGAGGCTTGTGGTTACATATGGGAACTTTGCATGGATTTACTACCATATGAATGAAGTAGAACAAGCTGAAACTTATCTTGAAAAGGTAAAAGCAATTTGCAGAAATTTAGGATCTGCTTCTACTTATACAGTTAATATTCCAGAAATATATGGAGAAAAGGGGTTTACAATGTTGAAATTCAGTGGAGAACATTATGAGAAGGCAAAGGAGTGTTTTGAAAAAGCACTAGAGAAAGAACCTGATAATCCTGAGTTGAATTCTGGATATGCTATTGCTTTATACCGCCTTACAGCACTTAAAAATAAACACCAAGATAAGGAGAACTGCAAACTTCTTAAACAGTTAAGACGGGCATTAGAACTAAATCCAGAAGATAGTTCTGTCATGGTATACCTTGCTTTACAACTTCAAGATTTTCAGAAAGAGGAGGAAGGCCTCCAATACATTGAAAAAGCACTGTCAACATCAGCAGACATTCCGCAAGTTATTCGTTTAGTAGCTAAGTTTCTAAGAAAGCAGGGGTCTGTGGACAGAGCTTTAATGCTGCTGAAAGAAGCACTTGAAAAAATGCCTAACTCTGCACTTCTTCACGACCAAGTTGGTCTTTGCTATAGAACAAAGTTATATAAATTAAAGAACGATCCAAACTCCCAGCATAAATCCTCTGCACAGATTGTTGAATTAACAAACCACTGCATTAATCACTTTGAAAAAGCTGTTGAGCTGAAACCCAAATTTCACTTTGCACAAATGAATCTGGCAGGCATGTATGCAGAAAGAGGTGACTATAGCAAAGCAGATGAACTCTTTGAAAAGATACAAAAGATGAACAATTTTAAAACTGAAGATTGGCAACACTTCTACCTTGAGTATGGAAAATACTTCTTCTATCACAAGAAGTCAGAAGAACATGCAGCCTTCTACTTTAAGGAAGGCTATAAAATACAAAATGAATCCTATAAAAGGGACTATTGCTATACATATCTGAAAAAGATAGTTAAAATAAGAACATCTAGAAATAAACAAGACAGTATGGCATTTGGGATTCTTGGATTCCTTTGTCAAGTAAAAGAAGAAAAGCCACAAGCAATCGAATACTATAAAAAGGCCTTAATGTATGACCCTGGCAACGAGGACTATCTGAGTGCTCTGTGTGAACTTCGCCTTTCAATATAGAAGCACTGCATCTTTATAATCAGTGCTGCTATTTTGTTATGATGGTGCAAAATATGTCTGCAGAAGAGTAACAAGGGTCAAATGATTTCACTCTGGTAATTTATGGTTAAATCAAAGTAATCAGAAAACTCTGACAGGAAAAAGGTTAACATTTTGAATAATAAACAAGACTGTTGGCCAGTCTTAGCAAATTCTACTTTTCATTCCAAAACTGAAATCTCACTTAAGCTTATGTCTACAGTGAATACATGCATAGACAATATAGAAACTAGAAATATAATTGTATACCTATAATAAACTCCACTTTGAATTCCATTGTTTAGCCAGAGTACACATTATAAAGGAATCCATATTAATTTTAGGTAAAAATCATTTAATAAAACCTTATGTAGTTAAAAAAAAATAGTTATGGATACCATGCTTTTCAGCTGCCATGGAATTAGATTTCTGTAGTCATATCATAATCATAGGGACATTTACTAATAATCTAATCCATGTTTTGGAGCTGCTCTGTCCCAAATTGGTAAATCGCACAGTGTTGTATGTAACCATTATATCATCAGAATTGAATTAGACAATATGAAGTAGCTGTACCAAAGCTTGCCTTTTACAAGTGAACAAATGTACGTACTACAAACTGTACCTGAACATCAATTGGCAGGAATAACTTTATCAGATAAGCTGCATTAGTATATTATAATAAATCACAGCATACATGCGCCTTTGAAATAAATGTAATAATAGTTCTTAAAGTTAGAGGGCATTGAATAGCACATGCATATGTACATTGGGAAGATGGAGTGCCTTCGTTTTATTCATAAAACAGTATTTCGGAGAAAATGGAAGGCTAATTCTAATACTGTTAAAAATGTTAAATTTCATCTTATACATGCTATGTAAATATGTTATATCATTAACACATTTATTTATTTTCGTAAATCCTGTTTAGACAAACATTTAACATAGGTAACTAGGGAGAGCTCCCAGATATGGTAAAATTCAAGATATAGTCTTAACACAGTCTACACTTCAATACTGGGAAGAAACCAGAGGATTCTTGGAAAACCAGCTCAAATGTGATAACATGTATCTGTCGAAAGCTAGAACTGAAACTCAGAGCTTATATACTATCACTATTTGCCATTAACTCTGATGTTACATTCAAACTGTAAGCCTCCTTCAAGAACTTTGAAATGCTTCTGCGTGCTGCATAACTTAAGAGCAGTACAACTATACATTGGTGTACTGTATGTATAAGAACCTCTCAACCTCCATACAATATGCACTATTAAATTAAATTTGTATATCAACAAACAAGGTCATCTTTGTTAAAGCAGTACAGTATGATCAATGTTTTGCTCAGTATCTATGTGTATATGTGTGCCTGCATATCAATGTGTGTGTGTGTGCATGTGTCTATATATATATATATATATATATATATATATATATATATATATATATATATATATATATATATATATATATATACACACACACAGAGAGAGAGATAAAGTATGTATATCTTGGTTCAATTTCTCAAAGTATATTGGTTTTCTAATACCATGAGGGTAATGGAGTGTTGTTTTGCTCTTTGATGCTAGATGTGAGTGTTTTTCTTAGCACCCACAATGTGCCCAAAATTGCCCCTTCTCCAATATGAGAATACATGTAATGGTAGCATAGTTAAGTATGACTGTAATTTTTTTTTATTAGACCTTTCACTCTTTTTTCCATATTACTCTCATTTCTGCCTGTAAATCCTGGTATTATATGACTTTGTGTTTCTCTGTATGTAAGACACTGCAGTCACTAGATGCAGAAATTTCAATGATTAATGCTACTTTTATCTTTTTTCATGGAGTACTTTATCTGGTTTTCCTGCATCTGTTTTTTGAACTGTTGGTAGTAGGTGATCCTATGTGATATAAACTTTATTATTCTCCATAATGCTATGTGGTTTATGTTTACAATGCTGTAGTGTATGCACAATCCCAATGCTAGAGTCTTGCCACATTATTGTACCTTTCAGTACAGAGGCCGTCTGCCATTGGTATATCACACTCAGCAACAAGACATGCAGCTATTTCCAGTTCTGTTTTACAAAATCTGCGATTGTCTTTTTCTTTAATATTTTCAATGGACTTTGCAATCCATAATGTACATAGTCCACTATACTGGGCTGCTATTATTAACCTTTCATCTCTTGGTTTCACTTGACTTCTCCTTACCCATTCCTGTGTCAAATCTTGGTGAACATGAGTTTGCTCTAGATCTCTGCACTTGCCACTATATTAGTGGATTTTATATATTTTCCTGTCTCAGCCAATCCTTTTACTTATATTATTTGTTGTGTTTTTACAGATACAGTTGCTGTCTGATTTGTGTCTATTTCTGGTTTGATTTTCATTCCTACTTTTGTCCAAAATTCTTCTGCTAAAATAAGCAAAGATGTCATCTTAGACTTTTTTCCTGGTGTTTTAATTCTTTCACAATATATGGATCTGATGAGATCAGCAGATATGTATGAAGTCCCACGATTGCAAGTCTATACGTCACCATGTTTGAGGGGGCTGATACTTCATAGAATATATAATGTTGGCATACATCAATTTGTTTATATCATTTGATAAGCATGAAGCATTTTTCTTGTTTTCATGTATAATTGAGCCAATATTTTTGAGGTCAATCAATTACCCCAAAGCTGCTAACTTAGAAAAGGAAGAGCAAATTGATTCATAGTTTAAACTTTATTCATAGATGTCAAGGCTAATTTAATATCAGTTTTAGTCTTCTGAAGTATTCTTTCCTGAGCTTTATTTTAATTTCTTCGTGTTTTATTGTTGAACCTTCATCTGTTCCCAGTAATTATAAACTCCCTCCTGCTCTGTTTGTTTACATTGTGTTTCTGTCCCAGTCTGATAATTTTTGGTGCTGCAGCTTTCTTTTTAAAATGTTGCTTTTGCACACTTCTCAGGACCAAATGTCATTCTTATATCATCTGAAAAAGTTTTAACCATTGGTAGCTGTGGTTTCAACTCATCATCTGATGAACTGTACAATTTTAAGATAGCAACAAAAAGTAGATGAGCAGTCTTTAAACAAGTATTTTTCTAGGAGCTATATTATGGCCATAGCCTAATCTGTTATGTAAACAGCTGAATGGGTTAAGGGCAAAACAAAACACCGCTGGTGACAGAGAAGCACCTTGAAATATACCCTTTGGATATGAATCCTTGCAATAATAATTTGTCCTCTGTCATGGCTCAAGTGCATACTGGTTTGCAACTGTTTCCTGCTCACTGTAATGCCATTGATCAATGTGGGGTGTATAATATATATCAGTAATCTATGAATGTGGGATGCTTTCAAATGCTTTTTTATTTATTTACTTACATTTATTTACCATGAAATTCCATCTGGACACAGGTCCTTTTTCAGCAGAGGCCTGGGAATAAAAGCTCCATAAATTTTTATGCAAGTAATAGACAATCAGTAATAAGGATGATGACACATAGTACAGGAGAAGACATTTGGCACAGTTATAGTCAAAAGCAATAAATTTAAACAATACAAACTACCATAAATTTAAGCAATAAAACTGCTTAACGTTACACAGTACTAATAGGTTAAAAGCTCACAGTATACAGTAGTAATAGGCTGATGTATACTAACTAAGCTGAGAACTAGTATATAGTAATTAAGTTAGTTAGACTGAAGTGGGGGTTGAGAGCAAAGAGAGC
Organism: Protopterus annectens; assembly: GCF_019279795.1. Classification (NCBI taxonomy): domain Eukaryota; kingdom Metazoa; phylum Chordata; order Ceratodontiformes; family Protopteridae; genus Protopterus; species Protopterus annectens. Next base: position 596,221,169 of record NC_056748.1, read on the forward strand.
AGAGGGGTGGGGGTATTTAGTCGGGGTTTAGGCAAGGATAGAGCCAGTGAATATTTAGGTGCGATTTAAGCATAGTTTTGAAGTGACTGCTGAAAGTTAGGGTAGTGATGGTTGGGGGAGGGTTGTTCCAAAGTTTGGATATGGCACAGGAAAATAGGCTTTTCCTGCTGAGTTTTTGGCTTTGGAGATTTGGAGAAGATTTTTGTTGCTGGAGTGTAGGGGTCTGGAGGAGTGGTAGGGATGGAGGAGTGTTTGAAGTGATGGGATTTTGAGTGCGTTGTTCACTATTTTGCGGGCAAAGGAGAGTTGATTTAGGTGAAGTTGTTGTGGGAGCTCAAGCCATTCTATTTCTCTAAGGGAGACAAAGTGGTGGCTGCAGTAGGGAGCACCAGTGGCAAATTTTGCGGCTTTGTTGTAGCATGTCTCTAGTTTGTTTAAGTCTGATTGTCTAAGATTAGTAAGTATGGGAGATGCACAGAGTAAGGTTGTGATTAGTTGGGAATTGGCAATAGAGATTCTAGCAGTCTTGGTGAGGTATTGGTTGTTTCTATATAAGGTGCCGAGTGTTTTGTGAACTTTTCTTTACTATAAAAGATATTTGGGTGTCAAATTTGAGATTGTTGTCTAAGATTAGTAAGTATGGGAGATGCACAGAGTAAGGTTGTGATTAGTTGGGAATTGGCAATAGAGATTCTAGCAGTCTTGGTGAGGTATTGGTTGTTTCTATATAAGGTGCCGAGTGTTTTGTGAACTTTTCTTTACTATAAAAGATATTTGGGTGTCAAATTTGAGATTGTTGTCAATCTCCACACTGAGAAGTTTGGTGTGAACTGGTGGAGAAATGGCGATATTGTCTTTGGCAGATATATTAAAATGGGGGGAGTTTGGGGTAGATTTTGATGGTTGGAAGATGAGGAGTTTCATCTTATGGGGTTAAGCAGGAGCTGAGAGTTAGATAGCCATCTTTCTATGGATGAGAAGGATCCTGTGTGATCTGTTGGAATTCTGGTAAAGTGGGGGCAGAGCAGATGAGGGTGGAGTCGTCAGCATACTGTATGAGAGATGCTTGTTTGGTGGCAGTGTGCAGTTTGTTAGTGAAGAGGGAGAATAGAAAGGGGCCAAGGGTGGATCCTTGGGGGACACCAAGGGTAACTGAAAGATGAGGGAAGAGGCTCTTTTCACAGACAACTGACTGCTGGTGGCCGGGGAGGTAACCGAGGAGCCATTTGGTTGCTGGTTTGGAGAAAAAAAGGTTGGACAGAGCAGAGAGTAGTAGTTTGTGTGATACAATGTTGATCGCCTTAGATCTAGAAATACAGCAGTGGAGAAGAGGCCATTGTTTCTGTGTTGAAGGATAGTGTGCTGTGATATGCCCTGAAGCCATGTTGGGTATTAGAGAGGAGATTATTGGTTAGGAGGTATTTAGAAACCTGAGTGTTGACACATTTTTCTAGTATCATGGAGAGAGGATGGCGATAGGGGGATAACTGGAAAGGTCAGTGGAAGGGCCACCTTTATTGAGGGGAGTGATGTGGGATATTTTCCATAAATTTGGTACATGGGATTCTGATATGGAATGGTTGATTAATATGGAAACAGGGTATGCTAGGACTTTGGTAGCTATTTTTAGATATTCGGCAGGGAGGTTGCCACCTGCTAGTTTGGTGAGTTTGAGTTTTGTCAGGAGTCTTTTTATGAAGGAGGTGGGTACTGCTAAGAAAGAGAAGGCAGGGTGAGGTGGATTGGTGTTTGGCATGGGGGAGCTGTTGTAGGGAAGTGTTGTTTGGTAAGAGATGGAATGGTTTATGTGAAATGTTTGTTGAAGGATTCAGCTATACTGCAGGAGGGAGGGATAGATGGTGGGGGTGGTTACTTTGCCTGGGTTAAGGATATAGTTAATTGTAGACCAGAATTTCCTTGGGTTATGGTTGGAAGAGTTAAGGGAAGTCTGATAGTGAAGTGCTTTGTCAATTTTTATTTGTTTTTTAACCTTATTACATAGTTCCAGGAAGGATTGTCTATCTAAAGGTTTTTTTGTTAGGCACCAGTGTTCCCTGGTGCTTTTATGTAGCCAGGGGGAGCTTTTAGTTCTGACTTTGGTGTTTCTTGGGGGACATGGGTGATGAGGATGTTGAGGAAGGTGCTGTTAAAAAAATGTATGGCTTTGTCTAGGTTGAGGTATTTTAGTGGTGACAAGTTAATTTTTTGGAGAGAGGAGGTAAAGGAGTTGGGGTTGAAGTTTGCTTTGTTTTGAATCTGCCTGTGGGTAATAGGGTTGATGTTGTTTATGTGATGTCTTAGTAGAAAGGCTGGGGAATGTTTACTGAGGCAGTCAGGTAGACAGCCTTCTAGGTAAATGTGAGGATCTTTCTTAACTAGGATCCAGTCAAGAGTGGTGTGATTATTATGATGTTTATTGATCCTGGTGGGGGATTGTATTAATTGTGAGAACCCATGGAGATTTAGGTGAAGGGCTGGGTGGTTAGTATTACAGGATAGCCAATTATTGTTAAAGTCACTGAGGATTATAGTTTCTTGGGGTAGGGAGAGGTTGGCCCAGCTTAGGAGGTTTTCTAGGGGAGGTATATTTTTTCCTGATGGGGAAATAGCACGCTATGATGATGATTGTTTTCTTTGGGTTAATTCTGAGAGTGCCTCAAAGGATTTCTTCCTTGCTAAACTTGGGACTGGATTTGTTAAGATTTTGTGTATTGAGGTGGTCTTTGAAGAGCAAGGCTAAACCACCTCCTTTCCTGGATAGTTCTTTTTTGCAATCTATCCACGCCATACTTAAGATTCTTTCCTTGTTTTGCAACTCTCTAATATGGCTTCATTTAGCAACAAATGATCACTTGTTCCATTTCTTTTATTGCATTTTATTCTATTGCCATAACTGAATTTTATTATAATTTTTTCTGAACAATTCTAGTATATAATTTGTGTATAGCTGACAAGTTATTGGTTTATAGTTTTTAGGATGGCTTGCTGGTTCCCTCTTGACGAGGAGTACCATTTTTCCTGTTAACCAGGTTGCTATCTGTTTGGGATGCACATGAAAATAATTCTTGCTCAGGGACAAATCTTTGTATAAAGATGTTAATATCATTAACCAGAAGTTAGGTACTGCATCTGGACTCAGGATTTCCATTTAGGAGCTTTTCTTAAATTTGTCTTAATTTCTCTGGCTGTTACTTCATTCCACTCCATATCCTATTCATTAGCGCTATTACTGGTTCTTTTAATTCCTCTTTCTATTCAGCACTTTTATGTTCAACAGATCTTCATAAATGCTTATCCTGTTTTTATACTTTGCATTGCTTTTACAACATCTATCTTTCTTAGTATTTTTGATGAATTGTTCCCTTTTCTATAGTCTTCAGTTATACTTACTGTCTTAGTTGCTTTATAATTTTCACTGTTTGATGCTTCCATAGTGGCATTTTGTTTGTTCCCTTCCTTTCCTTTGTTACTCTATATGTTGTGGTAACACTTCATGTGTATAAGTTTAGCTGCACAGTAATATATCGTGTATATTTCTATTATACAATATGCATCTGTGTTAGCATCTGCGTATATGTATATCTGTAAATCGATATCTGTGTGTGTGTGTGTGTGTGTGTGTGTGTGTGTGTGTGTGTGTGTGTGTGTGTGTATGTATGTATGTGTGTGTGTGTGTGTGTGTGTGTGTATTTTTATGTATGTATGTATACATATAGATAGATGGATCGTGCATGTCTCTGTGTGTAAAAGTCTAGGAAAATGTCATATATGTATCACAGCGCATAATGCGTAGCACAGGATATTCAATTACTTTTCATATCACAAAGACCTCTGTTCAGAATTTCTTTGGCAAAAACTCAAAAGTATTTTACAAAGAATGAAGAATCCAGTCTCTACCTACATTCTTAGGCTAAAGGTTCATGTTGCTCCATGTTGCCTTTTTTACGTAGAATCCAACAAATGGTAATTCTAACTGCAAGTATCAGTACAGCCATGTCCAGCCTTTAACTGTGCCATATCAAGGTGGTTGTCCTCAATGCCAAAAGCCTTAAAGTAAATTGTCTAATCTTGGGTCTGTCCTGCAGCCTGAACATGTACATGTTTGAATAGTTACTAAGACTTTGTTTCAATGTAAAGAAAGCACTCCAGCCTCTTCCTGGTTTTGCATCTGCCATGCATTCAGGTATGATGGAAACTGTAGTGGCATTTCATTATTTGTGAAGTCCCATATCACCACTGGACAGATTCCCATTGACCTAGAAACTAAACGCATTAAACTCCTGCTTAGCCTGAACAAGACGGGCTATCAATTTATAGTTTGCTCCAGGGCATGCTGCAAGTTCACTGATGACTATCTTTTACCAATAATGCTTTTATAATGGGAGATTTCAACTACTTCTCAATAAACTGAAGCACAGATATCTCCAAAGCTGAGATGTTTAGAGATTCATAGACTTAATAAATAAATAAACAAAAATTATTTGAAACAGGTAGTTATCACACAAAGAAGGCATAACAGTCTTGACCTGGCCCTAAGTAATATAGGCACTATGTGTACCACCTCCCCCCCTAGTTTCCTTATCTGTGGTTAAGTCTGACTATAAACTCACAACCTTCTTTTTCAAAATCTCAAAGACCTCTGCATCACCTTACCCCAAATCCTGGGCTTGCCACTTTCCTTAATCCAACATTTTACCTTAAGATGACCCTTTCCATAACACCACTCTTCCCATAACAGTACTGCAAAAGACAGCTAAGACACAGAGAACACACATTTATACAAACATACATCTACGCCCCTTACTTACCCTCACTCTAACCCTAACCCAAAGGCAGTCAGACATGCACTACTACCAGTAATCACCATTCCCCAGCCCTCACTCTAACCCTAACCCAAAGGCAGTCAGACATGCACTACTACCAGTAATCACCATTCCCCAGCCCTCACTCTAACCCTAACCCAAAGGCAGTCAGACATGCACTACTACCAGTAATCACCATTCCCTGGCCCTCACTCTAACCCTAACCCAAAGGCAGTCAGACATGCACTACTACCAGTAATCACCATTCCCCACCCCTCACTCTAACCCTAACCCAAAGGCAGTCAGACATGCACTACTACCAGTAATCACCATTCCCTGGCCCTTACTCTAGTCCTAACCCAAAGGCAGTCAGACATGCACTACTACCAGTAATCACCATTCCCCAGCCCTCACTCTAACCCTAACCCAAAGGCAGTCAGACATGCGCTACTACCAGTAATCACCATTCCCCAGCCCTCACTCTAACCCTAACCCAAAGGCAGTCAGACATGCACTACTACCAGTAATCACCATTCCCCAGCCCTCACTCTAACCCTAACCCAAAGGCAGTCAGACATGCACTACTACCAGTAATCACCATTCCCTGGCCCTTACTCTAGTCCTAACATACAAACACATGCACTCCTATCCCCAGTACCAAAGCTTTCCCAATATCCAACAGTTTTGCATTAAAAGCACACTTACCTGCTAAAATCCATATTATATTATTTTGACATCTTGTCGACTGATAAACTGTATATTTGACAAACATTACTTAATAGTTTATACATACTCAGAACACTTTAAAGAAGTATTGTTCAACCAATCACAGTTGACTCATATATAAATAATACATACATATACACTTTCTCTTTTCATTTTATGGATCATGGCTGATACTAAAGCAGTCAGTACTTTCCTTCTACTCTCACTTCCTGAAGGCTGTTTCAAGTCAGCCCCCCACTCCTGTTTGTCAAACCCTGCTTCCCTACATTGCAGAGAGTTACTATTCTCGCATACTCACATTGCATCCCCTGGTTCTCATACATCCATTTGAAATAGCCAAGACAGTTTTCCTCAAGATTTTACATTGCGCTGTATTAGTCATTTTCTTTTTCTTTACTCAATTTCTGATTAAGAAACCATATATGTTCCTTTCCTTTAAATGAGTGCTGCCTCTAATAGTGATCTCCTAGTAATTGTACACAATACTCCAGATGGTCATTTTACCAGCAATATGTAAAGATATAACAACTTCCGATTTTTTTTTTACTGATGCTGTTTATTACGCTACCTTCATTATTCCATTGGCCTGTGATACTGCTCCCTACACTACTTGTTTGTTATCTTGATATATCATGATAAGTGCTGGAAAGAAGACCTTAGAAAAGAAGATTAGTAATGGAGAAGTTAAGGAAATAGAAACTGAAATCATGGATTACCTACAAAGTGAAGGATTAAGTGTAGAAAATCTAACAACTGATAACAGCATAGCAGGATAGATCAATGAGTCCTCAAATTAAGGAGAAAGCAGTGGACTGGGAAACATCTGATCAGTTGTCATATGAAGATACCGTGGAGCCTTACATAGAAAACTATTTCAAAAGTTCAGTTGAAGTTGCACATCGGGTGGCCACGGTGGTGCAGTGGTTAGCATTGTCGTCTCACAGCAAGACGTTCTCCGGTTCGATTCTCAGCTGGGGTGCCTTCTGTGAGGAGTCTGCATGTCCTCCCTGTGGTCGCGTGGGTTTCCTCCCACATCCCAAAGACATGCTGCAGGTGGATTGGACACTCTAAACTGGCCCTAGGTGTGAGTGCGTGTGTGTGTGTTCCTTCTGTGGAAGGTTGGGCACTGGGCTGGCAACTCGACACTGTAAAACTCCACTGCCAATCATGAGTGGACAGGTGATCTGCTGTGGCAACCCCTAACCGGGAAAAGCTGAAAGAAGAAGAAGAAAAAAAGAAGTTGAAGTTGCACATCAAGGGAAACTGTGGCAACTCTGACACAGTCAATGTTGTGCAGTGATAGGCCGGTGAGTTCCCATATGAAACAGCAATAGATGACAGATGATGAAACTGAAGAGTCTGTGGCACAGCAACATGTTCTGGAACTTTCTGCCCACAGGAAACAGAGAGCAAAGATTGTACTTTCAGTTTAGAAGAAAATGATCTAAGAGAAGAGTTGCTTGATTTAAAAGAGATGGTCAGACATATTAAGATCAATGAAAGAAACAGATTAAAGAATGTCAATAAAACCAAAAAAGTTAAAAGCTTGATAAAACAAATGAACCCAGTAATTAGGACTGTTCATAGAAATTCATGTGATATAACAGAAGTTAATATGATATATTACTATGCAGCTAAATTAACAACAGATAAAGTCTTACCACAAAAACACAGAGCAGCAAGAAAAAGGAAGGGAAGATATCAAATTCCATCATGGAAGTATCAAATAGAGAAAACTATAAAGGAATTAAGACAAGCGTTACTGTTAAAAGAGAATAGAAGAGGAAACAGATTGACAAAAATACTCAAAAAGATAAATGTGATAAAAGCATTGTGCAGTATCTGAACAGATCAGGATCTATCATGCACTTTCACAAATAGTAAACTAAAAATATCAGCATAGGCAGAAAAGCTTTGAAGATATATAAAGAAAAAGTACAAAATAAGCAATTTATTGATTATTCAAAACAGTTTTATAGAGAATTGGAAAACAAGGCAAAAGTAATTGGAATACCACCCAAAAAAAGAAGAACTAGACGCCTTTTGGAGAAAGATCTATGAAGATCCTGCGGGACATAATAAAGATGCTTAATGGACTGAAGACGTAAAAGAAAGAATAACTTCAAATGTACAGGATATGAAGTAACATCCAGAGAGATTGAAACAAAGTTAAGAAAGCTCCTAACTGGAGAACCCCAGGCCCAGATGCAGTACCTAGCTTCTGGCTAAAAGTATTAACATAATTATATGAAGATTTAGCCATGAGGAAGAATTATTTATATGCCACCTCAAACAGGCACCAACCTGGTTAACAATAGGAAAAACAATACTCCTACTAAAGAGTGAACCTGCAAGCTATCCTAAAAACTATAGACCAATAACTTGCCTTCTGATGGCATATAAATTATGCACTAGAATTGATGCTGACATAGTTTATAGTTATTTAGAAGAAAACTCAATCATGGCAAGAGAACAAAAGGGCAACAAAAGAAAGTCATATGGAACAAGGGATCATTTGTTGTTAAAGTCATAAAGTAAAACTGTAAAAAGGGTAAAAATCTAAGTAAGGCATGGGAAAACTATAAAAAAGCATTTGATAGTATCCCACATTCATGGATAAAAGTGTGCTTAAAATCTGTAAGATACACCCTACACTGGTCAATTACATTACAGCAGCCATGAAACAGTGGCAAACCACTTTGCAGTTAAGCCATGATAAAGGACAAATTATTAATCCAGGGATAAAAATCCAAAGGGGGATATTCCAGGGCAACTTTCTGTCACTGCTGCTCTTTTGCCTTACCCTTAACCCATTACGCTGTCTGCTTAACAGATTAGGTCATGTCTATAATTTGGCTCCCAGAAAGCAACATGGTGTAAAGACTTCTCATCTTCTCTTTGTCGATGATTTAAAACTGTATAGCTCATTAGATGAGGAACTGAAAGCAAAACTGCAAGTGATCAAAACCTTTTTAGATTATATAAGAATGCCATTTCATCTTGATAAATGTGTAAACGTAACCTTTAAAGCAAGAAAGCTGCAGCACCAAGAAACTATCAGCCTGGTACAGGAATATGATATAAAAGAACTTGAGCAAGGAGGAGTGTATAAATATTTGGGGATTGATGAATGATCAACAATAAAACATGAACAAATGCAAATAAAACTTAGTAAAGAATATTTTACAAGACTAAAATTAATACTGAAAAAAGCACTGCCATCTAGGAACAAAGTCCAAGCTATAAATCAATTCACTCTTCCTGTCCTAGCTTACAATTTTGGAGTGATTGACTGGCCCCAAAAAGTGCTGGATTGGTTGGACAGTTAAACAAGAAGGATGCTTCATGGTTATCAAATGATTTATAAAAATCAGTGTATACCCAGACTGTATATTCTTATTCTGAAGGAGGTATGAGCCTCCTCGAAATTGATTACATGTATAAATCTGCTAAGACTGCAAAAATATCTGCTGACCTCACAAGACCCAAATATAGTGAACGTTTTAAAACACGAAGAGAAAAGTATAAGATGACTTCCCTGCTTAGTTTGGCAGAAGCATATCATTGTCAAGCAGAAATGAAAATCAAATCAGACGTAGGTAAATATCAGGCAGGAGATGAGTATGTCAAAAAAGAAAAGAAAGAATAAAAGGTGAAGGATCAGGTGAGAAGGCAAGAAGTGTGGAAAATGCATAGATATCGTTGCAAGTATAGAAAACTCTTGGAACAACCTCATGTTGCTCAGGATCAAAAATGGTTAAGGAGAGATTAATTTAAACCAAAAGATGAAAGGCTAATATTGGCCACCCAAGATAGAGGACTACATACACATTGGTTTACAAAGACCATTGAACATGTGGGAGAAACAGACAAATGTAGATTTTGTGAAACATAAATGGAAACAGTTGCACATCTTGTTGCTAACGGCAGAAGGACTGTATACTTAAAGGCATAATAACATGGCAAGACTGTTGCATTAGGGATTGTGCAAACATCATAATATTGAAGTAGCTGTAAAACATTGGCAACAGCAGCCAAAAAGCATTATAGAAAATTATGAAGTTTATATCAAAATGGAGCACCCATTACCAACAACTCAAAATATAGAAGTGAAAAAACAGATGTAGTAGTCCATAAAAAGAAGACAAACATAGCACTGATCACTGAAATTGCTACACCCAGTGACTACAGTGTCTTATGTATGGAAAGACACAAAGTCATAAAATACCATGATCTGCAGGCAGAAATGAGGCCAATGTGGAAGATGGATACATAGACCATTCCAACAGTAGTCAGAGCAACAGGTCTTATAAAAAAGCATTTACATTTGTACTTAAATATGTTACCGGTACGGATAACACCATATGAATTGCAGAAAGAATCATTACTGGGCACATTGCATGTGCTATAAAGAGCACTTCTGGCTGACATCAAAGATTGAAGCAATACTAATTTCATTAACTTTAATCATACTTTGACTTAGGAATGGGGTCCATTCCTGTCATGGTATAAAAAAACCCCAAAACCCTGGAGAAATTAAACAGAGAGAGACTTTATCCACTAACTGAGACACTGATTTTTGAAGAATCCTGGGCTTGGAACAAGAGATCAAATCTGCATGAACTTTGCTGGATCATACGAGTTTTGCTGATACAATCCACACATATTTCACAGAACTTGGAGTGGAGGATATACCCTGGAATGTTTTGTGGGAGGTGCTACCCAGTGTAGGGTCCCAGGATCATTTTTACAGGCATTTGGTCCCTGTATCTGTGGGAAGAAAAACAGAGAGAGAGAGAGAGAGAGAGAGAGTTGCATATGTGCTTTCAATGATAAATTAATATGCTTAAGGTAGTCTGTCTCCTTAACAGATTAGGTCATGGCTACAATTTGGCTCCCAGAAAACAAGAAAGTGTAAAAATATCTCACCTTCTTTTTTTAGATGATTTAAAACTGTATAGTTCATCAGATTAGGAACTGAAAGCACAACTAGCCCTGAAAATGGATAAAACTGGAACATTGGGCCGATACCCAGCCATCGCTGGTGCTAGGAGCTGAGGGGGCAGGGTCAGTCGGGCTCAGGAGTGAAACTGGGCTGGCCACATGCTGTAGCTTGACAAGGCATCATCTCCTCACTGTGCCTGACCAGGGGGCCCAGGACTGTGGTGGCAGTGACTCTGGACATACAATGGGCCCTTCCTGTGAATTGCCATGGCTGTGATGGGTGCCATTACCTGCCACCATCCCGCATCAGGCAGCAGATAGCAGCTGAATTAGAACTAGTGCAGACCAGGGAGAATCCAACTGTTTAATTTACAAGCAGCACATAAGCCTAAGATGGGTGTTGACTTGATGTAATTTCTGCCCAGTGCTCTGAATGTCAAAGTGAAGAAATTCAATTAAACACAGGTAAATGGCAGGAGTAACTATGACTCTCTTAAGGTAGCCAAATGCCTTGTCATCTAATTAGTGATGTACATGAATGGATGAATGAGATTCCCACTGTCTCTACATACTCTACTATCTAGCGAACCCACAGCCATGGGAAGTGGTTTGGCAGATTCAGCAGGCAAAGAAGGCTCTGTTGAGCATGACTCTAGGCTGGGTGTCTTATCTACTATGCTGATCATGACTTTTACTGACAGGATATTAAGGTACAGAAAAGATTTGGAATGTAGTTGGTTTAGATGGGAAGATCGAATTTTTGTTGGTCATGGACAATGATTCATTGCCTACATGAGGTACGTGAGGTAGGGGTTGAGAAAACAGACCTTCAAATTATCAGGCATAGATTCATAGGTAAGTACTAGGCCTGTAGGTCATTTTAAGCATAAGCAATTTCCCTCAAAGGTGAAAATCAAACCTTGTACCTTATATCTATAAGATAAAAATCTTAACCATTATGTCAACACCCAACATGGCTTTCTTCTCAAGAGAAAAAAGTGGCTAGCTTTATGTAAGTGAAAGTGCAGCAATGTGATAAACATGAAAAGGGAGTGCTGGCAGGGATGTTTGTCAAGATGATAGCTAATAAAGCATTTCCCATTGTTCTGTACTTTCTCAATTTGCTTGAGATTGCTAAGGTTTATAATGTCTATTAGTTTGTCCCTCTTTTTCTGGTGGAGACATAGGTCTCCCAAGTAATGATGGGGTAATTCATATCACCACTTGTTTCACAGATCCTAATAATAGCTGTGAATGTAGCAATATGCCTCTTCCTTGGTAATTTTTTAAGCGTCTTCCTACCTAGCCCATTGAGACCTCCTGCTGTTCTCTCAGTTACAGTGCCCACACATACTGGATCCGCAAAATGCTTCTTACCAAGTTACTCCAATTCTACTACCAGGTGGGCCAACTGACTACTTGGGAAATCAACTTTAGTGGTACTCTTTAATAGTGCCCAGGGAGCAAGGATCTGATGGGTAGATACCGGACATGAAAACTGAAGCCATCAGGTATGCAGAGCTAGACAGAATCCCAGATTTAGGAGTGGAGTGTGTAGTTATATCATGACGTGTCACCATTCTCCCAAGCAGACTGCCTAAGAGGGCCCTGGCACCCACCAGCAGTTTCCCTTAAACCTTTGCATAACATAAGTGAGCTGGTTCATCCTATTCTCCTAGGCTGAGCTTACCAGCAGTCTAAGCAGTTTCTTGAACTCATGTCAGTGGTAGCACAGACAGACACTCTGCTTCTGTACTATCAGACTGGTCACTTTATAATCAGATTTTTACATAGACTTTTAACAATGACACAATTCAGAAATGAAAAGAAAGATAAAATAACACAGATGCCAAATGTAAACATGACCAAACAAGGGTTCCTCATACCATTTATCAATGACCATTTACATAAAAATACCAGAGGCATATACAAGACCATATCAAAAAGGTACATGGTAAATTAGCAGGAGACACTGAGAAATTATCAATTACCAGAATCATTTTCATCCCAGAATAACAATACATTAAAAGGACAATACATACATTAACTTTTCCTACTCTTATCTTTACCAGCAACATTAAGTAGAGGTCCCATCTACTTGAGTTGGTGGTAGCTCAGGTGAATGTAAAAGATACCACAGCACCTATATAAGACAGTAAGAGGAGTTCCCCAGTGCCCTAGCCAAATATCTCCTAGTAGTATAAATATCATATTATACCATGACCCCCCCCAAAACGTGCATGCTGATTGGCCAGCGTGCACATTGTAAATCAAGTTATACTAATGGAAAAAGGTCCAGTCGCCCAGACTTTTTTCCATTAGGATAACTCTACTTTTAAAACACTGTCTCGCTATGTTAAATGGATTTAACATAGCGAGACAGCTTTAAAATAAGCAATGGAGATCTCTGTTGCTTATTTTAAAGCTGTCTCGCTATGCTAAACCCATTTAACATAGCGAGACTGGTTTTAAAAAAAAAGCAACGGAGAAAGCAAGATCTCCGTTGCTTTTTTTACTGTTTCGCTATGTTAAATGGGTTTAACATAGAGAGACAGTTTTAAAATAAGCAACGGACATCTCCGTTGCTTATTTTAAAACTGTCTCGCTATGTTAAACCCATTTAACATAGCTAAAACAGTAAAAAAAAAAAGCAACGGAGATCTTGCTTTCTCCGTTGCTTTTGCCCACAACTCTGATGTACTGCGCAGGCGCGCAGTACATCAGAACTGCCGCGGATGCCAGACATCTGCGGAAGGGCAGTAAACAGGCATTATACTATGCCATTATTTAAGAAAAGTAATAGTTTCTTTTCTTAAATAATGTCATGGTATAATAGCAATAACCCACTTCTGGGTGTGGGTAATGCTGTATTTACCCACGGTTAGCTTTGTTTGGTCCCTCGGGCTTTGCCCTCGGGACCAAACCACGCCAACCGTGGGTAAATCCAGCATTACCCACACCCAGGCGTGGGTTATTGCTATATTAAGTCTACACTGAAAATATGCCACTAGCCTATTGATATTGATATGGTCAACAAAGGATAAATAAAATAAAATAAATGGATGTCTCTAATGAGGAAACCAATCATGAGTCATTCCTTTATCTCTTTATTACTATGTTCTATAAATACTATAGGACTCTTTTTGCTGCCTGGAGCATCTTGGATCCATCCAGTTCGGATCCGAGCTGCTATAGGAGCCAAGGCCTGGGTATCAGATCTGAGGGAGTGGAACCTTTTCCATCAGCTCCAACGTTGTCAGTCCAGTTTCCCTCCCTCGGAGCTCCATCCACTTTGGGTCCAGCTCTGATTCTCGTGTCGGATCCGGGGAGACCAGCCTCCTTATTAGCTTTCCAGGAGGTCCATTCTCCTTTGGCATTCAGTGTAGTAGAACAGGTCCTCTCCATTGGATTGAGGCCCCTGACCACCCACTCGGACTCCGCCCAGACCCCCTTGGCTCTGTCTACGGTCCCCATTGTCTTACCAAAGGGACAGCCTGTGCCCATAGAGCCCCAGACAGTTCCCCCAGAGGAACAGATGGCTTGTGAGTACTTCCCGGAGAGCCCCACGGGAGATGTACCTTGCAAGCATACGTGCAAGAGGAGGCACTTGGACTCCCCTGAGTCTTTAACCGAGGACACAGATTTAGATGATGGGGAGGGCTCCCCAATATCACCTCCCGATGATGTCTCCTTTGGAGACATCATGGAGATTCTTTTACCAGCGCGAAGGTTGGTCTGTCCCCAAGCCCTCTTCTGATGAGTCTGTTTTTCTGGAGGATTTTGGCATGGACCCGTCTATGTCTTGGGTGTCCCCTCCCATGGATCCTTTAGTGGATTTGATCACCTCGCAGGCATGGAAGGAACCATATACCATGGAGCCAATCCCCAAGCACCCCAATAAGGTTCTAAGTCCCCCTATTGACAGCCCTTCCTGGAACAAGGGCTCCCCAGTAGACACCATGGTGGTAGCAGCAGCCATGAAGAGGGAACTATCTCAGGAATGTTCCTCGGTCCACCCTCCTGACCGTGAGTCATGGATGATAGATTGCCTAGGGAAGCGGGTGTATGCTTCAGCTACCTTTTCAATAAGGGTGCTAAGCTACTTTGCCCATGTCACGAGGCTGGGTCTGGCGTGTCCATGAGGCATAAGGCCTGGCTCAGGTTGTGCCAATTCACTGAACCCTTTAAGGCATCCTTTGCCAATGTCGCTTATGACGGCTCAACTCTTTTTGGTAAGACCATCAAGAAGACACTAGTCAAGAGTGAAAAGGATGTGAAGACACTGTCTGCCATCAGGATCTGATTCTCCAACCCTCAAAGTTCCTTTTCCCGGAACCAGAGAGGGAAAAAGAAGATGTGGTTCTGGAATTCTCAGTATTCTCGGGACACTCAGGTCACTTCTTCCCCTAGAGGCAGAGAGGGACAGAATGGACACCAGCCCAGAGGCTGAGGGGTCCGCAAAACTTTGTGTCTCGAGAACCATTCTCAGACATACCCGGGCAGCAACCCTGAGGGGTTGTCTGACTGCTGTACTCTGGAGGCAGGGTTTTCACTCTGAACCCCCCACTGGGGGAGTCCCCAGAGATGCTCTAGTTCATGCTTGGTCTCCCAGTCTTCTGTATGCTTACCCGCCAGTTCTTCTCATCCCAAGGTTTCTGCAGAAACTGGAGAGCAAGGTGATCCTCATTGCCCCATTCTGGCCTCGCCAGGTATGGTTTCCCTTCCTTTGGTCTCACGTTCTTGCTCCACCTTGGATCCTACATCCCAATCAGGATCTGATTTCACAATCATCGGGGGTGTCTCATCTGAGTCTGAACAGCCTGATGCTCACGGCTTGGCTGCTCCAGTTCCCGTGATTGCTATGACTCCCAGACTTTCCTCCTCAGTTAAGTCTATTTGCTAGCTGCTCATAAGTCTTCTACCAGAAAGGTTTATTGCAGCAAATAGAAACATTTTTTTCTTTCTAGGCCTCTCAGTGGAGTTTAGATCCTTTCACAGCTGATATTTCCACCATTTTTGATTTTCTAGCTGATATTTTCCAGCATGGAGCTAGTTCTTCTACTGTCAAAGTTCAGTTGGCTGCCATTTCTCATTTTCATGTGGGTGAGAATTCTGCATCCTTGGCATCTTCTAGACTGTGTAAAGCCTTTATTAAAGGCACTTTATTGCTATGCCCCACCGGCCAAAGATCCTGTCCCCTTGTGGGACCTTACCATGGTTCTCCAAGCTTTTGTCACTCCACCTTTTGAGCCTGCCACAACTGCAGATCTAAAATTTCTATTGTGGAAAACAGCTTTTCTGGTGGCTATTACCTCTGCTAGAAGGGTTTCAGAATTACAGGCCTTGTCCATAAAATTCCTGTACATGATTTTTCATAAAGATAGAGTTTCCCTTCGAACCAACCCATCTTTTCTTCCTAAAGTGGCATCAACAGTCAATATCAATCAGACTATAAATTTGCCTGTGTTCTTTCCCAATTTTATCAACAGGATGGAATACAAACTACACATGTTGGATGTTCATAAACAGTTATGATTCTATTTTTCACAGGAGAAAAAATGTTCGTAAATCTGATTAATTGTTTCATTCTATAGACCCTTTTTTGGCAAATCCATTTCCAAGGTCACTATAGCTAGATGGATTTCTTCATACATCCTGCAGATCTATAAGGACAAAGGCATGTCCCCTCTAGGTCAGGTTAAAGCTCATTCCACTAAGACCATGGTTACGTCTGCAGCTTTCTGTTCTAGGGTGTCTTTGGATGACATTTGTTCTGCTGCTACTTGGTCCTTATCTCATACGTTTATTTACCATTACAAATTGGATTTGACAGCTAGAAGGAGAGCATCCTTTGGCTCTGTGGTGCTCCAGAATATCCTTCCATGAGGGCCTTCCAGGAGTTTAGTAGCTGGGGACTCTCTCTCACAGGTTCAAGACCAAATGAAGTAAACTACTTTGGATAAAGAAGTTATGTACTCACCATAACGTTCCATCTGAGTAGTTGCACTTCATTTGTCTTCAACTGTCCCTCCCTCCTTTTCCCAGACCTTGGTGCATGTTCAGCCTACGGGTTGTAGTATAGGTCACAAGTATGTTATCAGGTTGGGTTCTAGGTATAAGTTCTGCAAACTCGATCTGGGGATGGAAGGCAACATAGGTGTATTATGGGTAAAGGAAGGAGTCTGGAGCTCAGAGCTGATGCTAGTAATTTTTGCCGGCTCGGATCTGATACAGACCCGTATTCCCACAGGTCGAAGACAAATGAAGTACAACTACTCAGATGGAACTTCTTTATTGGCAACTATGCACAGACAAAGAAGCCACTAACCAGCAAAAAAACAGGCACAGCTGTGTACAGGTGGCATAAGAGGTCAGTTTCTTGCATTGCTTTGATATCCTTAGTATTGTCTGCCATTGACTTCATTTGGCTCTTCTGTTTGACAGACATTGTGACAATTAGTTCAAACTACAGTTCTTACATTTAAATTATAAAAGGTTAAGAGACAGCTCAGTTCTTTATTCTTTTTTCTTTTTTAATGCCTGCTTCCCTCACCCTCTCCAGACCTCATGTAGCCTCCATCTGTTGTGTGTCTCCCCTGTGTTATTTATTCTTGTAAGACAACAATGGTGCAGATTGCTAGCAGATATGCAAGGCTCTTGTGTATTTATTACACAGTCTATATGTATAAAAATTTTAATCAATAATTCAGACCCAAATTTAGTGGTGTTTAAAAGTGGTCCACCTTCTAAGCAAAAGATGAGTTTGAATGACTCTGTTGTTGTTCTTTTGGCTTTTCCCGGTTAGGGGCCGTCACAGTGGAACTCCCGTCCACTAATGATTGTCAGTAGATTTTTACGGTGCCGAGTTGACAGCTCGACGCCCAACCTTCAACGAAGGCATGCCCATTCACACATTTGAATGACTTTAGACTATTTATTACACAGTTTATAGCATTCAAACATGTGAATGGGCATGCCTTCGTTGAAGGTTGGGCATCGAGTTGGCAACTCAGCACCTTAAAAATCTACTGCTAATCATTAGCGGACTGGAGTTCCACTGTGGCGACCCCTAACCGGGAAAAGCCGAAAGAACAACAACAACAGAGTCATTCAAATTCATCTTTTGCTTAGAAGGTGGACCACTTTTAAACACCACTAAATTTGGGTCTGAATTATTGATTAAAATTTTTATACATATAAAGCTGCTAGTCTAAAGTTAAACATCTTTCAAAATACAGCCACACAAACACGAATGTTTATGCAGCTGTAAAATACTTCACTTAAATTAGACACATAATGACTTATTTTAGTTGTAATGGGGGGGGGGTACTAAAACGTGTAGTATGAAGTTACTGCTGTAGAGTCTTAAACCATCTTCTCATTCACAATTTAAAGATATGAACTCCTACCACCATCTTATTGCACTTAGAGTTCGCCCAAAGTCAGGGATGCCAGTATCATCACTATACTGAATGCATCTTAGCAGTTTGCAGACTCCAGTAAGTGATTATTTAATTTTGCTTAGTAAAGCAGTGATCAGATTTGATGATTTGCAGGCTCAGCATGGGTTACACAGACATTAACAACAGTAAAGCAACACTAAACTTATAACTAAACTTTAGAGTACATTGACATAACATAGATGTACAAAATATACACAAATTTACAAGAAGGTTTAAAAATAAGGATCAGGATTATAATGCATAACACATTTGCTACAGGTGAGATAACTCTGGTCTAGCCAAAAGACCAGACATAGTATATACAATAATGTGAGTGGTTTTATTAAAATATTCCTGAGAGCATGAAACGGGTAGTTTTAAAAGCAGTACTTTGGGTTTAATTGAGGAAGGTTGGGTTCATTGATAATTCAGAGCACTTGCAGTGCACTAATCTTTTCATAATCAGCATCATCTTAGACCAAAGTGCCAAGAAAACTGATTTGGACAGCCCTGTGATGGCTCAAAGTACTGGAAAAATTGCTACAATTAGTGAAGGCTATGTCCAAGGATACAATGATACAAAACACTGTTTGGACACAGACAGTTTTACATTGGGAGTGGGGGTACTCTAAGCCCACTGCTGTTCATACTGGTGAAGGACTACATTAGCAAACAGATTGGAGGGGACAGATCAACAAAGCTGCTGTATGCAGATGATGTAGCAGTACAGGCAGATTCTGAACAACAATTTCAGCAAATGAAAAAAAGAAAATAATTTCAACAAATGATAGGTGAATAAAATGTAAACTTAAAACACAAAGATGAACTACTGTATGGTACATAAAACTATGCAGTGAAAGCAGAGCAGTTGAGAAAGCTTGAGATGAGGGCGAAGAAGTGTCTGAGATGGGTGGTTGGATGCAGACATTGGTACAAAGAAATTATGTCTTCAGAGCAAAAGCCCAAGTAGCTTCATTTGCAGAGAAGGTAAAAAAGAAAATATGTGAGTAGACAATCTGGTGCAAATAATTTTTGGACAAACAGGAAGAAGATAAGACAAAACAAGGGTGTCCAGCAAAGAGATGGATGGACTATGTCACTGAAGACCTATGACAGTCAGACATAACTGTGAGAAAAGGCAGGAGAGGGACATTGAATTCAGAGAAATTAACACAGTTCATGTGACGCCCTGACCCCTTGTAGAAAATGGGAAAAAGGGGGTTGATGGTGATTAAAGCTCCATATATTAGCAGAAATTACATGTAAAGGCATACAGTACAACAGCTAACAGGTACTGTTATAGGTAACGTTATACAATCTAAAGAGGCTTGTGTAATAAAAAGGATAATTATGTAACAGAAACCCAGTAGTACCCACTATACCATCCTTTACCTCTCTTCCCCAGATTCTGACAACCATGGACGTACAATTTCCTGTGGTTTCTCCTGTTAGTCTTGTTGATATGGGCATCCTGAGACAGTGTAGCAACTGCCTCATGTATACAGACAACCCTCTTCTTCTACCTCCTAGGAACACAATATGTGAGAGATGCAATTACATTAAGAACCTAGAATCCTTACCGTCTCAATCACAAGCCAGTACATCTGACACAGAGAAGGTTGTCTACACAAACCCCACAAACACCACACCTCTAATACCACCTACACCTGTACAGTACATTCCTACATATGTGAAGGATCTCAATAAAAAATATACCTAAACAAAGAGACCACCGAGGCAAAAACACGCATGCACATCACAACCCACCTCACCAAGCAACACACATAGTACACATGCCTGTGTCTCACAGGCCCAGCCACAAACCCATCATACTAGTCATAGGAGACTCTATCATGAGACACACAGATGTGTCCCTCACCAGGCTAGACAAGGGGAAAGTCATGGTAAGTTGCTTGTCCAGTACTAGACTCCACCATATCACTCATGCACTCAAGTCCCTCAACAACAGGTAGTCTTATGACTCTGTCATAGTTCATGTTGGTGTGAATGACTTGAGATATACCTCTCTGGACTATATGAAGAGAGACATGATTGAGCTTGCTGAATATGTGTCTCAGGCAGGTATGTCCCTAGCCTTAAGCAGCATCCTACCATCACCCAGAATGATGCCTCAGTACAAACAAAAAATGATTATCTTTAACAATTGGCTTAGTTTCTGGTGTCATTCCAAGGGGATCCAGTACCTAACAGCCTGGGAGGACATGATTGACAGACCACGATGTTTTGCCAGAGATGGCCTTCATCTGTCTCCCCTGGGCTTCAGGCTTCTGGCAAAGGCTCTTGCCTCCCCCATAGTGCCTTTTTAGGCAAAGTCATGAGGGGACAAAATTGCCAACGTGAAAAATTCTTCTAAATGAAATTTAAAGCTCATGCTGCTAAACACTAGGAGTCTTACCATGAAACCACACTCATTGCAAGCATTCTTCACCCTGGAAGATGCTGACATTTGTGCAGTCACTGAAACCAGGTTCATAGCTGCAGAGAGCACCTCAGCCTTACCAGGTTACTTGTCCTACCATACTTTCAGACCCCAAACAGAGGGCTACAAAATCAAAGGACATGGTATTTATCAAAGACATACACACCTCCAGGTTAGTCAAAAAGTATGATGCACAGGAGACACTCCAGGTGCAGTTAACTGTTGACAAAACACCTATTCAAATCATAGCTAGCTGCAGACTCCCACGCATCACTCAGGATGTCCACTCCACCTATCTGGGCTTACTTGAATCCATCAAGATTTAACCCTCTACCCTCATTCTGGGTGACTTTAACTATCCAACCATAAAGTGGAATACCTAGTCTAGCTCAAATGCAAATGCCCAAAGATTCCTCGACTTTGTCAATGCCAATGCATTGGATCAGCTGGTCAACACCCCCACAAGAGATGAAAATATCCTGGGCCTGGTATTTGCCAACATGAGTAGCCACTGTAGCACCACTATGGTATCATCTGCCTTGGTAAGATCCAAACATAAAGCAATCACTTTCGAAGTCACCATCTCCCGTGACCCCCCCCCCCCCTTTGTCAAGGTCGAACAAAAAAACTTTTCCAAAGCTGACTACAACCTTCTGAGAGCAGGTATAAGCAGTGTCATAGCTGCCATCCCTTCAGCTGGAGCAAGCACTAATGTCCAAGCCTACCCCAAGAAACTATGAGCACCTACATAGAGATATCAAGTTCTCTCAACTCAACTAATATGAACACTTTAATGGAAAATCTAAATATGAATTTAAATTCATTACAGAAAGATTTAGTGGAATATAAAAAAAAAACAAAGTTGCTTCATGACATAAGGGACTATGAGAATGGATGAGCCTTTGTGTCTTCAGCCAATCAACAGCATGGGGAAAGGATGGTGTAATAGGGGAAGTTTTAAAAAACCTCTTTCAGTTTCTTTTGCTTTCTCAGAAGGAACTGACTATAATGGTGGCCTAGTGAGTGATGAATATGAGTATCCTGCATTGCAAGTGGTCAAACAACCAGAGGAACATGAATGCCAGTTTCAGAAGGCATGGGATCTATCAGATGAGCAATTTTCTGTTTTAAACTTGGGACTGAAATATGTCCCTACAGTGTTACCAAGAAAGCAAATTTTAAGTCAGGAAGTCTTCCATTTTGTCCATAAATTACATCTAAAGGTGTTTTATGCTAATTGTAATAATGATTTGTCCTGTGATGATGTTTCTGTGGAAGAAAGTTTTCATTCTTGTTGTTTGGATTTGAATGATTCTATAGAATGTATGCAGAGTAATGCTTATTGACACTTCTGCTATTCCCATCAAAAGTAGGTTTATTCCTCCCTACTCTAATGAAAAAACATCCACTTCAATTCGATGTTAAAGTTTTCCATGAATGAAATGTGTGATAAGCTGTTACATGACAGGAATGGTATTTAAGGCCTTCTTCAGCTATGTTAGAAACCTGGGTGGAAACTCCCAGATATGCTCAGAATTAGTCCAAAATGATACAAAAATCACTGAACCCACAGACATTGCCAACATACTGGCAGACAGGTTCAGTGCAAACTTCACCCCCCTCTCCGCCCCAAAAGGAGAGATAACTATCCCAGCGGAGTGTAGCCTCCCAGACATCTCAAATGCGCAGGTGAAAGCTGCTCTCTCTAAAGCTAAAAACACAGCATCAATGGGACCGGATGGTGTCCCCAGTTGTGTGCTACATGAACTCAATGAGGAACTAAACCCGCACATAAGGCAGCTGTTTAATCTTAGACTTACCACAGGATACATGCCCAATGAGTGGCGTACGGCAACTGTGGTCCCACTCCAAAAAGGCGGTGCCTCTACTGACCCTGGTAATTACCACCCCATAAGCTTAACAAGCTTGGTCTGCAAAGCTATGGAGAGGATCATAATGGAACTCATAAACAAAGACATAGGGGACTTGCAGACATTGGACCCGACCCAGTTTGGCTTTGTCAAGGGCAGATCATGCCTTTTGAACTTGGTTGACTTCTTCGAAACAGTCACCAAGGCCATTGATGAGGGAAAGGCAGTCCATACAGCCTACCTTGACCTTGCAAAAGCTTTCGACACAATACCCCACTCGGGTATTATAGAGAAACTTACCAGCTTAAATGTAAACCCATATGTCACAAGATGGGTTGCAAACTGGCTAAAGGACAGAACCCACAGGGTTAGAGTTGCTGGCGCCATGTCAGACTCCAAGCCGGTCACAAGTGGTATCCCACAGGGCTCAGTCCTTGGCCCCCTGTTGTTCGGCATCTACTTCTCAGAAGTACAGGCAAACATAGGAGGACTATGGCTGACAAAGTTTGCAGATGACTCCAAACTGGGCGCCATAGTGGAAAGTACATCGGACACAGATATCCTTCAGAGGGGTCTCACGGAAACTGATAGCTGGTGCCAGAGCCATTGCCTGAAGTTAAATGCCAAAAAATGTATAGTCATACCCTTCGGGAAAAACAAGGTAACCCCAAGCTACCATATAGGTGGCAATCCACTAAGCACAGAAGAGGTTATTAGGGACCTGGGGACCCAGGTTGACAGTGGCCTTTCTTTTGACACTCACATTGCTAAAGTGGTTAGAAAGACCTTCTACATTGCCCACCTGATCATGAAGGAATTCACATCCAGATCATGTGAGGTCATTGTTCCCCTGTACTCTTCACTTATCAGACCAATGATCGAGTACAATGCCCCATTCAGGATGTATCTCACCCGACACCTGCAGCAATTGGAGAGACCCCAAAAGTTACTCACCAAAAGGATAAAGGGACTCCAAAATCTGTCATATGCTGCCAGACTGAAGAAACTCCAGCTCTATTCAGTCGCATACCATCTGCTCAGAGGTGACCTGTGCCTGACATACAAGGCCATGTCCAACCCGGAATTAATGGACATGCTCCACCTCAAAAAATCCAAATCTACCAGATCCACTAGAGCAAGCGACTTAAACCTTAGCACGGATATAAATAGGACATGCTGGAGGGATAGATTTGTCACCCAGAGACTCCCTATGCTGTGGAATAAAATCCCGGTCCATGTGAGGCAGAGCACCTCGCTGGCTCTGTTCAAAAGAAATCTTGACCGGTGGATGGGAGATCATAGGTTTACCCCGGGAATCATCTCTGTGTCACTGCTGGACAGAGGCAAAACAAACCAATGGTCACAGTATTTTTTAACATAAGGGGTGGCGTAAGCCACAAAACTTTGGGCTAGGCTTATAAATGCCTTAGGGCAGATAGCCTAGTATAAACCTATGAACCTATAACATTAAAAGAGTAAAGAGTAGGGGGCGTGGCTAGGATGCTGAACTGATAGCTGCACTTCATTTCAGCTCTCTTACCTCAATACGATTTCTGACAGGAATTTTACAAAATAATATTTAATTTGAAGAAATTTTTATTACTAACTTATTTCTAATAACTCTGAGCATCTATAAGAAAAATTTTATTGTCAGAACTTGAATAATTCCTGTCAAATTAATTACTGGAAAATCAGCACCAATATCAGCTTTACAGCATGAGTCATCTAAGGAATACAGCACAAGACTCTTCTTTTAAAAAAGACCTGCAGTCTCTCATTACAAATATACAGGAACTTACAATAAAAATCAACAAGATGGACAATAAAATAGATACTTTTAAAGAAAAGTGCTCACAACAACTGGAACACCTTCAAGAAATGTTTACACAGCAGAAAGGACAGATATCACTTATTGAACAGTCATTAAGTAACATTGACACTAGAGTCCAAATAGAGGAACAACAAACTGAATTCTTACTTCAACAGAATACATATTTACTAGAAAAGCTTGATGATATGGAAAATCGAACAAGAAGAAATAATATTAGAATATATGGTCTACCAGAAAAATCTGAAGGGGACAATATGATAAACTTTCTTAACACCTGGATACCAGATGTAACAAAAATACCTGAAGCTCTTTCATATGGTATAGAACGGGTGCATAGATCACTAGCAGCTTCTGGAAATGCTTCTTCTCTGGGTAAGAACAAGCCGAGATCTATAATTGTGAGACTTTTTTCTACACAAGATAAAGATCTTATATTAAGAAATGCTTGGGCAAATTCTCCCATCAAATACAATGATTCATTAATAAGATTTGACAATGATTATTCTACAAAGGTGGTTTCAAAAAGAAAAGAATTTCTACTAATAAAAAAAACCTTGAAGAAAACGCAACTGAAAGTCCATCTTTTATTCCCAGCAAGACTGAAAGTTTTTCTACCAAATGGAATAAAAATCTTTGAAACAGTAGATTCAGCAATAAAATACCTTACCAACAGCAACATCCTAACACATGAAGAATCTATGGACTGGACAATAAGTACACCGAAGAGAAATGCTGAAGTAAATAATTGAAAAACTGTTGAGCAAAAGAAAAAAAAACTAAAGGACAAATAATCTTACATATGTTATATTCTGTAAAAATCTAAATAATAATACTAACAACAAAAGAAAAGTTCTTACTGTCTTCAAGTTACACCAAAACAGGTACTGTTTTCAATTATATTTTAAATGTCAAAATTAGCATAAATGTAAATACATTTATCTCAAATCACATCAATATACTAAGCATAATTTAAACATTACTCTATTTTTCATTATTATCCATCTATTATTTTCATATTCTTAATCAGAGTAATCAATGCATAATAATGTTCCCAAAATAGTTATTTATTTATTTATGTTTATTTTCTCTCTTTGTGTTTTGTTGTTTTTATTTTTTCTCTTCTTTTTATAAAATCTTCATTAACTTATAATATTTTAATCAGTATATGGTTATATTGCTTAATAGGTATAATAGTGACTGCTATATAACTTATTATCAGTTACATCCCTGACAACATTACTTTTTATAAGTTAAAAGTGTCCCTGTTTGGATAAATGCTAATGCTGGGCGGAAATGTGTTGCTTTTGAAATGAAGTATTTCAGTTAGGATGTATCATAAGACTACTTTAAATAAGCTTAAAAGATGTTCTGCCTTTGACCCATATGCACATACTGATATAGTCCAGTGAAAAAATATGTCTTAAGTGATATTTTGAGGCTATAAGTCAGGTGTGTTGTGGCTCCGGACATCCGGAGTTGAAAGATGCTTGTGACTAGCTTAGATATCCTGTTGTCTTTTATTTTGTAGAGAAATAAGGCATAGCATGTTTAAAATGCAAAGTTTGATAGTTGTGGACACTACTTCACAAACTAGAATGCTCGTGTGCACACTACATGAGTTTGCCACCAAGTAAGAGAAAGGAAAAGAAAAAAGAAAAAACACATACCTTTTCCCGCTTGGTTCTCAAGACAATTTAACAGCCACAAACATCACTAGAAACTTGAGTTACTTATTGCTTGTCGCATTTACTTGTGTACATCATCCCCTGATCCTTTCTAATTGATGTCTAGTCAGAAAATAAACTAGGTTCACATTTAAAGATACAGAAACCTAAATCCCTTCTAAGGAAACGTAAATAATATAAAAGGTTCATATAAATATACACAGATATATAATTTTGAAGCACTTTCAGTTTATGGCTACTGATGTCTTTTAGCACCTTGATAGATAAGGACATATATCTGATTGTCTTTCTGTCAGTTTAGATTTCCAGTCATTTTAGCTATCCCTTACTATGTTTTATACAGCAGAGTTTAAAGAGCAGAAATTAATCATCAGCAAATAAAATCACTGCTGTTTTACAAATTCTCTAAAGAAACTAGTAAATGTCAAGCAACTGACAGGTTTATTTTAAGGAAAATTGCCATTTCCCACACTGGTGCTCCTACAAAATACTACTAATGTCCTGCTACCAAAATATGCCCTCAAGTGGACAAATGGGATGCAACAAGAAGGTTAAATGTACATTTAGCAAATCAGCATAATATACTAGATAGAGAAAGTAAAAGCAATAATTATATAAACAAATATAATAAGTAACATAACAACAGTGGATTTAACCCAATGTGTCAATTATACAATATTTATATCCCATATAGCTTTGAACTTTGTCAAAGCATCTGTGTTCTACACACATATTGTATTACATCTAATTTGAGTAGAAGAGGGAGAGGCTTAGCCCACACCCTAATTTATTACTAAGTTACCATGCATTATGAACATACATTGTGGCAGGTACTCAATGAGCTATCCATCCTTAGATGGCTCATGCTGTTCCCGTTTGCTCATCTGAATAATGACTGCGGCTGTACTCTTCTTATATTACCTGGCTGTGGCTTCACCCTTCTTATAATATTACCTGGCTTTTTACATTATCAAGAATGACACAATACTAGTGTATGTGGCTATATCATGTTACTGTTAGTGTAAACAAAAATGCTTGACAATGCAATTGTAATTCTTAAACCTTTCTGCAGACAAATGTATTGTCTAGCAGTTGAGTGCCTGATTGTTCCTAATTAGCAGACCTGTATTTTCATGTTCCAATATGACTACATGAAAAGATGCCAATATTAGTCTGCAAGTTTAGTAAGCCATAAATTCATTGGGGATTAATTTGAGGGCACACTTATAGCTAAAGCATTTGACATTTGATAAATGTATCCTCTCAATGATGCGTTCTATCTAGTCATTAACTATAAAACAACTTTTCTGAGAAATATTGTTGTAATGCCAGTTAATGATTTGAATTAAATATTTCTATATACAGTCATAAAGCAATTACCAGGATAAATAATACTCTTGCAGTGCATGGATCACCATAGCTATCCTCTGATGTTAGAGGAAAAACAAGCTTCTTAAACACCTTTTTGACATAATAAAGGTGTTACCCCATAGTTTAAATACATTTTGTCTATTTACTGCAAAATGGGTTAGGAATTTTAACCTGTAACATTTTCAAACATAATAGTTTAAATCTTAGCAGCTTCCATTATTTTGATATGTTCTCCAGTATACTTTTATTCAGTCATAAGATTAAATTACTGGTGTTAAGTAAGTCAAAATTATATCTCCAGCACTTATTGTAAGCAGATTAACTCACTGGTTAAGTGTCAGTCTAAGCTGTAACAGTTAATATGTGATATACATAGATGTTTGCTTTAAAAATGTGGTCAAGTGCACTGCAGTTTTACCTCTGTACTGTGTCAGTTTTGATTATACAAAGTCCCTCTGAAAGTTGATAGAAGTGTTAACAACAAAACACTCAATCAAGTAACAACACTATAAGTAGTCTCTTGGATAAGGGAGATGTCTAAATTGTGATCTTGTTGTCTCCAGCCATGGGAATTATTTTTCAAAAGCTGAAAAATGCAATCAGAGGAACATATTTAATGTCTACTAAAGAAATATTAATATACTTGTACATTGTATTGCATTTCAGTTTATGTTAAACATGAAATATGATGTGATTTCAGAACTATTCATGTTTTTATTCCAATATGACTTTGCAAATATTAATTTAAACACTGGTTTTGGACTTTAGTAGTCTAAAACAATTGCACAACAATGGTATTGTATTATACAGTAATGTCAGTAAATAGTTTTCAACAGATGTATGAAATATACAGTTATAGATTTTAGCATGATGTTTATTAATACCCTAAATTATTTTGAAATTATACTACCTTAATCAAAATATTTGTACCTTTTTGAAACCTGATTAGAAATAAGTATTATTGAATTACAATAAGATGAGTAAAGAATATATGTATATATTTTAGCTGATTAGATTATCTTAATATATTATTCAATTATCTTTATTTAAAAACTAAGAGGATAAGAGAAACTGATCTAAATATTATTTGTGAGGGTAGAAAGTTTGTTTGGTTAGATTCACTAACCAAACAAAGAGGTATATTACCTCATAGTGATAGGGAATGTTTTTTATGGTTAAGAATTACAAGTTTGGAAGTTCTTTGTTTTTTTTTGTTTTTTTTATTATTATTATTCTATCACTTTGGTGTCGCTCAGAAACATGCAAAATCATACAAGAAAAACTTTTTGAATTCTGTATTCAAGATGGAACTAAGAATAAACAATATTTACATAAACTCACACATAAAACAAACTCAATACTAGGAAATGAAATGTTTATCCATAAATGTTAATGGTCTAAATAATAGTAATAAAAGGAGAAGCCTATTCAAGTACATAAACTTACATAAACCACAAATAGTCTTTTTACAAGAGACACACTTATTAGATAAAGATATAAACAACTTAAATATTAATAATTACACATTACTAATAAACTCTCAATACAAAACAAAAAAAGAGGAGTAGGTATACTACTTCGCAACTCAACTATAACACCTAAAATAATCACTACTCATCAAGATACATCAGGTATGTTTTGTCTAGCTTCAATAGAGTTAAATAAGATAATCTATACTTTAGTACATCTATATTGGATCCCAGGACTAGGATTAAAAACAGTCAAACAGCATTTTGAAGAGATAATTCATTTAACTAAGGGTAGCCTGATATTGGCAGGAGATTTCAACTGTATAATGAATGAAAAAGATACAGATTCTAAATCCAAAAGAAGAAAACAACCTATCTCTAAAGCACTATCAACATTTATAGATACATTGTATTTAAAGGATATAAATGAATTTGCAGAACCAGACTCACTAATCTTCACATTTTATTTTCATAGATATAAAACTAACTCTAGAATTGATAGAATATATGTTGCCAATGACCTAATAACAATAATCGACAAAGTCTAAATCATAAATTGTCCCTTATCTGATCATAATGCCATAGTCTTTGAGATAGAGCTTACACCATTTTATTCAAATCCCATTACTAGGATACCCTCCTATATCACAAAATTGACAGATTTCAAAGAATTTTATGAAGAAACAATCAAAAACTTTCTAGAAAAAAATTACACAGAAGATATTTCAGAAATGTATGTCTGGGATCCATTAAAAGCAGTTACAGATGGGAAGATATTATCCTGGTACATAAATAAAAGGAAGTTATGGAATAAAGATATGCTAGACTTACAAAACAAAGCAGATAAATTGAAACTGGAAATACAAAAGGGTAATGCTACTCAAGTTCAAGAACTTACACAAATCAATAAGAAGTATACAGAATTGCTACATCATAAGATTATGATTAACTTAGAAAAGATAAAAATAAACTCATAATCTACTAATTCAGCACACCTGACATACTTAACTAATAGAACAAAAAAAAATAATTAAATCTAAGCAAATAAAAGAAATATTTATTCCTAATACTAACAAAAGAGTTACGGAACTAAATGATATTTTAGAAGCATTCAGACTCCAATTTAACATTGATAATTCCATAAATACTCAAGATACACCTACTAAGGATATAAAAAAATTCTTAGAAAACAATATTCATATTAAATTAACACAAGAACAAATAGACATTATAAACAAACCAATCAATATGACAGAATTAAAATCACAAATTAAAAAGCTCAAGACAAATAAAGCACCTGGCCCAGACAATATGCTACCAGAAATGTATAAATTAATACCCAATCAAGCCATATCTTTATTATTAAAAGTATATGATATAGCCAATAAAGATTTCAATATACCACCCTCTTGGAAATATTCATTGATATCCCCAATTATCAAACCAGATAAAGATGAGAAGCAGTGCTCTTCATATAGGCCAATATCATTACTCAATATAGACTATAAGATGTTTATGGCTATATACGCAGATAGGATCAAACACTTTCTTCCTTTCTTAATTCACAAAGATCAAACAGGTTTTATTAAAGGAAGAAATACTTCAGATAATATTAAAAGAATACTAACATTAATAGATTATAGCAAACATAAAGTCCTAGATTTAAATGTAATTTCATTAGATATTAATAAAGCTTTTGATTCGGTTAATTGGAAATAACTTTCCTTCTAATTTTAATAATCTTATCCAAATACTATATGAAAAATCTACTGCATATGTTAAACTGGGATCATATAGATCAGGCCCTATAACAATCAAAAAGGGAACTAAACAAGGTTGCCCTTTATCACCATTGTTATTTGCATTACTCATAGAACCCTTTGCAAATCAAATCAGATCAACCAATAAATTAAAGGGCATTTGTATTAATAAAATGTTAAACCTTAAAATCCAACTCTTTGCTGATGACATACTATTAACTCTCTCAGATGCAAATGAGTCTTTGAATGCTCTATTTAACTCCATGAATAAATTTCAAAATATTTCAGGTTTAAAATTTAATGAAAACAAAACTAAAATTATGCCCTGTAATTGTAAAAAAAAATAATAATATAAACAAAAGATTTTCCAAATATATAGTAACAGAAAGTAAATTATTATATTTGGGAATAAATCTACTCAATGAATTAACAGATTCTCTAATATTTAACTATAATAAAATACTAGACAAAATAGAACAAACGATTGGTTACTGGAATAAATATATCTTTTCAACAACAGACAGATTATATCTTATTAAAATAATCATATTTCCCAAAATATTATACTTAATACAAAATTTTTCATTGCCACCTCCCAAAATATATTATTCAAAGATACAATAAACTAATTTTAAATTTTCTATGGTTTCCAAATAAACTCCGTATAGCCTTAAATAAACATTTGCCAGATTGGGAAGATGGTGGAATTAATTTACCGGATATTGATTTATATATTACCTCATCTGTTATTAAAAACATAACACTATGGTTAAATAATTCATACACACCTATATGGAAACAAGCCCATGAGCAGATTTACATAGAAATCAATTATAATCACATACAAGACAACTTAACAGTAATACCATCACCCCTTATATGGATGTTAAAAGATTATTTTTTAGGGAAAAGGAATAATATTAAAAAATTGCCATCAAACTATGTAAGCTCTGCACTTTCAGTGTTCAAAACATATATAAACAAAATACCAAATATTAATTCTTGGATTTTTCTTATTTTCCCTATAGCTTTTACACCAAATATTCTAGATACATTCCAAATATCTAAAATAAATATACTTAAAGAAGAAGCATTACTCTTTTGGCATCAACTTATAGAGAAAGGGAACATTCTAACAAAGGAACAGATAATTTATAATTATAATATAAATAAAGACAATTGGCTATTTTTACAAAATCTAAGGCATTTTCTTATAAATAAAATAGAACAAATGCAACCTTCAGTTAGACATGAAGCTCCAAAACTCATTGAATACCTTATTCTTATCACAAAACAGCCTTATCAGGGTACAGGTTATTTGTCTAATATCTATAAAATTGTTAAAAAAACAAAAAACTATCATGAAAAATCATATTGGGATTATTATACTTTAATAAACAACCATCCTCCAGCTGAAGAAGAAAAAAGTAATATTCTAAAATCTTCCAAATTTTCTACATTATCAAAATACTGGCAATTGTTCACTTGGAGATATCTACACAGAAGTTTCTATACATCACATAGGTTAGCCAAAATGTATTCTATTGAGGATCAATGTTGGAGATGCCATACCAAGATAAAAGCAGATTGGCAGCATGTTTTTTATGAATGTATATGTCTCAATATGTACTGGAAATCCATTAACTATTTTTTTCAGACTGTTTATAATGATAATTTTCAATTAACAAAGTCTTTAATTTTATTCATCTCTCCTATTCTAAACTGTGTACCAAAAAAAGACACTAAAATCCTATGGTCACTATTGGCAATTTCACGTAAAATCATAACTATACACTGGAAAAATGAGGCTTTGCCTACGTTCAAGGAATTTGAGACTTTAACACCAACAGTTGCTCACATGAAAATATTAACAGTGAAGAACAGAACTAAAAGATCTACTTCTTACTATTACTCTTGGATGAAAGTACTGGAAATACTCGAAAAGATCGAAGAAGATATATTATCTTATGTTTCTAACTATATAATATAGAATTTCAATGTTATTTGCATAGACACCAATGTAAATAGTTATATAATGGTTTGAAGTTAGTAATGTTTTAGAATTGTAAATATGTTATTTATCTGTATTTCATGTAATGTTTAAGACATCTTATTTGAAATAATAAAAAAAAATTAGTGAAGAAGAGTAAAGAGTAGAAAGATTTGAAAGAACTGCAAGAGAGAAAGGATTTGATTATAAAACCATCAGATAAGGGAAATAATGTAGTTATAATGCATTTTCAGCAGTATTATAGGATGTGTTTGGAACATTTGCACAATAAAGATATATATATATGAAAGCAGTGATAACAGTTATAAATAAGCAATAATTAAGTTTCAAGAGCTACTGCAAAAAGGTATCAGGTTGAGTTATTTTTCAGATTATAACGGGCACAAACAATTTAACACTGTAGGTTGTGTTTTAGCTATATTGTTTGTTTGCTTAAATTGCATAAGGATATGAATAATCCTCCAGGATGCCTTATTATTTCAGCCTGTAAATATTTTTTACATAGTATTGGGCTACTGTTGCATAACATCTTTCTCCTTTATGTTTTGAGAATTCCTTCTTATATAAAAGACAGTTTTGATTTTCTAAATAATATTTCTACTATTAAGTGGAACAAAGATATGTATTGGGTAACATTGAACGTTAAAAGTTTATATACCTCAATTAAACATAAGGACAGACTACATGCTATAATGTATTTTTTGGGGGATAGTCCGTTAACTAATTATTTGATAGATTTGAAACATTTCTGTTTGACTAATAACTTTTTCACATTTAATAATGAAATATATAGACAAAAACAGGGAGCAACCATGGGGGCATATTTTGCCCCCATGTATGCAAATTTATTCATGGCTTATTTTGAGGTAGAATGTTTGTATAAGTATAGTTTTGTGAAAAAAATATGTTAAACATTATTTTCGTTTTATAGATGACTTAATTTTTATTTGAGAGGGGGGTAAAGCTGAAGTTTTACAGTTTGTTGCTGATTTACAACACAATGTATTTAACCTATGTTTTCATGAGTTGCAATATGGAGATCAAGTGTTTTATTTAGATTTGACTTTAAGGGGAACAGATGATGGCAAAATTTGTACTGGTGTACATAGAAAGTTTGTGGATAGAAGCCAGTACTTGTATGCCAGCAGTTGTCATCCTCCCCATGTTTTTCAGTCTTACCTTATGGAGAGTTTTTAAGGTTGGCAAGAATTTGTAATGTTGAAAAGAATTTATTAGATGAAATACATAATACCTCAATTATGTTTTGTAATAGGGGTTATAATAAAGTGAAACTGAAGTGGTAGAGGCAGCTAAACATAAAATTTTCTCTTTAGTATCAAGTAAACTGTGAATATAAGGTATTGGAATAATGTGAAAGAAAAAAATAGTGGAACTAATAAAGAACAAATGTATTTTGTCACTACATATAATATTAAAAGTAAAGACATTTGTGACATTATAAAATATTATTGGAACTTTCTTCATAGAGATAGGGATTTGAGTAAAATCTTTAATGAATATCCCATGATGTCATATAAATGGGGGAGGAGTTTAAAGGGCATGCTTGTACATGGAAACTTTGCTTTACCAAAGATCAGTTTGAATGACTGTCCGACATCTATGGACACTTTTAAATGTAATAGTTGTTCTATTTGCAAACATGTAGTGCGTTCCTTTGATTATATAACTAAGATTAAGTATTCACCAAAAGGATGTTTTACTTGTAACAGCAAGGGGGTTATCTATGTCCTAAGATGTCCCTGTGGTTTCTTTTATGTTGATGAAATGAAAAGAAGTTTCAAAGTGAGGTTAATGGAACACATTAGGGACATAAAAAATCAAAAGGGAGACAAGATTATAGCCTGTCATTTTAAAGGTGTATAATTGCGATTTTTCTATGCTTCAGGGGTGTGTTTTACAACAAATATATGTTAAAGATGATGAAATTCTTTTGAAGGAGAAATTGTATAAGGAATCTGTTTTTATTCTTAAGTATGATACTATGGTTCCTATGGGACTGAATGGTGAGGTTAATTGGAAGTATTTTATTTAATTGTTTAATTACTTTTTTGCATAATTGAATAATTGATTTTTTTTTATTTTGTATATAAGGTAGTGCATTTTTTGATGCATTTTGTAATTCCTTGAAGGTCTTGTACCGAGGCACTAGAGAATTAAGGTGTTTTTGTGTCTGAGCCAGTGGTTTTGTTTTTTATTGCTTCTATATAGTTGTTTGGATCAAGCACTAATGTCCAAGCCTACACCAAAAAACTATATGAGCCCCTATATAGCTGCATGGACTCAGCAATACCTGACAGGACCAAATCATCTTCCTCAAGGAAGAGTAAACTTGTCTGGTGGACAGCAGCAATAAACAGACTGTATAATAAAAGGAAAGAAATTGGTGTCCAGAATCAAGAAGGAGCAAGTGCCAAGTTGGAAGCAATTTCTCCTTTATCTGAACAAGCAAATAAGGTCACCAGTGAAATTATCTAAGGCTACCTTCGAGTCTAAATTGGCCACATCCATTAACGACAATCACAAGGCCTTCTTTGTATACATCACCAATCTCAAAGGTAACTCCTAAATCTGCTCTGAACTGGTGGTCAAGAATACCACATACACAAACGCCAAAGATATAGCCAATCTGTTGGCAGACAGCTTCAATGAAAACTTCACCCCCCTGCCCCCCATTAGTAAACCAGGACATCCCCAGCACATACCCCCTCCCTTCATCAGCAGGGAACAGGTTATTTATGCCCTCTCAGAGGCAAAAAACACAGCCTCCATGGGACCTGACAACATCCCTGGCTGTGTCCTACATGAACTCAGGCAAACGTTCTCAGCACCACTAGGTGCGCTATTCAACCAAATCACGTCCCACGGCTTTGTCCCAGCAGAATGGAGGACAGACACTGTCATCCCTCTGTACAAAGGTGAACCACCCACCAATGCAGGCAATTATAGGCCCATCTGCCTAGCTAGCCTGATCTGTAAGGCCATGGAATGCATTATCATGGACCTTATAAACAAAGACATTGGCAACCTCCAAACACATGATCACTTACAGTTTGGTTTTGTCAAGGGGAGATCCTGCCTGTTAAAAATGGTCACCTTCTTCAAAACAGTCACCAAAGCCTACCTTGACTTAGTCAAAGCCTTCAATACTATTCCCCACTTGGGCATAATAGATAACTCTCCCAGCTAGGCATCAACCCATATGTTACCAAATGGGTAGCTAACTACTGATAGAACCCACTCAGTCAAAATAGAGAATGCCACCTCTAGTAGTAGACCCGTAACATGGAGCTTACCCCAAGCATCGATCTAGGGACCTCTACTGTTTGGGATATACTTTTCTGCAGTGCAAGCCATAACCAGTGGTTTGTGGCTAACCAAGGTTGCAGTTGACTGTAAGCTGGGCACTCATAAATTCCCCTAGTGATGTGAATATCCTCCAAGAGGCCCTTAACCAAACTAATGACTGGTGCCAGAAGCATGGCCTCAAACTGAATGCCAAGAAATGCATCATTATCCCTTTTGGGGAAAATGATGTCCCCATTAATTATCACATTAATAACAATGTACTAAGCACACAGTCAGTTGTGAGGGTCTTTGGCACCCAGGTTGTTAGCAACCTGAATTTTGACCACCATGTTGCCTCCACTGTACAGAAGGCTTTCTACATGGCCCACCTCATAAGAAAGGGTATTTCATCCAGGAACAAGGAGATGATAACATCCCTGTACTCCTCCCTAATCAGATCCATTATTGAGTACAATGTCTCATTCAGCTTGTACCTTGCAAAGCACATGCAGCAGTTGGAGAGGTCACAGACGTTCCTGACCATGAAAATCCAGGGTCTCAAACGCCTATCCTATACAGATAGGCTAAAATCCCTGTCCCTCTACTCAAGTCTCGTGCAGACTGCTCAATGGTGATCTGCATCTGGCATGCAAGCCCACCTCAGACACAGCCTTTCTGGAGTTACTGCATAACCGTAAGTCAAACTGTACTTGGGCAATCCACATACAAGGTCTCAACTTGGTCTATGACGTTAATAGAACTTGTTGGTGGGATAGAGTTGTGTCCCAATGACTCCCCCATCTGTGGAATAGACTTCCTCTCCACATCAAGCAGAGTACTTCACTAGCTCTCTTTAAGAGGAACCTGGATGACTGGATGGGAAACAGAAAATATACCCCTGGGATCCCACCTGTGTCCCTGTTGGACAGGGAAAACAGGTACTGACTTTGTGGGAACATGGGTGAAATTCTTGGCTAGGCTTATAAGAGCCTCTGAGCCAATAGCCTAGTATCGTCCTATGAACCTATGAAAAGCAGCTTAATAAAATACCTAAACTTCAAAGAAAAGGAAGAATAAATTGGTCAGCTGACAGTTAGTTGAATCTGAGTTGTACCGTGCAAAATGTATTTGCTGTTGCTGATATGCAACTATGATTTGGCAGGTTTAATGCCCGAATGTAACAAAATAATCAAGGGCTCTGTATTCAAATTTTAGCACATGATTGCTTTAATAAGGTAGCAGAAAGAACCTTAAAGGCTAACAGTTTGTCTTTATTTTCACTGCTGCACTGGTAGTAGAAGCATTAAAGAAAAGTGTATGTATTCCTTTATCAGACTGCAGTCATGCCAGATCTTGCAAGCTACAGGTGTCATTGTAAGGAACCAGAACATCCATAGCATGATCAAAGACATCCAGTGCAGAATATTTATTGTTTCTGATGTTTATAAATAGTTGCATCTATTCCTGCTAGTACAATCTGGGCTTCCTCATTCTTTCTTACAATTAACCTTATGTGTTGCAGTGTTAGGTGGTACAAAAATCTACATAGTACTGACTGATGCAAACTTTTCTGGAGCTTTCACATGTTTTGCCCTCTCTTGTGTTAGGTCCATTACTGACATACTTATAGCCCTAGAGTCAGGTTATATATTATAATTTACAGTGTCTAAAGGCTCAGGTGCAGTGATTTATAGGTGTTTCTTTAAAAACTCAGAGCAGTTATCCTGGGAAGTAAATTGAAATGCTTTATCTTCCCATTTTACCACAAATGTCTAGGTATTTGAACATGTTTGGATGTTCTTTTTGTAACACAGAGAATGCAAATGTGAAAAATCCTTACTGAGGTTCATTATGTCTTTATTATTCATATTGGCTGACCTACTCCCCACCCCCTTCCCAGTAAGAATCCATTTCATTGTTTTACCTTCATTAAATCTTGTTTTTCATCAATGTTCAGGAATGTATTATTTGGAGAGTTTACCAACCAGGTTTGGGAGGAGGCCTTAAAAACAATGTGCCCTTTCCAAAGTTATAAGATGCAAAATATTCAAAGTCTTGGGTAACTCAGTTTACAGAAGACTTATAAAAGGTTGTTCTTTGCTGTTGCTTCACTAAGACCATCTTATCTCAAATTATTTCACCTCAAATGAGACTCTAGTTTGCATATTTCTTATATCACTTTAGTTAGCTTGCCACAGAAACTGTATAATATGTATGCACTATTCAAACAGTAGATTCTAGAAAATGTGCCTTTGCTGACAGCTGTTTGATTTCCTCATGATTTTCAGTAGTAATATATTTTATTTCTACAGTATCTTATAGATTCTTGGTTACAAGGGCAGCCAAATAGTCAGGTTTGTTGTTGCCTGCCACAGACGTTTCTGAATGAGAACAAGTCTCATCAATCTCTTTGTTCATAGTGTCAGTAGGGTAAAAATAACATAAATGTTTTATGCAAACCATTATTATCTGCACTTCATCCAGGAGCTAAGCAACCGAGCCGCCATCATGCTGAGAACCAGGGTAATTAAATGCAAGTTGGCAACACAAAATCTATCCCTCGGTTTTAGTTAGAAGTATCTGAATTTAAAACACAGGTCAATAAAAAACAGCTAGAAAGATGTCCACCATGGTTTGTGTGGAAGTTCAGACCCTGCCCTTCTAGCAAGCAAATGCAGGTGTGTGCCATCTGTTAACATTTTTTCCCATAAGAAGCATTGATTTTCTGCTCAGAATATGCTGTCATCTTACCGTGAGTGATCAAAAATATATCTCACACTGGGGAAGTACTCTGAATTAAGTTCATTTGGTTTATTGCTTTTCCATAGTATAACACATTATATTTTTATTTTATTTATTTTTTATTTACATTTGTCAACCGGCTAGTGTCCGACTGGGTTAAAAAAAAAAACATTTTCAGCTGAGACCCGGGGAGAAAAGCTCCACAACAAAAAAAAACCATTAAGGTACAAGTAGTAAACTTAGTGTAAGTACTACATTGGTAACAATATGTAAATGAGCTTAATAAAAATATTTTAGCAAAATATAATAAAATATATAAACATGCATGTTTCAGGTATACAGGAATACTATTTTTTTGTTTTTACAATATGTATGAGGTACATAAGTTATATAGCTTTACAAGGTGAGTCACTTTTGAAAGACCAAAATTGGTCACGTAGTTTTTCAAGTTAGGTCATCTGAAGGAACAAAGATTAGTAAAGATAAGACAGAGAGTGGGATAACCCTATGTGGGATGAGCACTATTTGGGTTAACATATTTCAGATGAGTGGGAAAAATAGAAAGACTATTAGTTGAAAGTAATACAGGCGCATAGCCTATTGTCATTTAAATAGTCTTTCAGGGTAGTTTTAAATGTGGACAGGTTAGGGTTTTTTATCTGTTGAGAAAGGGTGTTCCAATGTTTGGCTATTTTATGGGAGTAGAGGGAGTCTCCATGATGGTTGTAAGAGTGGGTTACTTTTAGCATTAGTTTGTTGGATGACCTGAGGACTCTGCAGTTTGTGTTTGACTGGACTAGATTTGACTGAGCTGGGCAGTCGGTAGGGTTGAGTATGATTTTATGGGTGAGTGAAAGTTACTTTAGTAATAATAGGTTGGGAAGTTCTAGTTTCAGTTGAGCTGTAGGAGAGCAGTGCAGTGGTGTGTTCTATGGGGTTAGTTGGTGACAAAGTTAGATATTCTGTTATAGCAGGAGTCTAGTTTATTTAGGTTGATTTTTGATAGGTTAGTAAAGACCTCAGAGCAGTATAGGAGGGTGGAGAGTAAGTGAGATCTTGCAGTGGCCAGTCTAGATTGTTGTGTAAGGTAAGGCTTAACCCTGTATATATTGCCTAGTTTAGTGTGGATTTTTTTGATGGTCAGATAGATGTGTTTATCAAATTTTAGTGAGTCATCTATGGTTACCCCTATCAGCTTGGTCTGATTGGTGGGTTTGAGTTTTGTACTATTGTTAGATAGTATGGAGAGGGATTGGGTTTGGAAGACTTATTAGAGAAAATTATGAGCTTGGTCTTATTTGGATCTAGGATGAGTTGGTGGCTGGTGAGGTACTTTTCAATGTCTTGGAATGATGATTGCATTTTGTGTTGGAGTTCTTGTGGGGAGTGGGCTGAGCAGACAAGGGAGGAGTCATCTGCATATTGGATGACAGTGGCATGTTGGGTGTCAGTATATAGGTTGTTGCTAAATATCATGAAGAGGAGGGGCCCAAGTATGGAGCCTTGTGGTCCCCCGTGGTGATTGGTAATAGTGGGGAGAGGCTGTTTGCCCATTTAGTGGCCTGTTGACAGTCGGATAGATAACTTTAAAACCATGTTAGGGGTGTAGTATTGAGATTGTAATTGGCAAGTTTGTTGAGGAGCAGCTGATGGAACACTGTGTCAAAAGCTTTTGACATATCTAAGAAAATGGCTGAGACTAGTTGTCCTTCATTTTAGAAGTAGCGAATGGTCTCTGTGAAGGTTATGAGGGTTGAGTTAGTGCTGTGTTTAGGCCTGAAGCCATGCTGAGTACTGGGGAGTAGGTTATTGGTAGTGAGGTGATTCATGATTTGCTGGTGGATACATTTCTCCAGAATTTTTGCAAGGGGAGACAGAATGGCGAAGGGATGGTAGTTAGTTATGTCTCTAGATTGGCCATCCTTATGAAGCTGCATGATATGAGAGATTTTCCATAATATGGAAACATACTGTTCAGAAATAGAGCAGTTTATTAGTAATGATATGGGGTAGGTGATGGATTGGGCAGCTAGTGTTAGGTATTCCTTTGGAAGCTGGTTGGCAGCTAAGCAGCAGGATTTTAATTTACATAGGAGTTTTCTACGTAGGAAGTTGGAATGGGAATAAAGGAGGAGTATGTGTCATTAGAGGTAGGGGAGGGGACAGTGAGTGGTGGGATTGTTCTGTTGTCTAGGAGAGAAGTGATAGAGTTGATGAAGTGGGAACTGAATTGTGAGAATAAAGGCAGAGGAGTTAGTAGTGAAGGGGGGGCAGGGGTAGGTGCTTCACTGGGGTTAAGGAGGTGGTTGATATTCTGCCAGAATATTTGTGGATTGTGCTGGTATTTTCGATGGCAGGTGAGGAAGTAGGTTCTTTTATCTTTGATGATGTTTTTCTTAGCAAGGTTTCTAAATTGTTTGTGAAGAGTAAGATGGTTGTTATTTTTGGTCATATGATATAGAGACCAGGCCTTATCTCTTTGTTTCAACAGTTGTTTTGTTTCTTTGGAAAGCCACAGTAGCTGTTTTTTGTCTGACTCACTCCTAACCAAACACTCAATCCTCAGACTGGTTGTAGGTATGTCTGTTTGGAGAAAAGGTACATTGCCTTTCTGTTAGTTTTTGTTTTCTTTTGAATATGTGCAGGACATTACAGAACAAAAGTAATATCTTTATTACCTACAATGTGCCGTTTAGCCGATTTAGAAACCTTGTGCTGTATATTTGTACTTATGTTAACTTTAGTGTGTTTGGTTTAGCTGGGTGTCAGGAGCAACTACTAAAAGGGTATGTGACTGTATATTAAGGATTTTTGTAAGCATGAAATACT
Organism: Protopterus annectens; assembly: GCF_019279795.1. Classification (NCBI taxonomy): domain Eukaryota; kingdom Metazoa; phylum Chordata; order Ceratodontiformes; family Protopteridae; genus Protopterus; species Protopterus annectens. The sequence continues at coordinate 596,262,398 of NC_056748.1, forward strand.
AGCTTGTAAATTGGGGGTGGGGGTTGGTAGCTGCTGTCCCTGGCCTACAGTTAACAAAGTACACTATGCACTTAATACAGGGATAAGCCCAATATATTGTGGAATTCAGGTGCAACTACAATGCTGATTTAGTCCTTTTTTCTTTTTCAGGATGATTGTTTCCTTTTATATTTTAGTGGCCAGGTTCATAAAGTTGCTAGAGCAGGTAAAAACTGCTATAGAGCAGTAGAAGGGAATGGCTGAGCAACCCGTTCGCAGGGGCTGTGGAAATCTAAAAATAAGAATGGAGAGTAAGAAACAGCTGCAGTTAGTAGGGTCACTGAAGAAGCTGGAGGGAAGTACAGGAGAGTCAGAATACCTTAGCTATATATATATATATACACACACGTAAATACTACTGCTATTAAATATAGCATTACTTTGTGTAAGCCTGTTTTGAAAAAAATTATAATTAATTAAAAATGGCTGCCGTAAAAGTTATAAGGCATGCTAGGATAACTTAAATTTTGTTTCTAACAGCTGACTGTGACTCATGATTTGGCTTGTCGTAATCCAAGTTACCAGAGTTTGAATGCAAAAGACATATACATTCCCCGGCAAAATTAAACTGCATTTTCACCACCACTCAGCTCCATAAATGCAGCTAGATGGTCTGCATTTTTCTGAGCATTCAGAAATTCATCAGCTGGAAACTGGTCTAAGACATGCACTGAGGACTGCATGTGGACATGCCCACTTAGACTGTATTCCTTGTCATTGTGGAAGGGAAAGCCATGGAGAAGATGCCGCAGAAAGAACTATTTGTTTTTCTGATAACAATAAACTGCAGGATGTGTGCCAATATGGGTTTATGGGAAATTAATGCTGTTTGTCCAAAATGATTCTGTAATATTGCAAACACTAGGACTTGACAATGACAATCCAGTTGTTGTATACTGTAACTTCAATAAAGCATCCAACTTGGTCCCCTTACAGGAGACAGACACTAACAATGAATGGGACTGTAGTAAGAGGGAGTCAGGCACATGGGTATAAAGGTACTTGGATGGCAGGAAAGTAGTTAGCAGAACCGTGTTAAAAAATGCATCTTGCTGTGATATTAGGGTCATTCCAGACCACAGGACTCTTACACATCTTTCTATCAGAGGCTCTGAGACAAGGGTCGGCAAATTTGTAGATCACTCTAAAATGAAAGGAACAAAGACAGTGGAAAAGCTTTCAAAGTGTCCTCAGAAGACTAGCAGTACAAGGAGTGGACTGAGAATTGGCATCTCAGCATAATAATGCAGGTAATATCAAATACTTCACCTGGAGACTATTAATACAAAGGTGGAATAACCATGAAATGCACAAATTACTAGTGAAAGTCACATCAGCAATGAATAATCAGGTACAATTTGAAAAAGCTGTGACCAAGGTCAGTGAAATGCTGGGTGAATCATTATGGAAAGAGAATCCTTGACCAGAAATGTTTTAATACCTACTTATAGATACCTTGCCAGGCCACAGTGTCCATACATGAATAAGAAAGTCAACCTAGTTGAGAAAGACTGGTGGAATGAGAAGAGGTTACATGAACTAAATCTCAGGGATTGTATATACACAGGTAAGATCAGAAAGCCATGACGTCCATGCACAAGACACTTAGCGGACAGTGTGATGGTGTACTAATAAAGGGCAAAGAGGGAAGGGAGCATACTGCTCAAAAGTCCAGAATTTCAGAGAATTCCATAATTTTGCCTCATTTTTTGATTCATAGGTTCATTGCTACTTACTTGGTTATTAATCTGTGAGGATCTTCAGAAGCCTAGCCTTACATTCCCATGGTCATTTTTAGGACTTATATGTTGCATGTGAGTAACCCAGAAATGGGCCAAATGAGGACATATTTTACATCAGACCTTCGTATGAACTGACCCTTAATTCCTCTGTGGTTAAGGTGTGTGTGTCAGCTATTTTAGCATGTCATAGCCTTGTGGAGGGCAGGCTGTGGCCCAGGACTTCCTGGTCCAACAGTTCAATAAAGGAGAACTGCATCTCCATCCTCCTTTGAGGGTACCACTCCCCTCCATTTGACGTATACTTCATTGCTGACAGGTGTGCCTGCCATTTGATCCTGTTATCTTAGCAACGCTGAAGTTCATTTCAAGAAAAACATTTTTTTTTCAAATGGCCATAATGCTTCTGTGTAGGACTTCAGAGCTTCAAGAAAGATTTGTCCGAAAAATAGGGACAATTTTTAAATACTGCTCTTATAAATTTTGAAAGTCTCTAGAAAAAATGTTTTGAGTTACCATGCATTTTCTGAAGGATATGAAGTTGAAAACTTAAATGCCTGTCATTATACAATAAACCATCTGTGATCCTTATCAAAGGCAGAGTTTCCCTCAGAGAAAACCCACATTTCTTTCTAATGATGGTTTCAGAATTGTCTCTGAACTAATGTATATTCCAGTTGTCTTTGTGAGGTTAGAAACCAGGACAGAGAGGTCCTTCACACCATGAATATCCACAGGTGTTACATTAAACAAGTGCAGGAATTTAAGGCAATGGCCCAGGTTTTCATCTCATGGTGGAAAGGTCTTGCAGTTCCTACGTAGGCACTTTCCAAATGGATTGCTATCTGTATTATCTTTTGCCATCACAAAGCTAACCACACACTAGCAAATGCTGAACAGCTCACTGCCTACAGTGCTTGCTTTAGATATGTCACTATCACAAACACCTGTGCAGTGCTCACTTGGTATTTGTTGCAGTCCATCAACAATACTGTTACCTTAACCAAAGCTTTGGGATGTGGACCTCATTCTGGAAATAAATGAGAAAAGTTTTCACTGTGGATCAGTGCCTCTTAAACCAGCCTCATCTGTAGGCGTTTCCTAACATTCTGCCAAGTGTATGCTTATATAACAGTTGGTTCTTTATAAAAATATCAACTTTTCAATATTTTTTCTTCTTTGCAGGTAGGTGCCCATTGCTGACATGGAAAGGAGAAATAGACATATGCATATTCTGTCACAGAATACAATTATATGAATGCATAGATGTCCCTGAACATTTGATTTTCCTAGTGTTTGTCATGTTCTGATTGCCGGAGTAGATGAACAAAATCGAGAACCATTCAAGGAGGGCTCTCTCGTAGATTAACTGATATGATAAGAATTTATATGTTAATTTATTTTTTGGGGAAAAATGGAGGACATTAATAGGTAATTTACAGCATAGTGAAATAATGTATATCTAGCCTCACATATAAATACTATATATATATATATATATATATATATATATATATATTTTTTTTTTTTTTTGCTTTTATATGTATCTTCAGATCTCTGGACTAATAAAATTAAATCACTCTGATTGCATTTATTGTAGAATATCCTTATAAATTGTATAGCTGGACTGCCCATACTTTAAAGAATGGTTAAACAAAGGCACTCAAAGGTTTCAATAATCTTGTAAACTGTCCTGTAGTTTAAGAAAATATTTTCTGACTACCAGAGTGCTAGAAGAAAATTTGAAGAAATACGACTAACTACAGATAACTAAAGTAGCTCATAGGTAAATACTAAGCAATCAGACCATGGATCATTAAACACCTAGGTAATCAGACAGTGACCAAAGGTTGGGATCAAACTCTATATTTTAGAACTGTGAGGTAAACACCTTAACCATTTACCATCCCCCAACCCCAATGTCAAGATTTGTTATTTAGTAAAGTTATGATACAATAGATTTGTTATTATTATATACGCTCTTTTCAATTAGATTTTACTATTAGGTATTTCGTTACCTCATGTGACACTTTTGGTTTTGCTGTATTATGATTTTGCCGTACTTGGAAACAATAAAATATATTATTATATACATGTTAATAGACCAAAGGAACATGGCAAAGCAATTACACTTCCTTTTAAATATGGAAGGCAAAAGGCAAGGGTTACAGGTTAAGCTGTGTAAACAATATAGCAATAACCCACGCCTGGGTGTGGGTAATACTGGATTTACCCACGGTTGTCGTGGTTTGGTCCCGAGGGCGAAGCCCGAGGGACCAAACAAAGCCAACCGTGGGTAAATACAGCATTACCCACACCCAGAAGTGGGTTATTGCTATTATACCATGACATTATTTAAGAAAAGAAACTATTACTTTTCTTAAATAATAGCATAGTATAATGCCTGTTTACTGCCCTTCTGCAGATGTCTGGCATCTGCGGCAGTTCTGATGTACTGCGCGCCTGTGCAGTACATCAGAGCTGTGGGCAAAAGTAACGGAGAAAGCAAGATCTCCGTTGCTTTTTTTTTACTGTTTTCGCTATGTTAAATGGGTTTAACATAGCGAGACAGTTTTAAAATAAGCAACGGAGATGTCCATTGCTTATTTTAAAACTGTCTCGCTATGTTAAACCCATTTAACATAGCGAAACAGTAAAAAAAGCAACGGAGATCTTGCTTTCTCCATTGCTTTTAAACCTGTCTCGCTATGTTAAATGGGTTTAGCATAGCGAGACAGCTTTAAAATAAGCAACGGAGATCTCCGTTGCTTATTTTAAAGCTGTCTCGCTATGTTAAACCCATTTAACATAGCGAGGCAGTGTTTTAAAAGTAGAGTTATACTAATGGAAAAAGTCCGGCGACGGACCTTTTCCATTAGTATAACTCGATTTACAATGTGCACGCTGGCCAATCAGCGTGCACGTTTTGGGGGGGGGTCATGGTATAATATATAATAAATACCCAATATATACAATAAACAATATAAGGCCCACTTAATATGAACAACACTCAAAAAGGCAAGTCTGCAAATTTCTGTTATATTTCTGACTAAACAAGTAGATGTAATATCCATGCGTAGCTCTCAACCACTTAGCTTAAAAATTCTGCACAAAGCCAAAATAATCAGGGGTCAAAGACTAAAAAATAGGGACAAATTTTAAATACTGCTCTTATAAACTTTGAAAGTTGATAGAAAAAAAATGTTTTGTGTTACCATGCATTTTCTGAAGGATATGAAGTTGAAAACTCAAATGCCTGTCATTATTTACTGAATTTAGTACTCACTGATTTGTCATAATCCAGAAAACCACACATTTTATTAGGAACAGATCAAAAATAAGAGGGAAAAATCTAAACATGCTGTGAAAATCTGGACAGCTGAGAGGTGTGTATCCATTTATTTTAAAAATTGTGGAAAGTAAAAAAGCACTCCCTTAGGGCTGTAATTTCATTCCTTTGGATGAGTTTCAATTTCTCAGGTACACTCAGGTGAACAGATTAAACTGCCTGATATTTTACAGCCAGCTTAATTTTCCAGTTTCAGTTCATGATGTTACAAAAATGAGTCAGGTGACCTAAAGAAGAAGCTGCTATAAGTACAAGCGTACTGTGTGTTTTAGTTGCATTGCAGAAGACAGGTAAACTATTCACAGCCTTTTGCAAAGTAATATAGTAAAGAAGACCGTGTTGTGTCAGTACAACGTATGAAATGTCCATGTTAATGCATCTGTATTTTTATTTAAAGAAATATCAATTACCAGTAGTATTGTGTAAGTCTATCACCAGTTTATCCTTTGTAAATATAGACTGAGTGACTAAGAGTTGATCTAACATTCATTTGGCATGTGCTTATTAACATTTACAGATTGTTCATTAATGATATCATGCAAATACAGAATATATTGGCTTAAAGAACAAATACAATTTATGTTTCAAAGTAGATTCTATTTCTCGTGTGTTTTCTGCAAGTAGCTTTTCTGCAGCTGTTACCATGGTTATCAGTTAGGACTTGTTTCATGAACTCATGCCATAGAACTATTTTTTTTTAACAATCATTTACCAATTGTAAAACAAATAATCGAAGCAATGTTAGAGATTGTTACACATGCAAAGAAGTTATGTATGTATGAATTAGGCCAACATTATTTCACAACAGTGACAGATTTCTGAGAAAAAATGTATTTCAAGGTTTAAATGTATATGGAGATAACGTATTCTTTACATATGCATACAGTTACATAACTGGTAGCTTAGTTCTTACTTTCTGTCTCACATCATGTTTTGCAACCCTTCTGTGCACCAGAATTCTAGTGCACCAGGCATGCTGCACTGTTTTGCGGCACATTTCATGAGGCAATTTCTGAATCCGTGTTGATTCTTATATTTCAGCATGTGACAGTCCCAAGGACTTGCATTCTTAATCCTGAATTGGATGCATGGTGCACAATGTTTTAAACTACAAATCACTTCAGTTCAGGACAGATGTCTCATACTAGATGATCATGTAGTTTGTTAGTGGTGAAAATGTTATTTTAGACAATTCATGTAAAACATATAAATATCAATATGTGTTTAAAGAAGGGTGTGACTCCTGTAAGGGGTTGTGCAGGAAGAAGCCAACAGGAGAAAGGAGAGATTAGATGTTGCTCAAACTGGAGTGTACAATTCCATTTAACTGATAACATGACAACATGGAATGAGAAGAGGACAATGTAGTTTGGACATTCATTTAACAGCGTACCATACGACAAGCAAGTATGAATGCAGAAATGCATGTCGAAACACACACAGAGCATCAGGCGTTAACTACTGTTAACCAAAAGCCAGAAGAATGTGTTGCAGAAGTATTACTTATTAGCTGATAAGTAAGACAGTTCATACACATCATGTGTCTCACTCAAAGTGTCATATAAAAAAAACTAAATGCTTAGAAAAAAAGGACATAAAGTTGATGTTTTGTAGTCTGCAAGTAGCATTATGCATCCTAGAGACAAAGATTTTGTAGTATTCCTTTGTTCCAGTTTAAAGATTTGTTTGCCTCATACCATTAACAGCAATGCTTTTCATACATTCCTGTAAAAAGTACAGTTTTGTACCTACCATAAATGTAGATGTTCGAGGATCCACATTGCTGCAGTCATAACCTGTGGGTAGTCCGCTGTCCTCGGTCGGCCCGAATACCAAAGTGTTAGGCTGGCGTCGGTCATGGTCGCTCAGATCTGACGTCAGTACGCAGTGGTACTAAAGCGCATGACCGATGCCATATTCTCAGTCTTTCTTGCCCCAGATGTCAGAAGGCCTAAAAAGAAAAGGTCATAGCCAAAAATAGAAAATACCCAACCACCAATATAGAAAAAATAATTACCCCAAAAGCAACACAGCAACCTCAAACTACAGAGGGGAAGGAGGGAGGGAAAATTGGACTGCAGCAATGTGGATCCTCGAACATCTACATTTATGGTAGGTACAAAACTGTACTATGTTCTTCGTCTCACATTGCTGCAGTCATAACCTGTGGGTAGAATCCCAAAGCAAAGGTAAAGGGAGGTTGGCAAAATTAAAAAGCATTAGGAGCTGCTAACATGCCCTGTAAAACTGCAGTGGCAAACCCAGCCCTAGACTTGGAATAAAGAGGGAGATGGTAATGTTTAGTGAAAGTGTGCACTGAACTCCAAGTAGCTGCCTCCAAAATATCCTTAGTAGCTACTCCCCTTAAAAAAGCAGTAGAAGTGGCAGTAGCCCTAGTGGAATGAGGTCTAATCCCAGCAGGAACATCCTTTCCATGATGAGAATAACAAAAAGCAATACAATGGCCAATCCACTTAGAAATAGTTTGCTTTGAAACAGCTTTCCCTTGTGAACCCAAAGCAAAAGAAATGAATAACTGTTGAGTCTGCCTGAACCCTTTAGTTCTGCTCAAATAATAGCGTAACTGCCTGTGAATATCCAAAGAATGCAAAATTTTTTCCCCTTTATTTTGGGGATCAGCATAAAAAGTAGGCAAATGAATAGATTGGTTTAAGGCCAGATTAGAAACAACTTTAGGCATAAAAGTAGGGTTAGTACGCAGGGATACCCTATCCTTATGGAATATCAGGAAGGGTTCAACTGCCATGAGAGCCTGTAATTCAGATACCCTCATAGCAGACGTGATGGCCAACAAAAAAGCAGTCTTCCAGGACAAAAACTTCAACTCAGATGTAGCTGCAGGTTCAAAAGGAGGTAAAGCAAGCTTTTCCAACACAAAATTGAGATCCCAGGAAGGAGTAGGAGCTCTACGTGGGGGTCTTATGTTCTTTGCCCCTCTAAGAAATTGCTTAAACAAAGGGTGAGAAAATAATGGTGGGTCACAATCATAGTGAGCAGAAATGGCTGCAGCATGAACTTTCACGGAGGAGAAAGACAAACCCTTGTCTAATAATTCTGTAAGGTACTGTAGTGTAACACTCAAATTAGGTACTGTAACATCAAAGCTCTTTGCTGTGCTCCAAAGAAAAAATCTCCTCCATTTATCAGCATAAACTTTCCTAGTACTAGGCCGTCTGGCTTCCAATATGACATTCAAAACTTGTTGAGGAAGCTGCGACCCCCCCAGGGTCTAAAACAGAATATGCCAGGCTGTCAGATGCAGGGACTGTACCCTGACATTGAGGAAATGATTGCTTGCCTGGGACAAAAGGTGTGGAATTGGTGGCAAAGGCCAAGGAGGCTCCTGTACTAAACTCCTCAGCAGAGGATACCAGTGCTGACGTGGCCAATCTGGAGCTATTAGAATCATGCAAGGTTTGTCCTGTCTTACCTTCAAGAGCACCTTGGGAAGGAGAGGCAGAGGAGGAAAAGCATAGACGTGAAGGTTGTTCCAACTGAAAGATAGAGCATCCACTTTCCAAGCTTTTGGGTGAAACATCTTTGTGCAAAATTTTGGCAGTTGGAAATTTAGTGGGGAAGCGAACAGATCTATGTCTGGAGTTCCCCAAGCCACTGTCAACTGTTGGAATACATGAGGATCCAATTTCCACTCGTGGGGATCCACCATCTGTCTGCTCAAAACATCTGCTAAGGTGTTCTGTGCTCCTGGCAGAAACCTTGCTTGAAGAGTGATGTGCAAACTCAGAGCAGTCTCCCACAAAATCATAGCTTGTCTGCAAAGAGGGTACGAATGGGTTCCCCCCTGCTTGTTGATGTACCACATGACTGTTGTGTTGTCTGTTTGAATCAACACCTGTCCCGGTTGAAGTAGATCCTTGAAAGCCATCAGTGCAAATTGGACTGCTAACATCTCCTTCATGTTGATATGCAAATGCTGTAGTCTGGGAGGCCACGTGTCTTGAATCCATTTCCCATTGAAGTGTGCTCCCCAAGCCATGTCTGAGGCATCTGTCATTAAGATCTGACTCGCCTCTGGTCGGGTCACAGAGAGTCCCTTGTTTAGGTGACATTCCTGAGCCCACCACAAAAATTCCTTTTGGATGCAAGGTATTATCTGAATGACAGTGTCCAAATCGTGGCAGTGTTGAGTCCATACACTTTTGAGATACCATTGTAGCTTCCTCATATGCAGTTTGGCATTGGGAAGTACCAGAATACAAGATGCCATGAACCCCAAGGCTTGAAGGACTGTCCTTGCAGTCAGCCTGGACAGTAGGGATAATTGCTGGAAGTATAGGGAAGATTTCTTTGTTTGTCCGGGGTCAAAAGCCATCTGAGAGGCTGTATTCAGTCTCACACCCAGAAAGCACATGTCCTGAGAGGGTACTAGACTGGACTTTGTTTCGTTCACAGAATACCCTAGGCACCTTAAAACTGCCATTACATACTGTAGATGCTGAAGTAACTTGACTTTGTCTTGAGCAAGAATCAGGCAATCGTCCAGATAAGGATACATTTGTATTCCTCTTAGTCTTAAGAAGGCTATCACAGGAGCCAGGACCTTTGTGAACACCCTGGGTGCAGTAGATAAGCCAAAGGGCAATGCAGAGAACTGATAATGAAAAGTACCAGCCCGAAAACGCAGGAACCTCCTGCAGCTGGGCCTGATAGGAATGTGAAGATAAGCCTCTTTGAGATCCAGAGTTACCATCCAGTGATCTTTGCCTAGCAGAGGCAGAAGTTGCTGCAAAGTTAACATCTTGAACTTTGGAATGTCTAGGTATGTATTGAGAATGGACAAATCCAGAATTGGCCTCCAAGTGTTTCATTTCTTTGGCACAAGGAACAGGCGAGAATAAAATCCTAGGCCTACTTCTGACGGTGGTACCACCTGGATAGCCCCCATTTGCAAAAGTAAAGAAATCTGTTTGTGAGCCTCCAGCCTTTGCTGAGGAGGTACGTCCGGCATGCCTTTGAAAGGAGGCAAGGTGTGAAAATAAAACTTGTAGCCTCGATTTACAATGTCCAACACCCATTTGTCCTGGGTGACCAAAAGCCAATTTTGCCTGAAAAGAGCCAACTTTCCTCCTAGAGGAGCTGCCAGAGAGGAGGAATCTGGCAGCTGGAGATACAGGTCATTGGGTCTGTTTACGAAAAGGCTGACCCCTGCCCTCACCAGAAGATTGTGCAGGAGAACTCCACGTCCTAGGTCTGAAAGAACCCTGAGCATGAGCTCTGCCCCTACCACGTCCAGATCTGCCCTTAAGACTGGAAATCAGAAGAAGGATAAGCCCATCCTTTTGCAGGCCAATTTCTGCTAAACTTAGGGGGCTGCACTTGTAAAAATTCCTTAACCGTCTGCATGGACTTAGCTTTGTCTTCCATTTTCTTCAGAACTGACTCCACAGGAGAACCAAAAAGAACTTCAGATTGAAGGGGAGCATCCAAAATTCGAGCTTTAACATGCTCTGACAAATTTTGATCCTTAAGCCAGGCATGCCTACGGATAACTGAACCAGTGGCAGCCACCCTGGAAGAAGCCTGAAGAGCATCAAAGCCACACTGCAAGGAATGCTTACCTACCTGATCAGAGGCATGAACTAAGTCCTGCAATTCCTTACACTCTATACCCTCAGCTAAGGCATCTACCTTAGATTTTAACTGACTTAACAGAAAATTCTGATACTTCAGCATATAAAACTGGCAATTTAAAGCCCTCATAGCTAGCGTGGAGGAGGTATACACTTTTTTACCCCACCTATCCAAAGCTCTAGAATCCTTATCCAGAGGTACTGGGTTCTTAACCACAGAAGCCCTGACACCCTTAGGCCCCTGACTAATAGTTTCCGGGTCAGCTCTAGGGCTCTTATACAAATATTTATGAGCCTCTGGAACTCTGTAATACCTGTCTGGCTTGACAGGGGCAGGGGGTAAAGAATCAGGATTAAGGGAAGCTTCAGAAAAAACATCCTGAACAACATCCAAAACAGGGGGAATAGCCAAGGGCCTATGTTGTGGTAAAAACAAAAATTCCCTAAGCCTCTTACGAGAATCTGAAAAATCCTGACCTTCCCACTTAAAATGCTCCCTCATGGAGTGCAGGGTTTCAGAAAATGAAAAATCCTCTGGAGGAGAAGCAGAAGGACAGGAATCCTCTGCATCCGAATCAGAATAGGGAGGAAAATCCTGAATGTCCTCAGCTGAAGACTCAGAGTAATCTGAGGAATGCTCCAATCCCTCCACCTCTGTCTCCACCCTAGGCCTCTTATCTGGAGGGGGCATAGAACCTCTGATTAAAGTAATCAAATCCTCTGCCATTTTCAGCATATGTTTTTTAGGAACAGAGCCCGAAGAACTAGGGCTGATGCCTGTACCAGAAAGACCAGGTCTAGCTTTAGAAGGGGCTTTAGTGACAGAAGTAGAAGGCCTAACGACCTTATGTAAAGAGGGAACTACAGAAACTTGAGAGGCCCCCTCGGCCTGACCTAACTCCTGAGAGGCCAATTCCTGCAAGATTAAAGGCTCCCCCTGTGATTCAGCTGAAACCTCGGCTGGATCCACAGATTCAACCGTAGTTTCCATAAAACCGGCATCCGCAACGGACGACTCATCCTGCTTAGACTTTAACGATTTATCTTTTCGCTTCTTAGCGGTAGCGGGCGTCGGATGATCCGACGCCATGTTGTAGTTACACCGCTTACCGAAAACAAGTCTAGCACAATTTAACTTGCGTTTAATGGTGCGCTTATTAAATCTAGCACAAAAGCGACACCCGACTACGTCGTGCTCAGGCCCCAAGCAAGGAATACAGAGAGAGTGGTAGTCCCTATGAGGTATCTGTTTCCCACAAGAAATACAATTATTAACTTTTTCTAACATCCGGATTTAACTGAGGCAAGAAAAGACAAAAATATTCCCCAACGGGGTACTTAGCCCAACTTGGTCTTCGGTCTGAAACTCAGAATACGAAAATTTCAGGACGCCGAACGGCATTTGCAAACGCTGCTTCTGCTTTGGACCATGCGGCAAGAAAGACTGAGGATATGGCGTCGGTCATGCGCTTTAGTACCACTGCGTACTGACGTCAGATCTGAGCGACCATGACCGACGCCAGCCTAACACTTTGGTATTCGGGCCGACCGAGGACAGCGGACTACCCACAGGTTATGACTGCAGCAATGTGAGATGAAGAACATCTAGTATTTTACCGATGAAAATTTTTAGATAGTAACTCACACAATTAGACAGGAGTTGAACGTACAAGAACCACTAACTTATATAAGGTCATTGCAACAAATACTGGTTATCATACCTAGACAGGAATTAAACCATCAACCTCATACTGTAGTTTATGATCTTGACAAATAAAATTGCAAGTGATTGATTCACCCAGATACTCAGATAACCTATGTAGAAGATTATATAGAAATGAGAAGTGTACTAATTGGTTCTCTGACAGAGTAGCTGATGCTTGGAACAGAATACCAAATTACATTATAGCAAATACCAGTTTATATATTTTTAAGAACAACCTGGAAACTTATTATGGGAACAAGTGTTTTGGTATATTGGCAAGCTAGAAGGGCTTTAATGCCCATGCTTGAAACATTTCTATGTATGTATGTACTAGAATTTCAATGAGTCATGCAATTATGAATTGCAATTAGTAAACATTCTGAGGTGGGACAATAAGTTTTTCTTTCATCTATTTATTTATAGTTTTAGGGTTCAGTATACTCATTTTTTATACCAAGTAACCATATTTTGTTTTCTTTTCAACTGACAGTGGAAATAAACAATGCCTTTTTTCCTGATTGCTATTTCACTACTAAAAAACATTTGTTGTATCCAACAGTGTTTGTATATTCTTACACATGTATGGCTAATATATATTGTGCTGCTAATCTCTAAGCACAGTCCTCTTAGCTGTACTTTTTACATACTCACTATACTGCTTCTACTATGTTACAGAAAGTATAATAATTTATATAGTATAAATGCAGATAAAAAAGATTACCAAGGCAAAGCAGGTTGTTTTAGTTTACGAAGTGTACGCTGTTCATGCTTTGTGATTCTGTATATTGCATAAACATGCTGCTTTCGTGTAAGATGTTTCATTGCTGGGAAATCTACTATGTCTACCTTTTAGTTGATGTATACCTTGTGATTATCTTTAAGTACATCGTAAACAATTAAAGTCAGATCTGTGCAATATAATGACTGTTCTATCAGCTGGCTTCAAACATAAAGAAACATTGCAAATGTCTGGAGCCACTGCGCATAGGGGTCCCCCAGTCTCAGACAGTAATCTCTCTCTCTCTCTCTCTCTCTCTCTATATATATATATATATATATACATATACATATATGATGTATAATGTGACAGAAAGTGCAATAGTGGTAGATATAGAATAAATAATTTCAGGGATTGCTGCTTTGCTACTCCAGTCAAATCCCCAAAGTAACACAAAATTTCCAGCATTAACTATTGAAGAAAATGTCATTTAGGAAGTGGAGCTGAACAATTTGTGTACCTCGGTTTTTAAGTGTTCAAACTCAGGTCATGTTAATCTTAAATCTGCTAAGGAGCCCTAATTGAAGGATTCTGGAGACCATACTGTAGGGCCCAAAATTCTAAACATGTTAAAACTGTAATATGCAGTCCATATAAATAATACCTATACACAAAGTGCAGAACAAATATCAGAATCATAACAATTTTGTTGAAAAGAAATTCTAAATTGTTATGTTTACAGTAAAACAATCTGACCTCATCGTAAAGAATAATATGAGTACTCATCTTTTCAAAACTGAGCCTCTTTCCCCAAGTGACGTGCAACCTTAGATGTGGTTTATGATAAGTAAGTGGATGCAGGACAAGTACACACACACACACACACACACACACAGACACACAGACACACACACAGACACACACGCACACACACAGTATACACACACACACACACACACTTACTCAGGGTCAACTGGTCTTTCCTTAGTAAATAACTGAATTACATTTTTTACAAGCTCAGTCTGAAAGAGATGAGTCTTGTTAAGATGAACTTTTTACAAGTCATAAATACAAATCGATAATCCACTACATAAAATAAAAATCATCTCCCTGCTGCATCAAAATTGTCTCTTTTCCCTAACCAGCACTCTACTTTAATCTGAAGGTTTTTTTTTTCTTTTTTTGCCCTCATCCACAACCAATTAACTCTTGCAGGGGTTGCAGAGTTAGGAAAAGATGCTTCAGTTCTCTTCTCTTCTTTGGCAGAGGAAATTATTTTTTGTTTTATGTGATGGATTATGAACTTCCATGTGGAATGAACTGTCCCTAAATGGGGGCAGACAATGCAGTGACACTTTATGTACATGATCATGTACATTACATACACACTGCTGTGAGAATGACTTCAAGGTGTCTGCATAAATATAGCGTCACCTTCTAATCTCCACTAGAGGGTGCCAAACTATAGCATAAGACGGGACCATCCGTGCAACCAGCCAGCATTCCATCCAGTACTTGGCTTGTCAACAACTGATATCAGGTCACTGTCACATAACTGGCACTGTACCAACAGGCCAGTTTTAAGATGATACATATTGTAGATACACTGAATGTGCAAGTTATCTGGGCATTATGAAAATAGCATTAGTGAAGTTTGTCAAATAAAACTGCTTGACTCAAGAGCATAATCTCTAAATGAAAAGAAAGTTAAAACTAACAAAGTAATATACAGACAAGCTATGAAGTATAACCAATGGCGAGCAGGCTAGTAAAATTACTTTTAGTTAATATTTGTTCTAGGCTAAAGCAGCATACAAAACACACACACACACACACACACACACAAACACACACACACACACACACAAATGAATTAAGTTTCAGATGCATTACTATAAAGATAATAGACTATAACTATTGAAATAAATTATATTTTTATTATATACTATACTGCTTCAATATAGCAAGCTGATATCAATGTAATTCTGTCAGATACTTAAAAGACAGCTACTGTGCATTTAACTTCAGCTCTGTACAGCTTGTAAAACGAATAATGCAAAGCAAAATGTTTTGTGTGAAAATCTAGAAAAAAAAAAGAAAAAGAAAACTACAGTGTAAACAAACAGAATTTGCTATACAGATTTGCATAAGGATCTGCAGAAACTAAGTATAACTTTTAGCATGACACACACATGAATTGTGTTCCATGTGAAGTATTTGTTGCGCTATCCTTTGGACCTCCCACAGATCCTATTGTCATAAAACAAGAATAATTTCTGAGATGATTTTTTTTTGGTTGCTCAAAATTTCAACAAACTAAATAAGATGAACTAATGTACAACTTTCTAAATTCTTGTCTATTTGTATATGTGACAAATAAACATTCAGAAACTGATTTGCCTGATTCTGGACTGAAAGTGGCATTTATGTATGCATGTATGTATTTATTGATTTGACAATTGATTATCGGGAAAGTGTGACTGGGTATAAATCCCATTCTTGGAAGAGGCCCAGGGAGGACAGCTTCATAAGACATAACACAAAGTGTATATATATATGTATATATATATATATATATATATATATATATATGATCTTAGAAACATGTAAGTAGCAAACAATGTTACAATACATTATACAAATGAGATCAACAGATGAAAAAAAGAAGCATGTGTGCATAAGAGACAGGCACAAAATATGCATGTGTATATATAACTATTTAAGTATATCTGAATATTACAGAGAAAGAAAAAGTAATAAAGTACAGGAGACACAGAAACTGAAGCATGACAGTAAGAATAATGTTATAGGTTAAGAAAGGTCAAAGGAAGATGGAGAAAAAGATGACAAAAAAATATTTAAAGATGATGATACAGAATGAAAGAAGAGGGAAATAAGGGTAGGTGCTAAAAACAGTAAGAAAGAGACTTGTATGGCTTAATCTTTGAAACAAGCATATGCAACTGGCAGGATCATCAGATAGGAGCACCTCTGTGGGGGGGGGGGGTGGAGAGGAGGGACCAGAGCCCGCACCTCCGCCAAGAGAAGGGATCCCTCTCCGCATGGAGGGGACACCCCCAATGCTGATTGTAGACCAGCAGCCGTGACAGCGGAGGGGTGCAAGCCAGCATGGAATGCAGCAGCACTCAGAGCCAGAGAGAGAGAGCCCCCACTCTCAGGGGCGTGAGGCTGCCAGCAGACGGAAGCCGTGGAGTAGCCTAACAAATGACAGGACCCTTTGCCTTGGCCCAGCCTCATCGGTCTTGCTTCGACTAGACCCAGAGGGGCACGGAATGCTCCACACCCCCACCTATGCCTCACTCTCGGGGTGGAGAAGCTCGACCCGTGCACCATGAATAGTAAGAAAGAAAGTGTAAACTGGAAGGAGAAAGTGATATGGAAGAGAAAGTGGAGAGATAAAAGAGTGTAAGAGAAAGAATGTAGAAAATTTAACATAAAAGGGTCAGTTTAACCTGGAGATAAACAAGGGCAGAGCCTGGAGTTGAAAAAATATTCATTTAGGGTATGCATAAAAATGGGACTTGTAGATGTTGATCTAATGTCCATAAGAATCTTATTCCAGGTTGTGGTTACTGCTCAGGAGTACAAACTTATACTCTATGTTTGTTTTAAGATTATGGGTTTCAAGAAGACATTTCTCAGAATGAGCAAAGTGCATGGTTAGAAAGGTAGTATTTCAGAATATTACTGATGCATAGACAGTGGAACAGATTAAATAACATTTTTTGGGAAAGTAGGAGTTGAGTGAACTTGAGGTAATTGGGCAACTGAAGTCAGTTTAATATTTTTAGAGCAGAGCGGTGTAAATCTAGCTACCTTGTATAACAAAGTGATAGTTTTGTGATGAGGGATATTTGAATATTGGTAAGAATTGGTGAGACACTCAGAACAGAAGGTAGAAAATATGTCTTTGTCAGTGTAACTCTGGAGGAGCTGCAGAGGAATTTTTTGGATCCATTGAGCTCACTGCATTTTTGATGTTCATAGGTTCATAGATTAGTTCTAGGCTAACTGCCCGTGTGGGCCATTTTCAGCCTAGCCATTTACCCCATGTGAGAATCAAACCCTACACCTTGTGTTTATAAGGTAAACACCTTAACCATTATGCCAACCTTGTTTTTTTTTATAAACTTTTATACATGAAGATCAAAGTTCAGTTGATCATCAATTGTGATACCTAGTAACTTGGTATGAGATGTGACTTCTACATCTGTGTTATTAAGAAAAGCTATTTCAAAGCATTTTTTGAGATGTGTTAAAAATCTGGGGAGAAAAAAATATTAGCTTAGTTTTACTGGAATGTAAGAAGAGATGGTTTTCACAAAAAATAGTGTTCAATGGAGTTGAAGGAATTTTGTGTAGTGGAGTATAAATGGGCAAGACTGTTTAATGAGTAGATGAGGGCCAATTTGTCAGCATATTGGATAAGAGAAACCTGTTGGGAAGATGTGTGTAAGAGACCTCCAAGGCAGAAATGCTCTTGACCACCACAACACAACACTAATCATGAGACATATATCTCCCCTAAACAGTGTGCCAGTCAACCAAAGCCCCTAAGGCAAAACAGCATGCCCAGCACACAAGTCATAAGTGACTCGATACTGAGGCACACTGATGTCCCACTCACTAGGTTGAATAAGGAGAAAGTAACAATTGGATGCCTGTCAGGTGCCAGGATCTGCCACATAACGCACGCACTCAGGTCCCTCAACAACAGGTGCAAACATGACTCTGTCATTGTACATGTGTGTGTGAATGACCTGAGACGTACCTCCTGGACTATATGAAAAAAGACACGGAGGAGCTATTGGATTATGTAGTCCAGGCAGGTATGACCCTAGCCCGGAGCAGCATCCTACCATCACCCAGAATGATATCACAGTACAAGCAGAAAATGATTGATTTCAACAATTGGCTAAGTCTCTGTTGTCATTCTAAGGGCATCCAGTATCTGTCTGCCTGGGATGACATGACTGACAGACCTCGATGCATTGCCAGAGATGGCCTGTATCTGTCACCCCTGGGCTTCTGGATACTGGCCAAGGCTCTTGCCACCCCTGTAGTGCCTTTTTTAGGTGGTGTTCAAAGACCAAATTACCACTATAACAGCTACAAACAAATGCAATCTGAGGGTCATGCTGCTCAACACTAGAAGTCTAAATCTCAAAATGCACTCACTCAAAGCACTCCTTAAAATGGAGAACATCGACATTTGTGCTGTAACAGAGACCTGGTTCAAGGCAGCAGACAGCACCCCTGCACTACCAGGCTATAACTCATTCTACACCTTTCAGCCCCAATACTTGGACCGAAGCTTCAAAGGCAGTGGTGTTTCCATATTCATAAAGGAGGCGCACACCTCCACACTGGCAGCCTAACATAATGCATCAGAGATACTTCAGGTGCAGCTAACATCGGGTAAGACAGCGATTCAGGTCGTAGCCTGTTATAAGTCCCCAACTATGTCCCAAGACACTCTCTCCACATTCCCAAGCACCCTAGAGAATATTAGGGTCCAACCTAACACTCTCATGCTAGGCGACTTCAACTACCCCTCCATTAACTGGGAAAACTACTGATGTACCAATACACTTGCCCAACAATTCCTGGAATTCATTAATTCCAATGCCCAGGACCAGCTCATTCTTACCCCCAGCAGAGGTAGCAACATCCTTGACCTGGTCATTACTAACATGAGTGACCGCTGCTCTACACCAATAGTCAACTCCTCCCTGGTTAGATCTGACCATAAACTAATCACCTTGGAAATCCACATCCCTCCCCCCGGAAAGGTAACCACCATGAAAAACTTCTCCAAAGCTAACCTTGTGCTCCTAAGAACAGAGGTGGCTAACTTCACTGCACCCATGCAAATGGAGAATAGTTGCATGACTGCCAAGACGCTCTCCTCCAAAAAAAAGGAAGCCAATCTGGTGGTCCCCTGCCATAAACAAACTAACAAACTCTACAACAGAAGGAGGAAACTGATGCAAAATAAGGTAAAGTCCCAAGACTGGAAAAACTCCCTTATTAGCTGCAACAAAAAGTTGAGATCCCTCATCAAATCCTCTAAAGCTAGCTATGAAAACAGAATTGCAGCAGGTAGTAAAGACAACCACAAGGCCTTCTATAGTTATGTAAATAATCTCCACGGCAACACCCAGATTTGCTCTGAGCTACTGCACAATGATACCTCCTATACCAAGCTAACAGTTATTGCCAATACACTGGCCGACAGATTCAGTGCCAACTTTACCCCCCTCCCAAAGGACCGATCACAATACCAGTAGATTGCCAGGCACCCAGTATTACTGCTGCACAGGTTAAAACAGCACTGTCCAAGGCCAAGAATACAGCTTCTATGGGACCTGACAATATCCCTGTCTGTGTTCTTCATGAACTACAGTGAACTGGCACCTCACCTGTGTGCCCTGTTCAATCACAGCCTCACCTCAGGCTTTGTCCCTACTGAATGATGTACTGCAATAGTCATCCCTCTCCACAAAGAAGGCTCGACTACACACCCTGGAAACTATCGCCCCATTAGTCTGACAAATCTGATATGCAAAGCTATGGAATGCATCATCATGGAACTAATAAACAAGGATATAGGGAATCTCCAAACTCTGGATCCCACACAGTTTGGCTTTCTGAAGGGTAGATCGTGCATGCTCAACTTCTTTGAGTCAGTCACCAGAGCTGTGGATGAAGGCAAGGTGGTTCATACAGCCTACTTTGATACCATTCCCCACTCAGGAATCATAGAAAAACTCACTAAGCTAGGCGTCAACCCCTATATCACTAGGTGGGTTGCAAACTGGCTCACAGATAGAACCCACAGTATGAAAGTAGCTATATATACATGTTATATGCGACTTACTGCTGCTTTCCACATATTGTAAGATCTATTGATGTATGCACTCTTTTAAGAATTTTAGAGAGGGGGATAAGATAGTGATAGCCCTAAAGTTTGTTATTTCAGAGGATTTACCACCTTGTGAAGAGGTATGATGTTTATTGTTTTTCAGAGAGGTGGAACATGTGATTCCTGAGTGGATCTATTAATAAAGAGGGAGACTGGATAAGTAATGGAAGCACATGCAAGCTTTAGATATTCTGTAGGTAAACTGTCAATGGTGGGGGTGAGTAGGGCTTGAGCACAGTGAGTAGGTGTTTTATATGCAAGGTAGAGACAGTTTGAAGGAAAAAAGAGTGGACAAAATGGGAGTTAAATTTATTAGCAATTTCTATGCAAGATCTGTCTGGGCAGGGGCTGGTGTCAGTAGGAGTTTCAAGGTGTAGGAGTTTGTTAATAGATGACAGAAATTTCTTGAGTTTGTTTTTTTTTTTGTTTGTTTGTTTGTTTGTTTGTTTCTAAGTAATGTGCTGCATTACTTGTAAATTTAAATTCCGTGATTAGATTATCAAGCGACCTCCTGCATAAATTGAAAAGGAGTAGCATCAAAAAGCTCACAATTCGGAAAGAGGCATGTATTTTACAAGAGGTTGTGTGATCTCAACTTGAGACTATGTAAGATGCACCCATTAAAAGAGAGATACCAATAGCAGGGAACTGCAACAGTTACAGCCAAAGCTGTACAGGGAAAGTTCTAATCAGAACAAGAGACCATGGAAGAAAGGCATGGGTTGGAGCAGTGTGTAAAGATAAAGATTAAAGTCCTGCAATAATCAACAGGAAGTAAAGGGTTAACTGTTTATCTCGGAGTATTAGGCCGCGGTCTTAATAATGGTGGGAAATTGGGTACAGTTGAAAATAATGCAAGGGAAAGGATTTCAAATCTTAGGAGGAGAAAAAGCCAGCAAGGATAGTCTTGGTCTCTCAAGATGAGCAAAAATAAGAAGTGTAGCTTTTTAATATCTTTGGTGGCTTCAGATCCCACTTCTTTCCAGGGCACCAAAAAATATAAGAGTTGGCTAACTAAAACATCCAGTGCATCCTGAGTCAAAGTTCCCTTATGCATCCTGGCATTGGAGTACCACATGTCTCCCAGAACTCTAATGGTCTGCATGGTCTGTGGTGCACTATCCTATTGCTAAAAGAAAATTCTATAACCCACATGGGCTAGCGTTTGTAAAAAATTGGGATCTCATGATAGTCCAGCTGCTCTTTGGATATTTTTGGAGAAGATTTTGCTTTAGATACAACCCTACAACAGTTCTAGACCATCACTAGTGCATAATTCCGGATACAGGATATGAATAATAGTGTTTATAAGGAATGCCTTGCTCAGTACTACTATAAGGGCATCAGTGATGGTAGAGAGGCCAGACTTTTATTGATATTAATACCATTTATATTTTGGATATGTTTAAGTTAAAATCAGACACTTTTGCTGGTACTGGGAGAAATGAAGGTTCCAGATGAAGCCATTTATGGCTTAATAAATCCAGCTATGAAATGTAGTTGAGTAAAGAACTTGCAGACCAGCACCATGGGACAGTGGTATCTATTACAAAATGGATGCCGCAGTAAACCAGATATAATAGAATGAGAAAGTAGGAGCTGAGGTCTGACAGCATTCATGATGAGAGATAAAGGATAGTGGATATATCTCTAAAAGTCAAAAGACAGTTTCTTGAAGAAGTCTGAAGAGTGAATCAGTATGGAAGGCTACGGAAATTTTGAGGGTAACAGCAATGTTCAGGTATCACAGGCAGCATGCTTGATTTATAACAGAACCATTACAAAAGAGTTACAGTGTGACAGGGAGAGAGAAAGAGCAGAGTATGAAGAATTAGAATGTGGTAAACACTAAATGTCTGAACCTGCGCTTCCCCTCGTACTGAGCAGGATTTCTATCGCAACAGCACATCATCAGTAGGGTAAAACGAACCTGTCTCACAACGGTCTAACCCCAGCTCACGTTCCGTAATATTGGGTGAACAATTCAATGCTTGGTGAATTCTGTTTCACAAAGATAGGAAGAGCTGACATCAAAGGATCAAAAAGAGACATTACTATGAACGCTTGGCCACCACAAGCCAGTTATCTCTGTAGTAACTTTTTTGATACCTCCTGCTTAAAACCCAAAAAGCCAGACAGCTTTCACAGTCTGTATTCTTACTGAAAATCAAGATCAAGCAAGCTTTTGCCCTTCTGCTCCACGGGAGGTTTCTGTCCTCCCTGAGCTTGCCTTACGACACCTGTGTTACCCCACCTTATTTATGTATACTAATGCTAACTCCATTCCTATCAGTATTGCTAAGCATAACCCTTTTCCTATTTCTAATAATAAACTGCACACACACCTAACCTAACCCTCAACCTAGCTATAACTCTACTGGGCTCACACACACACACACACACACACACACACACACACACACACACACACAAACTTACACACATACACATGCATGCATACTCACTCACAGTACTGAAAATGTTATATTTTCAGAAATCTTGGAATTCTAGAACATGCAGAGTTAATAATCATTATACCATGACCCCCCATTAATATTCCAAAACGTGCATGCCGATTGGCCAGCGTGCACGTTGTAAATCGACTTATACTAATGGAAAAAGGTCCAGTCGCCCGGACTTTTTCCATTAGTATAAGTCTCTTTTAAAACACTGTCTCACTATGTTGAAAGAGTTTAACATAGCGACACAGGTTTAAAAAAAGCAATGGAGATCTCCATTGCTTTTTTTAAAGCTGTCTCGTTATGTTAAACTCCTTTAACATAGTGACACAGTGTGTAAAAAGCAACGGAGATCTTGCTTTCTCTGTTGCTTTTTTTTTAAACCTGTCACGCTATGTTAAATGGGTTTAACATAGTGAAACAGCTTTAAAATAAGCAATGGAGATCTCTGTTGCTTATTTTAAAGCTGTCTAGCTATGTTAAACCCATTTAACATAGCGAGACAGGTTTTAAAAAAAAAAAAACAATGGAGAAAGCAAGATCTCCATTGCTTTTTACTGTTTCGCTATGTTAAATGGGTTTAACATAGCGAGACAGCTTTAAAATAAGCAACGGACATCTCCGTTTGTCCTGTCTGGTGGACCCCAGCCATAAACAAACTATACAATAGAAGGAGGAAGCTACTAAATGAAAGAGCAAAATCCCAAAAAGGGAAGGCATCACTGATCAGTATTAGCAAAAAACTACGGGCACACATAAAATTGTCTAAGGCCAGCCTCGAGAGAAAAAATTGCACAGGACACTAAGGATAATCACAAGGCTTTCTTTAGTTATGTTAGGAACCTGGGTGGTAATTCCCAGATATGCTCAGAATTAGTCCAAAATGACAAAAAATACACCAAAACCACAGACATTGCCAACATCCTAGCTGACAGGTTCAGTGCAAACTTCTCCCCCCCCTCCCCACCAAAAGGGCAAATATCTATCCCAGCAGAGTGCTGCCCCTGACATCTCAGATGCTCAGGTAAGAGCCACCCTCTCCAAAGCAAAAAACACAGCATCAATGGGACCAGACGGTGTCCCAGGCTGCGTCCTACATGAACTCCAAGAAGAGCTAAACCCAAACATAAAACTACTGTTCAATCTCAGCCTTACTACAGGATATGTGCCCAAAGAGTGGCGTACAGCAACAGTGGTCCCTCTCCATAAAGGTGGTGCCTCAACGGATCCTGGAAACTATCGCCCCATAAGCCTGACTAGCTTGGTCTGCAAAGCTATGGAAAGGATCATCATGAACCTCATAAATAAAAATATTGGGGACCTGCAAATGAAGGACAAGACTAAATGCCTTATACCTCATTCCAGCCTTCAGTGGGTGAATTCTTTCACTCTAGATTTTTATCTTCTATGCTTGTAGTATGAGGCAAGGCAAATATTGTGGTGCCTCATGTATGCCTAAGTTTTGTATGGCATAGTGCAGCCTTGTGCCATAACAGAGATGAGGTTACAGAAGAAATTACTGCATGTTTCTTATAAAATTAAGATCATTATAAGCAAAATTCATTTAGCCATTGGTTAACTGTGTAAATGAAGTGGTACATATTAGACCATTTTCAGCCACCTCGTGTGCCACAGGGACAACAGTTACTGAAACTTTTCTCTTGAATTTAGCCAGTAATATCCACCCTGATGTTTTTTTTTTCTTTTTTTGAAGGGGGAGGGTGAGGAGGAAAATTGTAGTATGTGGAACAGACACCCATAAACATAAGGAAAGCCTGTAAACTTCACATGGATAGTAAAAGGATATCAGCTCTGAACCCTGAAGATGGCAATCTTAACATATGAGGCACTGTGCTTTCCCAGTTAATATGTCACTTAAGGATAATATCTACCTATGCAATGAAGGAGAAAGGAGACATCAGTCTTTGAACTTCAGTGCCTCATTAATATCTAATGTTTTCCCACAGCCTACATGATCCTTGGGTCTTGGCTCATAACTCCATCTGAATATTCCTAGCAGATTCTCTAAATGAATACATGCAATGCATTTGTTACTCCCATCAGTGCTGAAATAGTCAATTATTTGCACACACAGACATTTTATGGATTATTAAAACAGTAATAAAGCCAAACAAAATATTTAGCAGATTTACCATGAGCACAACTCAGTATATGTGATAAGCAAGTTACCAGAGAAACATAATTAGAGTTAAAGCTCCTTAACCAAAAAATGCGTAGGTCATGTAAGGTTTTGGCTTTATGTGTTGCAGCATTCAGACCATACAAACTTATACAAGCATCCTCACAGAAACCTCAGTTAACAAAAGGGCAGTGACCCAGACCCTAAACTATCATAAAGGTTGTTATCAAACCCCAAACTTTTATAAGGGCTGTTTCCACTCTGTATTACATTCTGTCAACTATCTAAAGTTGATTCTGCAAGATTTCAAAATTTAAATTGTGGATGAAAATGCAGCAAACAATTAGTAATTTAGGGCAAACAATAGTATAATCACATTAGTCTATTTTAGAACTTAAAATAGTTTATAATAGTTGTAAAAATGCAGAATAGTGTCACAAAAATTACCAAAGAAATGGACAATAAGTCATATAGTACACACTTTAAAACACTGTTAGTAAACATTATCTGGTATACTTATACAACAAAATTGGATGAAAGTTGATTGTTCGATATTGAATTTTCAGCATTGCAGGCAACTGTGAAAGCTAGGAAAAATCACAAGACACAACTGCAAAAGTTCTCAATGTCTTTGCAAAAATGCACATGCATGAAAACCATAAACTGAACATTAATTAACATTTTTCCAGATAACGCTTTCCTTAAAAAACAATAAGTAAAATAATTTAACTTAATGCATGAAATTTCGCTATTACATACTTGTGCTGCATTTATTTATCATTTGTTTACAAAGTATTACAAGGTACATTGTTTGGAGTGGAGTTCATTTACTAACAGAAACTTTGGTCCTCAATAAAAACTTTCTAAACGGATTTCTTATGAAGCACAAATTACCACTGAAAAATGATACTATACCCGAAATATAAACTCAACTGAAAAACGAGTATATAATGTGATTAATAAAATAGTGTAATGGAATATATAAAACATGAATATGATCTACAAATATTATTTTTTTTATTACAGCAAGATGTCAAAAGAATCCCTGAAGCGCAAACTGCTACAACTAGAGTGCCATTTCACATGAGATTTGAGGAGGAAAGATGTTGATATTGAAGATTTTGAAGAAAGAATCTATGAGTCAATCAAATTTTCTAAACAGAAAAACAAATGCTATAGCTATAACCAGCTTGCCTATGCAAATTATTTGAATGACTACAATAAGGAAGCACTTACTCACCTGCAGAAAGCCAAGGAGACAGCAAGAGCAGAGCATCCACTTGATACAGAAAAGTGGCTTGTGGTTACATATGGGAACTTTGCATGGATTTACTACCATATGAATGAAACAGAAGAAGCTGAAACTTATCTTGAAAAAGTAAAAATAATTTGCAGAAATTTAGGATCTGCTTCTACTTATACAGCCAATATTCTAGAAATATATGGAGAAAACAGGTTCACCTTGTTGAAATTCAGTGGAAAATATTATGAGAAGGCAAAGGAGTGTTTTGAAAAAAACTGATAGTGGGTGCGTTTTGGAAGTTTTTAATTGTTCTGATGAAGCTCTTATTAAAAGAAAGTGCTCAACCTAATAAATTCCTTTCTCCTTGGTTGGTGGTTCACTGGTTTATTTTACACTTTAGTTCTTGGTTTGGTTTTCAGCTGTTATATTGGAACGGAGTGCTGTTTCACTCTTTGATGTTAGCTATGAATGTTCTTCTCCATACCTACAATGTGTGCAGAATTGCCTCCTTTTGTAATTAATATGGGATACGTGTATTGGTAGCATATTTATTATTAGACCTGTTGCTCCTTCTACTATTAGAACTGCCTAGTTATCTTTTTTTTTTCCACATTCCTTTCATTACTGCTTGCAAATCCTGGTATTGTATGACTTTGTGTCTATATGCAAAATACTGTAATCACTGGACGTAGCAGTTTCAATGCCCAATGCTACTTTTGTTTTTTTCATGGATTACTATATCTAGTTTTCTTACATCTGTTTTTTGAACTGTTGATAATGTGTGATCCCATGTGATATAAACAGGTCTATATCAGATAAATACACTTTTAAAAGTTTGAACACTACATGGTTGTGACCATATGTTTGAACTCTTAAAAGTTCGAAATAAAAAAAAAAACTACCTGAAAGCTTAAGCAGGGGGGCAAGCCTGCACCCCACACACACCCATGCTCTTTAAATATGCCAACTGTGAGATCGCACTACAGTGCAGACAATGGAAAACTTCTATTGCTGTACTGTACAGGAATCTCCATTAAAAAGTTCAATCGTATGGTGTCGACCATATGACGTTCAAACTTTTAAAAGTTCAACAATGTGATAGGATCCCGATATAAATGTCATCATTCTCTATAATGCTATGTATTTCATGTCTCCAATGCTTCTCAGCTACTTCTATACTGTAGTGTGTACACAATCCCCAATGCTGTAGTCTTGACACATTAATGAGCCTTACAGTTTACAGGCTGTCTGCCATCACTGTATCACATTCTGTTTGCCAGAACCTACAATTGTTTCTTCAGTATTTTCAATAGACTTTGTAAGCCATCATCTACACAGTCCACTATACCATCATTATTAACCTTTCATCTTTTAGATTCAATTAATTTCTCTTTAACCATTCCTGTGTCAAATCTTAGACAACGTGAGATTGTCTCCTGACACTATATTTGTGGATTTTCCATTTTTCTTTCCTCCTCATCTGATCCTTTTCCTTGCATTTTTGTTTCGGGTTTTGACACATTCAGTGGCAGTCTGATATTTTGCCTATTTCTGGCTTGATTTTCTTTCCCACTTTTGTCCTAATACTTGTGCTAAAATAACCAAAGATGTCATCTTAACTTTTTTCCCTCATGTTTTAAAACTTTCACAATGTTCACATACGATGAGGTCAGCAGATATGTATGAAGTTCCATGATTGAACATCTATATACATGTAATCATTTTCAAGGAGACCAATACTACATTCAGAGTGTGGAATATATAATTGTGGTATACACTGATTTTTGTAAATCATTTGATAAGCACAAAGAGTAAATTGATTTATAGTTTGAACTTTATTCCTAGATGTCAAGGCAGTTGTCAATATTGCCTTTAGAGTTCTGACTTAATCTGTACTGAGTTTTATTTTTATTTGTTCATGTTTTATTGTTGACACATCTACTCCCAGATTTTTTTATATCACATTTCTGTCCCAGTTTGATATTTTTGCCCCTTTAGCTTTCCTTTTTTAAATATTGTTTTTGCACATTTATCAAGACAAAATGTCATTCTTATTTCATGTGAAAAAGTTTTAACCATTTGTACCTGTGGTTTCAGCCCTTCATTTGATGAATCATAACATTTTAAGACATCCACAAGAAGTAGGTGAGAAGTCTTTAAACAAGTTTTTTTTTTTCTAGAAGCCATATTACAACCATAGTCTAGTTTGTTAATGGGTTAAGGGCAAAGAAAGCACCACTGGTGACAGAGAATCACCCTTGAATATCTCTCTTTGAATTTGAATCCATCTGGTAATGATTTGCCCTTTGTCATGGCTCAAGTACATAGTGGTTTGCCACTGTTTCATGGTCACTGTAACGTCACTGATCAGTGTAGTGTGTATCATATATATCAGAAATCCATGAATGTGGAATGCTGTCAAATGCTTTTTTTGTAATCTAGCCATGCCATTTTTAGATTATTTTTCCATTTTGCAACTCTTTATTATGGCTTTATTTAGTAACAAATAATCTCTTGTTCCATATGACTTTCTTTTATAACTTTTTTATTCTATTGCCATAACTGAATTTTATTCTACATTTTTCTGAACAATTCCAGTATATAATTTGTATATATTGGACAGATTATTGGTTTATAGTTTTTAGGATGGCTTGCTGATTCCCTCTTGACGAGGAGTACCATTTTTCCTGTTGTTAACCAGGTTGCTATTTGTTTGGGATGCACATGAAAATAATTATTGCTCAGGGACAAATCTTTGTATAAAGATGTTAATATCATTAACCAGAAGTTAGGTACTGTATCTGGAATCAGGATTTCAATTTAGGAGCTTTTCTTAAATTTGTCTCAATTTATCTGGCTGTTACTTCATTCCATTCCATATCCTCTACATTAGAGCTCCTTACTGGTTCTTTTAATTCCTCTTTCTATTCAGCATTTTTGTTAGGTTCAACAGATCTTCAATACTTCTGCAAAATGTACCTACTTCTTTTTTCATACTGTTTCTATTCTGTTTTATTTGCTTCCCAATCACTAAGAAATGGTCTTCTGTCATTCATGAATTACTTACTTTGTACTTTTCCTTTATATGTATCTACATATCTTCTAAGTTTTTCTGCTGGTGCTTTTATTTTTAGTTTATTATTGGAAATGGT
This sequence comes from Protopterus annectens, assembly GCF_019279795.1. Lineage (NCBI taxonomy): Eukaryota > Metazoa > Chordata > Ceratodontiformes > Protopteridae > Protopterus > Protopterus annectens. The sequence goes on from NC_056748.1 coordinate 596,291,500, forward strand.
GTATGATAAATCATGGTCTGTTTTGATACTACACATTGTTCTACAACCTCTATCTTTCTTACTATTTTGATGATCTGTTCCCTCTTCTATATTCTTTTAACTGAGATACTTATTGTCTTAGCTGTTTTATAATTTTCTCCATTTGATGCTTCCATGGTGGCATTCTGCCTGTTGACTTCCTTCCCTTAGTTATTCTATATTTTTCTGGTAAAACTTCATCTGTTATAACTTTAGCAGTAAAGTAATATATCATGTTTATTTCTTTTATGCAATATGCATCTGTGTGTATGTATATTTATAAATCTATATTTATATGTTTGTGCGTGTGTATATACACAAATATATATCCACACATATATCTGTATATACACATAGAAAAGAAGTACATACACAGTATTTATTTCTGTTCATTTGTGTGTCATGTCTTATATGTAAAAGACTCATGTGTGTGTATAAAAGACTAGAAAAATGTTATATCAAAGCTTGCAAAGAGTAACGCAACATATTCAATTACTTCTCATATCACAAAGACCTCTGTTAAGAACTATTCTGACAGAAGCTCAAATCTCTTTTCAAAGAATGAACAATCCAATCACTTTCCCTATATTCAACAGTTTTTGCATTAAAAACACTCTTACCTGCCAGAATTTAAATATTGTCATTTGACATTTTTGTCGTTGATAAACTGAACATTTGACAAAACAGTACACATAACAGCTTAACATACCCGGAACACTTTGAAGAAGTACAGTTCAACCAACTGTGGTTGACTCATATATAGCTAATATAGACATAGACATTTTTTCTTTACATTTTATGGGTCATTGCTGATAGTAAATCAGGCATGAGTTTACTTTTACTCTCACTTCATAAAGGTTGCTTCAGTCAGCCCTCTCTCCTGTTTAAGAAACCCTGCTTCCAGGGGCGTGGCCAAGGATGAACACAGGATAGCAGCAGATTTCTTCAGCTCCACCAATTTCATTACACTGATAGGAATTAATTACTTAAAAAATTAATTTTTGAAGTAATTTTCTTTCTAAATATGTTTGTTTTATATAGTTCTTGAACTATATCTAAAAAAGAAAGGACATTTTAACAATATTCCTGTCAGAAATCACTTTGGAAATTTTCCTGTCAGTTTATCAGTCTGAAATGAGTTCCAGTAAGACAAATTCTCAAGACTCCAGCATCAAGAAAGAACTTCAGTCTCTGATAACTATAATCCAGCAACTTACTGCTAAGATGGATAAAATGGATACTAAAATTGATACCTTCATAGAAAAACTACAAAACAAATAGACTTGTTACATATAGACCTGCAACAACAGAAGATCCAGATGACAGGCATAGAAGAAGCTGTGAATGACATGGAAAATAGAATCCAAGAAGAGGAAATCAACATTGAGTTTCTGCTGAAACAAAATACACATTTACAAACAAAGCTGGATGACCTGGAAAATAGATCTAGGCGCAATAACATTAGGATTTTTGGACTGCCAGAAAATATTGAAGGTAACAATATTACTTCTTTTTTAACAACATGGCTCCCTAAAACTTTAGACTTACCAGAAGCATTCTCTTTTAGTATCGAAAGACCACATAGATCTATAGCTAATACTAACTCTAACAAAAACTATTTTAGATCAGTTATAGTTAGATTTTTATCATCTTTTGATAAAGAGATGGTTCTTAAATCTGCTTGGGCTAAAGCTCCTGTTAAGATTAATGAGACAACTGTGCGTTTTGACAATGACTATTCTTCCTTGGTAATAGCTAAAAGAAAAGTTTTTCTGCCACTAATAAGGGAGCTTAATAAAGCACAGTTTAAAACATACCTTCTGTTTCCTGCCAAGCTAAAACTCTTCCTTCCTGATGGTCCTAAAATATTTGATGACTTAGACTCTGCTTTACTGTTTATCAAAAAAAATAAGATTTTGGATAAAATAGAGGAAATGGAATGGGCTAGTCCTTCATTAAAGAGACTGGCAACTGAAACTTCGTGGAAGACTTCAGAGAAGAAGAAGAGACTAAAAAACAAATGATTTGTTCTATGCTTTTTTTTCTTTTTTTTCTCTCATCATTTTACTTCATTATTAATCTTTTTAAATATAGTTCCTGCATTTCCAGAAAGCCACAAATATTCTGAAAAAGATTTAATCAAAGTTATTCTCTGTGTGCAAAGAAATGTTTTGTTTCATAACCAGTCAAAATATCTGAGGAACTAATAACAAACTATTATTCAATTTGTTTCTCTTTCTGAAAAAGAGAAGTAAGGTCAGTAATTTGATACATTTTTTTTTTCTTTTTTTTTCTCCTTTTCTTCTTTTCTTTGTTTAAACGATGACATTCTATTTAGATTATGTAGTGGGTAAAGGGTGGGGGAGGGCAGGGAGAGAAGAGTAATGAAAATATGATAAATGGAATAATAACATATTTATTCCTTGTAAAAAGTTTATATGTTCTTCAAATGCTATTCCTAATTATACTTTCTTGATTATACTGCTTATGCTTGTTTGTAAATAATCTGTCATGCTTTAACTAATAATAATTAGAACTAAATAATAGTAAATAATATGTTTTATTTTTAACTCTATTAATATAAACAGTAAGTAATATTCCATTGTATATACTTCTTATAGCTTTCTCTTACATTTTTTTTTATTTCTGCTTTACACTCTTATTTTCTACTCTCTTTTTCTTTTCTTTATTCTTTCTCTTTATTTTTTTTCATATTAATATATAGAAATGCTTTTGATCATATAGACACAGTAAATAATAAGATTTGCATAAAAAATGAGTTGGGACAAAAATATTGAGTTTTATTACTTATTAATAACTTTGGGCTTAATTTCACTTACATAGAGGCTGTAATAACCTGTAAAATACATTGCAAAGGTTTTGTCATGTTTAGATGCATTTACACTGCTAAATGAATGTTTGTCACTAGTTTTTAACAAGTTTCCCACCAAAATGTTAAGGGAGACAATCTGGGATGTGGGCTACCTCATGAACAGTGTCCTTGAGTTGTTTCAAAAGCTTCAACTCTCAGAATTCTCACAGAGAAGCTGAAAGCAGTCAATTTGACCTTTGACCCAGATATCACACTGACACATCGCAGATTCAGGAAGAACACTCTACCAGGAAGTAGAACTGATGCAAATGCGACTATGTGAAGGAAAATGAACTCTTTAACATTTAAATGTGAGTTATTTTATATAATTACTTACATATCTATGTTATAATTCATAAAATATGTCAGTTATAATGATTTTAAATGATGCAGTTTCTTGTAGTAAGTAAATGTCTTATTTTAGAAGGCATAGAAAATGAAACATTTATTCAAGTGTTTTGAAAATCTGCTTGACTGCAGCATACTAATCTGTGTTAAAACTTATGTTCCAAACATATACATTACTATAACTCATTTAATTCATCTGATTGACAAGCATAAATAACTTTATAACTCTATTCTGGAAGAAATTGTCATGTGATATATTTTAAAGCAGTAGTATAGACATACAAAATACAGATGGCTTTTTACAATAATGCAAGTGTTTCTGAGAATTTGCATAACTATGCAGTATGATTTATAACAATTTCTATAACTATAATATTTTATTCTATTGACAATAATGAGTATAAGTAAAATGCTCATATACAAGCAATTCAAGGTTTTTTTTTGGAAGCTGTTGACTGCATTTACATGACAGAAAATAGATGCATCTTAATATATGTAATGTCTGAACCATATTAGCCAAAGTTTTTGATTTAAATGAATGTTAGAACTTATTTTTACATACTTTGAATAAATTAATATGTAAATATGCCTTTTTTTTTCTCTCTCTCCCTCTTTCACGTCTTTTATTTCTCTCTCTCCTCTTGGTTCCTAATATCAAGATTATTTGAATGCTATTTGAATATAAGTGTATTATATTACATAGATGTATATAGTAGTATGAATAGTTAAAAAAAAAGTTTATTTTAGTTTATATGATGCTGTTTTATCAAATGTGTAGTCTTGTCTTGCTAGATAATTGAATTGAAAGCTGTTAATTTAAGTTAAATATAACCAGTATTAAATTGATAAGGTGGTAGCTGAGGTACTGCTGCTTAGGGTAGGGGGTTAACTTGAGTGGTAAATACTACTCTAAGTTGGAGTTTTTAACTCCAGGCTGGATGTAAGGTTTAATCCTTACATTATTTTCACTTGTTCATTGTTATATGTATATAGTTTTGACATCCACAATATATTTTGTACACTCATTGTCACTACAAACAAAATTGAATCCTATACAAAATCCCATAAGAGATTCAATAAATACAGCTATATTTAAAGGTAGACCTAAAGGAGGAGATGTAACATTACTTATGTTATTTGTTATTTTGATCATAAGATTCTTAAGTTTTAAAAATGTCAAATGACATCTTTAAAGGGAATTTCTTTAAACATTAATGGATTGAATAATCCATGTAAAAGGGCAAGCCTAATAAGATACATTAATTTACATAAGGCCAACTTAGTCTTCCTGCAAGAAACCCATCTCTTGAAAAAAGATATTGATAAACTAGCCACAAACAAATATACAGTATTGGTTAGTTCAGAGCACACTCTGAAAAAAAGAGGAGTAGCTATTTTATGGAATAAAAGTATGCCCATTCCTAAAACCATTAAGTCTTATCAGGATGACAAAGGAATGTTTTGTATGGTTACAATACAAATTAATGGGAAGACTTACACTTTAATTAATGTATATTGGATACCTGGAATTGGTATTAATACAGTGAAACATCATCTTGATAAGATCATATCATTCTCTATAGGAGATATTATTTTAGCTGGTGACTTTAATTGTATACTACATGAAAGTGATACTACCACTATAGGAAAAAGAAGAATTACATCTAATGCAAAACATTTAAATGATTTTGCTAATTCTTATCATTTGAATGATATTAATAATCAGATAGATTCAAAATCATTACCATACACCTTTTTTTCTAACAGATACAAAACTTATTCAAAAATAGATAGGGTCTTTATTTCTAACCAGATGGTAACAGATTTAATTAATTCCAAAATCATTTCATGTCCTATATCTGATCATAATTCAATTGTTTTTGAATTCATGATAAAAAATACTCATAATGTTCAGATCAAAAGGATACCAGCATACTTAACTCAACTAAAAGACTATAAAGAATATATACTTTCAGAAGTAAAACATTTTTAGACATAAATAATACTCCTGAAGTCTCCATTGTCCATGTTTGGGATGCCTTAAAATCATATCTATATGGACAAAGTATCAGATGGTATAATAATAAAAGGAAATCTTGGGATAAGGAATTGTTAGATATTCAAAGTAAATTAGACTCTTATAAACATAATAATAAAGAAAATATTATGGACAAGAAAGTTATTGAAGAAATAAACAAACTAAATGAGAAATACAAAGAAATTTTAACTCATAAAGTTAAAATAACTTTAGAGAAATACAAGTTTTTGTCTTATTCAATAAGCCCCAAATACTTACATAGACTTAAAAATAAAGCAAAAAGGTTGAATAAACAAAACCATATCAAAGAAATCTTTTCTCTAAGGAAAAAGAAGAATGTTTCTAGTATACCAGAAATACTAGATGAATTTAGAAATCACTTTCACAAAATTAACCATAATAACATTAACATGGCACCTAAAGATAAAATAAAAGAGTTTATAACCACAAACATAAATAAAAAGCTTAATAAACAACAGATTAAACTATTGGGCAAAAGTATTTCATATACAGAGGTTATTACACAAATAAATAAGCTTAAATCAAACAAAGCACCGGGTAATGATGGTATTATACCAGAGATATATAAAATCCTTTCTAAAAGTACATATTCATTAATACATAAGGTTTTTATTTTGGCCCAAACTGAGTTAATAACCCCCCCATCTTGGCAATATACATTTATTTCGCCAATTTTAAAACCTAATAAAGATCCAACTAGATGTACTTCATATCGGCCCATCTCATTACTTAATGTTGATTATAAAATGTTTATGAGTATTTTTGCTGATAGATTGAAGACAATCATTCCCGGCATTATAGATATAGATCAGACAGGCTTCATTGTAAATAGAAATACTTTTGATAATATAAGAAGAACTTTAACATTAATTGGTTTTGCAAATAGGAAAAAGAAAGATTTAACACTTATTAGTCTTGATATAAGTTCAGCATTTGATTCAGTAAGTTGGGATTATCTGTTTACCTTACTGAAGTGCACAAACTTCTCAGATGCATTTGTAAATCTAATTGAGCATTTATACAAAGGAACATTGGCTTATATTAAGGTAGGAACATATGTTTCACAAAAAATACCCATTTTTAAAGGTACAAAACAAGGATGTCCACTTTCTCCACTATTATTCACTTTAGTAATGGAGCCTTGGTCTAATTTGATCAGAAACAGTACTGACATAGAGGGTTTTGAAATAGATGAAAATACAACATCCAAAATTCAACTTTTTGCAGATGATGTCCTAATTACATCAGCAGGATCTAATTCTTCTATGCAGTCTCTATTTGATAAAATGATGAATTTTAAAATTATTTCTTTTTTAATATTCAATGAAGAAAAAACTAAAATACTACCTATATATACACTAAAAAAATATTCTCATTAGTGATTTTACTAACTATGTACCCAATTCAGGTCAGATAACTTATTTAGGTATAATACTATCTAAAGATATTAAATCTATTATATATAATAATTATAATACCTGTTTTCTTAATATACAAAATCTTTTTAATACCTGGAATAATATGTTTTTTACTATGGAGGAGAGACTTACAATTATTAAAATGATAATATTCCCCAAGATTTTATACTTAATACAATCAATAATACTTCCACCTACAAAAATAATTATCAAGAAACTGAATACACTAATGTTAAATTTCCTATGGGCACCTAATAGACCTAGGATTGCATTAAAGAAACATACTAATAGCTGGTCTCAAGGGGGTATTTCTTTTCCAGACTTTAATTTATATACTATCTCTTCTATTGTAAAAGTTATTACTTTATTAATGGATCAGTCATATGTCACAAAATTGAAAGATTATTGGGAGCTAATTAGTATGCACTTCATGAAAATCTCCTTAACACATAAAAATATGATTGTAAATAACTCCATGTTATGGTTACTAAAGGAATTTTGTACTCCACCTATTACACCTAAACATATGGTTTGTTACTCATTAAATATTATTATTAGCTATCGTAACTTTATATTCATGCACCCTAAGTATAGGGAATGGAATTTTATTATATTCCCTATAATGTATACTCAGGGTATGCTTTTGTCATCTACTTCTGAAGGAACTCATTTAGCTATAGATAATGATCTAAAGTACTGGTATCAGTTGATATCTGATAAAGTTAAAAATCTAGATTTCTTAAAACAAGAATTTGATCTAAGAGAAACTTGCTGGTTAGAGGTTCAGACCTTTAGACAACATCTCATTAATAAAATAGATCTAATGTCTATAACAGTTAAAGAATCTATTCCAACACTGATTGATTACTTGATATTAAATTTACAACATAAAGTTTCTGATAAAGGTAAACTTTCATACATACATAAAATTATCAGACAAGAAACTTTTACAGTGTAGATACATACTGGAATTATTTCACTTCTATTAATGGGGACCCACCAAATCAACAAGATAAACAATATATATTGGAATCTGCCTATAGAACTACGTCTTCCATTGTCTGGAGACTTTATACATGGAAATTTTACATAGATCTTTTTATACACCTTTGATGATGAATAAAATAAATAATAAAGATAATCTATGTAAGAGATGTAATGTAGAAATTAATGCTGACTGGGCTCATATGTTTTATGACTGTATAAAATTGAAAGAATACTGGAAGTCAATTAATGAATTTTTGCAGGCTCTTTTTACAGATAATTTCATTATTTCTAAATCTCTTATATTATTCAACACACCTGTACCTCAAAGTGTTAAAAGGTTAAGCTTCCCTTGTTATGGTCTATTCTAGCAGTGGCTAGGAAAATAATAACCAGAAATTGGATTTCAGATACACCTCCTTCATTCAATGAATTTAAAAATGTTATGAACATAGTGTGCCATATGGAAATAAACACAATTAGGTCAAGAACAACTAGAAAAACATCTTATTATATTGTATGGGATAATTTACAAAATTTGTTTAAAAAATCCTAATTTCAATAGCATGGTATTTTAGTTTAATTAATTGATCTGATTGTAGTGGATGTCTTTGTAAATACTTTAGTTGTTTTGTTGAATGTTATAATCATATCTATTTTTAATTAATTGTATAAAATTATGATATTTCTCTTGTATGTTAAAACAATAAACCTGTTTTGAAAAAAAAAAAAAAGAAACCCTGCTTCCTTATATTCCACAGGGCAACATTCATTTATAATCAGATTGTATCCTCTTATTCTCAGACACCAGTTTGAAATATGACATTTGCATAAGCTAAAGGATTTAGTTATGGTTCTTAAAGGTTTCTACAACTTTCTGCTGTAAAACAGTTTTCCTCAAGATTATACATTAAGCTCTTTTAGTCATTCTCTTTATTTTTACTTGATTTCTGATGCAGATTAACCAAATATATATTTTCCTTTCATTTAAAATTAGAGCAACCTGCAACAGCGAGCTCCCCATATTTATACACAGTACTCCAGATGGTCATTTTACCAGCAGTATGGGGAGGTACAACAACATTTTTTTATTGCTGTTAAGCAACATTTCATTATTGCATTAGCCTGTGCATCTGTTGCCCCATGCTGCTTGTCTATATTTATCTGATATCATGATAACTGCCCAAAAGGTGACCTTATCCACTAAATGGGCCACTGATTTGGGAAGAATCCTGGGCTTGGAATCACTGACGAAATCTGTATGAACTTTGCTATGTCATACAAGTTTTGCTGATACAATTCACATGTATTTTACAGACCTTGGAGTGCCAGATATACCCTGGAATGCTTTGTAGGAGGTGTCAACCAGTGTAGGGTCTCAGGATCATTGTTGCAGACATTTGGTTTTAGTGTTTGTGGAAAAAGAGAGAGAGTTGTACATGCCCTTTCAGTGTTAAATCAAATATGTTTAAGGTAGGCTTAGGACTCTGGAAATGGGGTATTCTGATATTGACTTTTACTGACAAAATATCAAAGTGCAGCTAAGATTTGGAATATATTTAGTTTAAAGATGAGAAGGTGAAATCTTTGTTGGTCATGGATTCACTGTCTATGTGAAGTAGAGCTTGAAAAAACAGACCTCCAAATCATCAAGGATGGGTTCATTGGTAGGTACTAGTTTAGGTGCCCTTGTGTGTTATTTTAAGCCTAAGCAATTTCCCTCAAAGGTAAGAATCAAGCCCTACACCTTATATCTGTAAGGTAAATAACTTAACCATCATGCCAACACCCAGTATGACTTTCTTCCAAAGAAAAAAGGGTCTAGCTGTATGTAGATGAAGGTGCAGCAATGTGGTAAGTATGAAAAGGTAGTGCTGGGAAGGATGTTTGTCAGGATGATATCGAATAAAGCATTTCCCCTTGTTCCGCAGTTTTTAAATTAGTTTGAGATTGCTAAGGTTATAAAGTCTTGTAGTTTTGTCCCTCTTTTGCTGGTCGAGACATAGGTCTCCCAATTAATGATGGGGTAATTCATGTCACCAATTAGAAAAGCATTTTCCATATTGGGTGGGACTATAAGTTTAACATGGAACTGGTAATGTTTCTAGAGTGACATGAAGGTGGTGTACTAATTGTAGTTTGTGGTGTTATTGTAATCTGAATGTGAAGTATTTCATGCCCACAATTTGTTTCTATAAACCTAATGTTGAAGACTTGAACTATAAAAATCAATTTACCACTTCTTTGGTCAGTGGAGCAGAATGGTTGGCAAAAGTTGTAATCAGATACTTATAGAATGCAAGACTGGTCTTTTAATCATGTTTGTGTAACATTACATAATTATCTCAAAGGCTAGGTAGCCGTCTAATCAGCATATATATGTTATATTTAGGATGCAGGCAATGATTGATTCCATTTTTCAACTTATTGTTACCTGCATATTTTAGCTTGATAAATCCATTAATTTAACCTTAATTAAACATTTCATTCATGATGGTGATTACATTTATGCAATGTAATGAACTATACAGAACTATAGCTGGCAATAAATAATAGGAGTCCAGACAAAAATAGTGAAGAAAAAGGCCAGAAAATGAAAATGGTATACAAAACTGTAACAACAATCAACACAAGTCTGGAAAATATGTAGAATATTAAAACTGCCCCATATAATTAAAGTTACATTCCAATAAAGATAACATTTTATGGGCCACTTAAAATAGGCTTCAGAGACACAAGTCTGAAACTAGAATGGTGGACAACTGGAAAGGAAAAGTATGTGGTAGGCCATTGACCATCCAATGTCAGTTGGATCCTACACGTTACCAAAACCCTATTGCCAGCAGATTAAAATGGAAATGCTAGGAATAGAAGACAAGAAAACATTTAAAGGAAAACCGCACCCAGAAACTCAAAAAACATGTTTATTTCATCATGGTTTGGTGTTTCCTACATTTTAACACAATTTTGGGACTATTTACAGGTTTTTAAATATGTTTATACATAATTTCTTTGTCTAACCACATGGGGTCTGGCATCTTGAAGTAATTCTGACTGTTTAGTCTACCTCTAGGTATCCCACAATGCAGTGCTCATCTGTAAAATGTTACATCATGCAGGCCTCTTTCTTCCTAAAGCTCGTCACTGAATTGATTTTACAAGCATACACTGCTGTCTTTCAGTCAGTTAGTTTTAAGTAACATTTTATGCCATTCAGTGACTACTTAAAACATAAACAGTGCAAATGCCACAGAACAGACTTTCAAAGTGCTTTTTACTGCTGCTTCTTTTTAGAATGGCTAAATTGCAGTTTTGTATGTGAAGCCTGAATTGTACTACTTTGACTCATCTCTCATCCCCTTTACACCTAACTTCCCTAGAAGTTAAAGTGCTAAGGGTAATTTGAGCTGTTACCTGCTGGGATTGAGAGCTCATAGCAGGAGACTTGAATCATGTACTGTTTCTTTGTTCTAGACTTTACTTTCTGTATGGGTAAAGGAAGGACCAGGGAGCTGTAACATCACTGCATGGGTGGGTTTTTATGATGGTCATGATGATGTCAGTTCAGGGAGGGAATTGGCCAGAAAACCACCTGTAGTCAGTGGCCTTGATTACATCAATGAATTGGGGACTTTTTCATCCTGTAATAAAAGTTTTTTTTAAAAGTGAAACTACCACAGTACAGTAAGGTACTGTTCTAGTGGAGAGTAGCAGTTAATTTAAAATATTTTAAATGCTGATTTGTGGTTTATTCATAGCAGCGACAATAAATAGGGAGAAAAAGGACAGAGAACATGAGCACTTAATAATAGAATTCCATTCTTGTCCTTTAAATAGATGAGACCCAGGACATATAGAGATCTGCAAATGAGTAATAATACAGTAAGTATAGGGCTTACCCTCACCAGAAAACAACACAAACCACACAGTACAGTTCTAAATAAGAAAGAAGCACCAGCTAATACCTTGGTAATTAAATTCTTCACTGCTTGAAGGAGGTTGAGGTAAATGTCATGAGCACAGGTTAAAGAGGATTGTACAGGTCCAAGCAAGATGGTACTCAAGCATGAATGCCCACTTTCTCATCAGAGTTTGCCAAATCAAATATTTGTACAGAAAAATCTTTGTAGAATGAGCCAGCTTAAGGGATCAGGGGATAAAGTTATGACTATGACTCCGATTATTTATTTATTTATTTATTTATTCATTCATGTATTGGGAAAGTCAGATTGTGCACGACTGCCCTTTTTTTAGCACAGACCCAGTGAGAAAAAGATCTAAGCTAACAAATGTAATGCAATCAATATTTACAATAACAAATTTTATAATACAATTACAGTGTATACATTGCATAGTAGTATAATAAAATTTGTATTGATTTTCAAAAACATTAATATACAACATAGTATTGAGACTACAGATAGAAGGGTAGTGTATATGTTAGGTAGGAGTAATGTAGGAAATACACTGCAGTGAGGTTAATTTGGTGGTTTAAATGATGGTATAAGATGATGAGGGATGTTAGGGGAAACTATATCCCAGCTGATGAGAAAGGACAAAGTTATGAGGGAGAGATGAAGTGTACATTATTGAAACAGAGACTGACCCCAGCAGCCCTTTGTGCTTTTACATGATAAAAAGTTGTTTATCATTTGATCAAAGGGGCAGTTTGGTAGACAACGTTGGAGTATGGGGCTAATTGCTGGGGAGATAAATGGAGTACAGACAATTTTGTTGGTTAAGATGAACTGGGTATAATATAGCTGGTGAGGCAGTTAGAGTCAGTTTAGTGTTTTTAATGCTAAACACTGGTGGGTCTAGTAAAATTTTTTTCCAAGCAAATCTGATAACTTTGTTGTAGCATTGTTCAAGTTTAAATGAGGCTTATAGGTTGGTCATGATAAGGGTTCCATATATTAGAGAGGATAAGAAGTAAGTTATAGCAAGTTACCTTGGCAGAGTCTGTAAGGAATGTCTTTACTCTTTGAAGGAAACCTATAGTTTGATGAGTTTTCTTGATGCTCTTGTGGATATGTAAATCACATTTAAGACTGTCATTGATTGTCATGCCAATTAGTCTTGTATGTGAAGTAACTTCAAACATGGGATTATTTAATAACCTAGAGTCATCTAGCAAGCTGGGCACTGGAAGATTTTGCAAGGAATCATGGGATTGATCAGATTATGCTAGCTAGCCACCAGTCCTAGGAGATGGAGATAGTACAGCTGTGTTACCCACACCCAGAGGTGAATTGAGTGCACAACAGGCAGTGGATGGACAAGGGAAGACAGCAGAAGGACAACATTTGATTTTTTTTAAAGCTTTGCATTAATGGATGTCCTCAGAGCATGAGTATGGAATCAGTGCCCTCAGAGCATGAGTATGGAATTACTGGCCTCAGAGCATGAGTATGGAATTACTGCCTTGCATGAAAAGTATAACAGCCTCTTACTCTGGAAAGAATTCCATTGTCAGTAAACAGAGGAGGATTAATATTATATCTGAAAATCCAGCTCTACTACTTGAGATTGAATATCACCTCCAAGTACGGAAATAAAAGTGAGTTTGCAATAATGTATTCCCTCTGGAAAGAGGATAACCTCCATGATGATATGTGATGTGTTACTTCTAGGATGATGGAGAGAACAGATGGATCAAGACAATGACCAAGGGCAGTGCTAAATGAACATGTCAGACTGAAGTTAAAAGATTACAATAACAAAGTTCCAGTGAGAGAAACATGGTTACTTTAAAACAGAAGGTACCTGAGTGACAGTAAATTATCTATGAATACTCTTAGATTTCTAATGTTTGCAACAAACTACAACCCATTACTGTTATAAAAAAAATTAGAGAAACAGATGTTGCGTTTTCAGATCTTGATATATTTAACAGCTCATATAATCAAGGATGGGATCTAGACAGTCCTTCAGAATAATACATATTATACATATGCATCTGAGTTAAGGAAAGGTATACCTGCAAGTCATCCACATCGCACTTGTACTATCTATCTCACCCAAAATGAAATCTCTCAGCAGAAATATGTGTTCTGTAAACAGTAAGGGGCAATCAAGCCTCGCAACAGTTTGCAGATCTACAGGAAACTGATGCAACATGCTAAATTAACCAAATCTTTCATCCAGGAAACCCCTCCTCCCCCCAACCTAGCCCTACAGACATTCTTCTCCAAATTGCTACTAACATTAACTCCTATTTCATAGACTCCATTAGCAAACTAACCAGCCATCCTACCTCCAACTCTATCCCACACACAAACTCTCCAAAACTTCCAACATCTCCTCTGCCTTCTTCCTGAAAACTGTATCCACCAACTATATCAAATCCCTACTTGTTAAACGTAAGCCATGCTCCTCCTCAGCAGATGATCTCCCTCTACTCTTTCTCCAGAAAGCTGACAGTTCAATAGCCTTACCCATCTCCATTCTCATTAACCGATCCATCACTGAGGGCAAAGTCCCAGCAATCTGGAAGAAATTCTACACTCTACCCATCCATAAAGGTGGCAGCTCCACCAAACTATCCAACTTTAGGCCCACTGCAATTCTGTCACCCCTCTCAAAAATCCTGGAAAAATGTGTTCACAAACAAATCCTACAATACCTCATACAAGAGAACCTAATCACCCCCACGCAACATGGCTTTTGCCCTGGTCACAGTGCCTCTACTGCCCTCATCTCCTTTATCAACACCATATCACAAGCCAGAGACCAGAACAAACTAGTCTCTTGCGTCTTTCTTGATCTCCCAAAAGTTTTCAACACTGCCTCTCATCCTCTCCTATTAGATAAACTCACTGAACTCAACCTTTTTACCTCTACTATCTCCTGGTTTTCTACCTACCTCAGCAATTGCTTTCAGTCTGTAAAATGGCTTTCTGCAATCTCCTCAGAACTCCCCATAAACATGGGTGTTCCCCAAGGTTCTATACTGGGCCCACTATTATTTAATATTTTTAACATTCAGTTATCTACTTCTACTCCACTGTCTTCTCTGGTACAGTATGCTGATGACTCAACAGTCATCTCTATAACTGATACCCTCTCAGATCTACATACTACAACTCAAAACTCCTTTCTGTCCATTGAAAAATGTCTCAACCAAAACCATCTAATCTTAAATGCAAAAACGACTAAACTCTTGCTTTTTGTGCCAAAATCAATGCATCATCTAAAACCTACTTTCTCTACATTGTCTTACATTAACACACCCATCACATTAGAAATCCTCGCCAAACTACTTGTAGTCATTATAGATGACCAACTAAAATCTGACCTACATGTACTCAGTGACATTAAGAAATCACACCAAACACTTGGAGTCCTCTATAGGAACAAACACTTTTTATCCAGTAAAGCCAACTCAGCCCTATCCCATGCCTGTCTACTACCAACTCTTCTCTACAGCTCTCAAGTACTCACAAACCTACAAACTACCCTTCTTTCTAAATTAGAAACTACCTATAACAAGGTTGCTAAATTTCCAGCAGAACTCCCATACCTATCCCACCACTGCCTAACACTCAGGAAACTAAACTGGTTAGAGCTTCCCCATAACCTTCACATCTCTCAGCTTCAGATTATACACTCTGTACTGCACCAACCATCTTTTTGTCCCAGCATTTCCTCTATTATCTCCTGCTACTCCCCACCCAGGACACTCCAGAGCTCAAAACAACATCTTCTTACCATACACAAGCCAAAGAGGAACTTTGGCAAAAACGTTTACAGCTATCCACCAGCTGGAAACTGGAACAAACTTCCTCTTGACATTCAAAATATTAAGCCCAAGTATAATTTCTGAAATGCATTAAAATAGCACCTAAGCAATATAAGACTTTGTCAGTGTAAACATCCCCCAGATTGACCTTTATTTCTCTCGGCCAATGACTACCTCTCAGCTGAACTTAAGATAAAGAATGTGAACATTTCTATTTCTGCATTTGGTACTCTGCGCTACAGTACTCTACAGATTTGAGAGGTTTTAGAAGATATTAGCTATCTTATGTTCTTTATTCTCTAATTTGTAAATCATATTTTATATAACTATGTTTTGATGTCTATGTAGTAGTTATGTAATTGTGGAGCTTTTCTCCCCAGGTCTCCATTGAAAAAGGGCTTCAGCACAGCTGGACCAACCTGGTCAGCAAATGTCAAATAAATAAATGTGCTGTGCCCCAAAAGATAAAAGGAAAATTGTCTATGACTGTGAATGCAATTGTCTGTTCTGTCAAATGCAGCTCAGAAATCAGAGACTAAGGCAAAATATAACATTTTAATCTCTTGTCCCTAAGAAGTTATTTATGACCTCACTTATATGGATATTAGAGGCCATGAGAGATGAGGCATTTACGTACCTAAAAGTATTCCAGTTTCTACAAAACCATTCCTATAAAATGAAGATCTGAGAAGGTCAGAAATTTTTGAGTTTATACAAGTCAAGCATATACTTCATGAAGGCAGGGGTAATCAGGGCTTCATTATGTATAGATTTAGAAAAAAAAACTCCATCATTAAGAAGGGATGCATAATCTGGAAAACAACTTTATTTAGGGATTCTGTGCATGATTTAATCAGGTCTATCCATGATTCAGTCCAGATTTGGTCCACTGTAGAAATTACACTACCGGTTTGTTTTTCTTGTATTTAAGTCAATATATGAAAAAGTCAGTCAGCATAGTGCAGAGTATTTACAAATAGATTATCACTTATCTCAGTGGAATTGTTAGATAGGAGGGTATGAATAATTAAGACAGCCTTATCCAAAAAGAACCATGCAGCAGCTTCACATTCCAAAAAAGAAGAATCCCGTTGGACCACCCAGCAGACTAATCTGCCAATGGCCTGGAAAAGCTAAGCTCAATGTTTAGAAGTAGCAGGGATCTCCTTCAATGGAAATTTGGCCTTATTCCAGGAGATCTCTGAATTTTAGACCAAACAGTGGTCATTCAGAATAAGGTTGACATCCAAAATATAGTTTTAGTATCACCAAGCACTGTGTAACCCAAAACGAACAAACTGAACGGACAAGCCGCAAACTCGAAATAAAATCTTTCTTATTAACATGAACTGTGTCTAATCAATATTGTACATGCTTGTGTAAATTGTAAAGCATTATAATACTGTAATGCTGACAGTTGTCATAATGTTTATAAACTTGAAAACATTTATCCACAGTATTATAATGCTTTACAATTTACACAAGCATGTACAATATTGATTAGACACAGTTCATGTTAATAAGAAATTTATTAGGAGGCTAACAATAGTTTGAACTTTTACTTATACAATATAAAACCAGTTTAGATGCTGTGAACAATAAGAACACATCAGATAATAACATTTTTAATGTTAAAAAGTTATTTTGTAAACTTTAGGATAGTATATTGTAATATATATATATATACACGTATATTTTTTTATATACTTTTTATATTTTTGTATTAAGTACATATGAAATAATTATGGAAACTTCATGACATCATATCCTGTTGAAGGGTTTATAAGACATGTGTTGGGGAGGGCACATGTTTTTGTTTCTGAAGAAGTTCACGTTTTTTAATTAAAGTGAAAGAAAGCGCTAAAGCTATACCTGCCTCTATTGTATCCTGTGTTCACCTTGCTGTGTTGAATTTTTTATTTCAAAATATAGTTTTCTTTCACGCTTGTTCCAGTGTCCAATACCATTTCATGTCATGAAGCTTGAAGTCACACTATGGTTCATAGGAAAAGGCAATCATAGGAAGTACCCTAACAGTGGCAAGGTTCTCAACAGCACCCATGATAGCCTGAATATAATTTATTTGATTAGCTTAGCACCAGGTGATCTAATAAAAAGGAATCCTTCTCTGAAGCAAATCCGATAATGGAGAGGTATGGGCACACACGCATTCTACCACCCCATTCTGATATGCCTACAGCCAACACTCTCCAAAGCTAAGAACACAGTATCCATGGGGCCAGACAACATTCCAGGCTGCGTTCTGCATGAATTACAGAACGAACTGGCACCCCACCCACCTAAGTACCATGTTCAACCATAGCCTCACTTCAGGCTTTGTGCCTACTGAATGGTGCACAGCAAAGGTTATCCCACTCCACAAAGTGGATGCCACCACAGACCCCGGGAACTACTGCCCCATTAGCCTGATGAGCCTGGTCTGCAAGGCCATGGAACGCATCATCCTGGAACTTATAAACAAATATATAGGTAACCTCCAAACTCTGAAACCCACTCAGTTTGTGTTTGTAAAAGGTAGATTATGCCTCCTAAACCTGAATGACTTATTTGAAGCAGTCACCAGAGCCGCAGACAAGGGTAAAGTGGTGCACATAGCCTATCTTGACCTTGCCAAGGCTTTTGACACCACTCCCCACTCTGGTATTATAGATAAACTCACTAGAGTGGGCATAAATCCCTACATCACAAGATGGGTGGTCAACTAGCTCACTAACAGAACACACACAGTGAAAGTAGCCAACTCCAAATCTGACTTCAGACCAGTGACAAGTGGAGTACCACAAGGTTCTGTCCTGGATCCTCTCCTGTTCAGTATCTACTGCTCAGAAGTCCAGGCTAATACAGCTGGTCTCTGGCTGATGAAGTTCGCAGATAACTGCAAACTAGGAGCCATAATAGAATCACCCAAGGATGTGGAGATTTTACAAAGAGGCCTCACAGAGACTGGTGCTTTGTGTCAAAGTCATGGCCTCAAGCTCAACCCCAAGAAGTGCATTGTCATCCCCTTTGGGAAAAACACCATACCTATGAACTACCATATAGGCAGTAGCCTACTAAACACCGAAAGTCTGATAAGAGACCTTGGTACACAGGTGGACAGTAGTCTCTCCTTTGATAATCACCTCGCCACAGTAGTCAGGAAATCCTTCTACATGGCACACGTCATCACAAGGGTGTTCTCCTCCAGAAAAAAAGAGGTAATTGTTTCTCTCTATTCATCCCTCATCAGACCCATTATAGAGTACAATGCCCCATTTGGCATGTACCTCGCAGGACATCTACAACAACTAGAAAGGCCACAGAAATACCTCACTAAGAGGATTAGTGGCCTCAAACAGATGCTATATGCAGACCATCTCAAAAAAACTCTGGCTCTATTCCGTCACATATTGCCTACTCAGCACTGACCTATGCCTAACATACAAAGTCATGTCTAACCTAGATTTGATGGACATGGTACACTAAAAGAAATCCCAAGCTCTCTGAGCCACACACTCCAGAGCTCTAAACCTTGTCACCACACTAAACAGAACATGATGGAGGGATAGATTCCTGTCCCAGAGACTTCCCATGCTCTGGAACAGACTACCCATTCATTTCAAACAAAGCTCCTCATTAGCCCTATTTAAGAAAAATTTTGACAATTGTATGGAAAACAGGAAATTCACCCTGGGGATCACTTCTGTGGCTGTGCTCGACAGGGGCACATGAAAATAAATTTCTTGGGTGGCGAAAGCCAGGGAACCTTTTTGGCTAGGCTTATATAGGCTCTAGGGCCAAAAGCATAGTACTTGCATATGAACTAAAGTATTCAGTCTCATAAATGTTCCCTAAAGTGGGTATGAAACTGGTAACCCTATGTGAATAGAAACTCCCTCTGTGGAGCCAAAATCTTATGTAATTTGAAAGAAGTTGCATAAAAAGACATCACCCTAGATTATAAAGTCATCTAGAAAAACAATTACAGACTGCAACTCACATTTTCCTGTAAAATGGTGAATCTTGGTAGACCTGATGATGCCAAATATGGTCAAAAGTTGTCATACAGACATGTCTCCATAATAAATGTTAGACTTAACCTCTTACAACAAATTCAGAACAATGCCAGGCTTGTTGTATGTTTACCAAGCAGGTCTTGTTAATCTGCAGGCAATAGAGAAATGGCTCCCTAGCTTATAACATTAAGAGGCAGTGAAGAGTCTGAGCTCAGCATGATTTTTTTTTTAGAGTAGTAACTAGTCATCAAAGTCAAAGTAGGCCTAAGCTAAACATATTTATTTATTTTACATTTGTTAACTAACTGGGAAAGTCTGACTGGATTTTGGTTCATTTTCAGTGGAGGCCCAGGGAGAAAAGCTCCATAGAATACAGTGGAACTATGACAATTTTATACTTATGTACAAGAACAGATTCATACTTTGACACTTATATACTTTGTACAGAAACACTTACAGAAAGGTGAACAGATTCATACTTTGACACTTATATACTTTGTACAGAAACACTTACAGAAAGGTATTCTGGTTATGCCAGAATATATAATAGGTTTGAGAATTATAAACTTTTATGCATGAACATAGTAATTTTAGTTGTACATAGATGTGTAAGTTCCCTTGTAGTTCATCAGTACACTAACTAATCTAACATATGAACACCAGGCCTTTAGTAAACATCCTGCATATAATGAAAGAGAAGGACGTGTGCAAGGAATATCATCATCATCATCATCAGAGGTGCGTTAAACTAAGGTTAATTATGCTTTGTATATAATTAAAGGAGAACCCCACCCAAAAGTCGTGTTTTTCTTTCCAAAAAAGTGTTTTGCCTTCCCTGTAATCCAAAACTAAACACTTCACACATAGAAAAAAACATCATTTAATTATTATGTTTCTCTTTCTTTTCTGCATCTGTCTCATCACAACAGCTACTAAGAATGGCAGAGTAATTAGGTTAGGTAATTTATCCCAAGTACAGAGCCATTAAGAAAACAATGACATTTAAATGTGTCTCATCAGTTACAAATTGCCAGCAACACACCTCAGATAAATATTGTAGCCTGGAGTCCAAACAAGGGCAAGGCTTTCAAGCTTAGTTTTCAGATATAAATGTATTTCCCTTTAATAAAACTCAGTGCCACAAAGAAAGACACAAATATGTTAATCTAACTCTTGTTACTTTCTGCCAGTATATGATTTTGTATTTTTTCTACACTTCTGCAAAAGTGCATGCCTCTCCTGGAGTTTGGGAAGAAAGATTACCATCAAAGACGTAAATTCTAGCTGCACTATTTAAAACTGTGAATGCAACACAAGCCATCTTAGCCGAAATAACACCTATTAGTCACAGGGGTCAGATTTCTCACATTTGAACACTGAACTACAGTTGTTACTTTCAAAAGAACAATTAGCTACATTTTCAAGCCTGTCATTCAAACATTCCTTAAAATGCTGCAACAGAGGTGGCCACTAATGAAAATGAAAGGAAGCAAATTAATTTAAAATGCGGATTGATGTTGACGTGAAAAGTTAGCAGTCACAGCATTGTGATGAGAGAGAAAACTACAGCCAACCATAACGATTTCTTTCTATCTCTGTAATATGACATCAGAAAGGTGAAGGCACTGACTGTAAAACAAAATAATGCTAGCAACAGCAGCCTCCTTCAGATCATTTTAGGGTATAACAAATTAAAAAAATAATACTAACCATATACTTTGATACTGTGATACAGCGGCATTAGCAATGCAGAAAAATTCAACATTTGCTGAGAAACATATGTTTTTTTCAGTTGTTGTATGGGATTCTAATTTAACTCTGAAAAAATAGTTTCAAAAACACTGTGATGAAATAATAGTAAAGCCTGCAAACATAAAAAGCAGGCATGTATTAAATATTGCAAATGCCTCTCAAACTCTAAATGGGACAAATTTGGATAAAGCTAAAAATAGTGGGGGGATGAGTATTTCAACATTGCTCTTATAACCTTAGAAAGTGTTAGCATAAACTTTCCTGCCATTATATGTAGACAATAATTAGCCAGAACACCACAAACTGAATGAGGAACAGACCAAAAATATGAGCCAAACAGCTGGACATTCTGATAAAATCTGAATAGTTTTGAGGAATGGGGAACCATAACTGTTAACTTTAATAAACTCATCCTACATGAAATAAATTCAAACAAGATAAGGATTCTCTTGATATAAATTGACAGTGTAAGGCTAGTTTACCAGACATAATAAAAACACTTTTCATTTTGATGTGTTAAATTACTAGTATGTACTTCTGGACAGAAGGTACTGCGGTGGTGGTGTTGCGGTAGCGTTGTCGCCTCACAGCAAGACGTCCTGTTCGATTCTCAGCTAAAGCATCTTCTGTGTGGAGACATGCATGAATGGGTGTACCTTCGTTGAAGGTTGTACGTCAGGGCTGGCAACTCGGTACGTAAAAATCTGCTGCCAATCATTAGTGGACCGGAGTTCTGCTGTGGCGACCCTTAACCGGGAAAAGCCGAAAGATACAACAACTTCCAGACAGAAGGTGAATAAAAACTCAGACCTATGTTAGACAGCAGGTAATCAGTAATAAATTAAACTGCACATGTCCTCTACAAAATTTGTAAAACACAAAGGATACTAATAACTTGAAAGATGGTGTTTAGCCAATAGGAAGCTAATGATCAGTGAAAGCAGATAAACCAGCAGAAGATCAGGAATGTGTCTGATGATAACAGATTTCCCCTAGACAAAAAGATTACTCCAAACATGAGTACTAAATGCCCAATTACTTACTGTGATTCATATCTACTAGCTAGCAATAAAAAAGCCAGTCAGGAAGCCTTATATATGCTATTGATATTATTCCAATGTGCAGGAAGCAAAAATCATGAAGGAGTTAACTGTTTTTAGATCAATGTCTGTTAAAAACATCATGTGAGTCTGTTCTTGAAATACATACATACTCACAGATATGCGATTTATGCATGCACACATGCATCTGTGTGCAAACACACATGTGCGCGTGCACACACACACACACACCAAAAAGGATGAAAAAGTCTTTCAGTTTAAGCCAGAATCTCCATAAGAAGCCAACATGAGAGAAAACATATCTGGCACAGGCGATGACAGTAGTGCAAGTCGAAAAATAAGTTCATCATCCATTTAGCCCCAAAAGATCAGCTACTAGATGAGAAGGAAAAACCCTAGTTTAGTGTTCCTGAGTCATCCAAGATCACAGACTGGGAGTTGCTCCAGAAACTGCATAGACAACAACAAAGCTGTCATTCTATATACACATATACACAAACTTGTAGCAGAGTGCAGCACCAAACCCAGGATCAAAATAAAATCAGCCCACAGAGACCACACCAAAGTAAAATATCCCATAAAAAAATCAAGTGGGGCTCAAAATAAGGCACCAACTGACAGCAACAGTCATTTTGCACAGGACACAGATGAAAAAGTGAACATTAAACCGGTACAACAAAACGATAAGTCAGACTATATATTAGAATAAGTATAATAAATAGTATTTGTTAAAACCAGATCTAGTCTCATTGTTTCTGCATCCCATTTTGTATTACCCCTGTTGTTTAACTTAGTATTGTGGCAAGAAAAATTGCATACTATTCATGAATTCTGCAAGATCACCTACAACAATGTTTAACAGGAGCAAATCCAGTACTAGTCCCTCTGGTATGTCACTGGTTACCATTCCTTTATGTGCTTTAAGCTCATTATACCCTCTGTGTTGCATTATCCATGAAGTTTTTTAATCATGTCATGGCTGCAGGATCCTTTCTGTATTTAGTGCCAAATCTCAGTAATTCATTTCTAGCAAGTGTTAACTCATGTAGTCAAAGATTCATACATGGTACAACACAGGGACTGCCACTTTCTGATTTAAAGCTGTGGTTACTCACTTAAAGAATTCCATTACATTTGTTAGTTACCACATTTCTGCTGTGAGTCTTTGTTGCAATTGGCCTTTGCCCACCATGCTTTCAGAGGGTCAAAGATTCTTTACTGTAATAGTGCTTCCATAACTTTCCATACAGCTGATAACAAACAAACAAGACAATAGTTTTCAGCCTCTGCCTTGATCCAATAATGATAAAGTAGATTCAAATCTATACTCTTCCGGTAATTCAAAACCTTTGCATTGCAATTTCTTGATGCAGAAATAAGTAGCCTATCTAGTCTACTTTTGAAGTGCATCTAACCTCACCTTTTGTGCCCATTAATATGCCATTTGATGTTACTGTATATTCCCTGCCACCTACTGATTCAGGGAGTCAACTACTTAGGTCCATAACTCTCCCCATGAAGTACTTCATGAGACCATGAAGGATGGCGCAGTGGTGCAGCAGTTTGCATTGTCACCTCACAGCAAGAGGTTCTCCAGTTCAATTCTCAGCTGGGGTACCCTCTGTGCAGAGTCTGCATGTCCTTCTTGTGTTTGTGAGGGTTTACTCCTGGTGCACGTCTTTCCTCATACATTTCAAATACATGCATCTGGAGCATTTCTCCCAGGGCCTCTACTGAAAATTGGCTTGTTCCAAGTCGGACATTCCCAGTAAACAAATGTTAAATAAAAAAAATTTGTTCCTCTATCCTGTTGCTGTTCTTCCTTTTCCACTTCTGTCCTTTCTTTTGCAAAGACTCCTTTTTATCCCTGACATAATCTTGTGCACACATATCATGGCCCTCCTCTCAATTCTGGTCCTTAGTCAGAAGTGCTCCAACTACTTTATTTGCTGGTTATATCCTCTGCCCTCCATCTCAAGCACCTTGATAGTGGTATAGTGGCATTCATCTGGACTCCATCCAGCAACCTGATGTCCCTCTCATTTTATGGCCCCAGAACTGCATGCACTTCTCAATGTCTGGCCTGACCAGTGCTCAGGCCCAGTGGAGCAGGAACATTTCTTTTTGTTTGCTTCTGGAATCTATCTCCAGAGTATATAGCTCAACATTCTGTTTATTGTTGCCACTCTACCCTCTCATTCTGCTCCTGGAGGTTCAATTCAGGTGTGGTCAGCACTCCTGGATCCTTTTCCTTCACTGCTGACCTAAGTTCTACTCCCCACCCACACTGATTCTTCATACCAAGATTGCTATGGCTTAGGTATAATGCCTTGCATTACTTGTCTGTGGTAAACCTCACTTGCCATCTTTCTGCTGACTAGCTTATCATCTCAAAATCCTTCACGAGACTTTCTCTCATCAAATATCAAAGTAGCTAGCCTTTTATCCTCACTGAAGAGTCAGATTCTGTTATCTATTTACTCAGCTATGTATGAAACAAAGACATGCAAAATAAGTGGACTTAGGACCATCTCCTGTTGTACTCCACTGGTCGCTTTTCTTATTGTGGATATTGTCACTTTCATTAAAATGTCTGTGCCATACTTTTCAGCCATGCAGTAATACAGTTCATCAAAATTTTTTTTTTTTGGTCCACTGGTTTAGCCCAATAACTTCCCTTTCCTGCATTCAGTGACCCTTCATACATCTATAAGCTTGAGATACTTCCAGCCCATTTGTTCCCTAGGAGGGAGAGAAAGTCTGTAGACAGGAAGTAAGCCAGTCTATGAATCATGTATAAAATCCTATCCCTAAGTCCTCGCAGTTTACACACATAACATAAAACATATTTTACATATTTACACATAAACTAATCCCTCAAATAAAACAGCTGTACAATCTCAGGATATGTGCCCACAGAATGGCGTACAGCAACAGTGGTCCCACTCCAGAAAGGTGGAGCCTCCATGGACCCTGGAAACTATCGCCCCATAAGCCTGACTAGCTTAGTCTGCAAGGCTATGGAGAGGATCATCAGGGAGCTCATAAACAAAGACATCGGGGACCTACAGACACTAGATCCTACCCAATTCGGCTTCGTCAAGGGGAGATCCTGCCTTTTGAATCTGGCTGACTTCTTTGAAAGTCAATGAACAAACAAAGCTCTTGAGTTCACCAAAGGACCAAGCGGAACAAATGAATTTAGCGCTTTCAATCACTTTTAATTCGTGACCTTCTTAAGAAACATCATACACTTGCCCACCCTTCCTTTTATACACACAAACAGGAAGTGACATAATAATTATAACAAATATAACAAATATAGTTGTAATTAAAGTCTAATAATAAATTGAAACAGTCACCAAAGCCATGAATGAAGGGAAGATAGTCCACACGGCCTATCTAGACCTAGCAAAGGCATTTGGCACAATACCCCACGCTGGCATCATAGATAAGCTATCCAGCTTAAATATAAACCCCTATGTCACAAGATGGGTCGCAAACTGGCTCAAAGACAGAACCCACAGAGTGAGAGTTGCTGGAGCCATGTCAGACTTGAAACCAGTCACAAGTGGTGTCCCACAAGGTTCTGTCCTGGGACCGCTCTTGTTCGGTATATACTTTTCCGAGGTACAGGCCAATGTGGGAGGACTATGGCTCACCAAGTTCGCAGATGACTGCAAACTGGGTGCCATAATTGACTCTCCAGCTGACACAAACACCCTTCAAAAAGGTCTCACAGAGATGGAAAACTGGTGCCAGAGCCATGGTCTAAAACTAAATGCCAAAAAGTGTATAGTCATACCCTTTGGCAAAAACAATGTGCCCACAAACTACCACATAGGCGGTAAACCATTAAGTACAGAGAAAGTAATTAGGGATCTGGGGACCCAAGTTGATAGCAATCTCTCCTTTGACAACCACATTGCCAAAGTGGTTAGAAAGACCTTCTACATGGCCCACCTCATCATGAAAGGATTCACATCTAGATCAAGAGAGGTAATCGTGCCCCTTTATTCATCCCTCATCAGGCCCATCATAGAATACAATGCCCCTTTTGGGAGGTACCTTACCTGACACCTGCAGCAATTAGAAAGACCCCAAAAGTACCTCACCAAGAGGATCAAGGGACTCAAACAGATGCCATATGCTGCTCAGTTAAGAACTCCAGCTCTACTCAGTTGCATACCGCCTACTTCGAGGCGATCTATGCCTGACATATAAAGCTATGTCCAATCCAGAATTAATGGACATGCTCCACCTCAGTAAATCTAAATCCCTTAGAGCCACACGCTCGAGGGACTTGAACCTCAGCACAGAAATAAATAGGACTTGCTGGAGGGACAGATTCATAACCCAGAGGCTCCCTTCGCTCTGGAATAGAATTCCAATTCATGTTAGGCAGAGCACCTCATTGAATCTCTTCAAGAAGAATCTTGATGAGTGGATGGGGGGTCGTAGGTTTGTTCCGGGGATTACTTCCATGTCACTATTAGACAGAGGCACAGTAAACTAAACCGTAAAAAGGGCACAGTATACTCAAATCAAGGGGTGGCATAAGCCAAACAAAATTGGGCTAGGCTTATAATTGCCCCAGGGCAGATAGCCTAGTATGAACCTATGAACCTATAACAAATGGTGTATGCATACTGCAGCCCATGAACAACCTCCAGGCTAAGAGTTCCACTGCTCCTTGCTTCAGGCAATGCACTCCTGCAGGTGTTGTTATTTCAGAAAACTAAGCTGCCTCACTCCCACCAGAATAGATGAGTTGGCACTGACCAGTCTTTCTAGCATTCTCTTCCCCTTTCCTCCCTCCAGCACATATGCCACTGTGCCCGGGTCATTTGTAGTGCAGTCAGGACTTTCTCCCTCTACACCTCAGAGCTGGGGTTACAGTAATCTTTGTCCTACCCCTAACCCCTTAACTTTTCAAAGTAGCATCCTCTAATGGAGAAAGGCAAAGACCTTACCAAAGTCCAGGTATAGAGAATCTAATTGTAATTACCTGTCAAGTTCACATGCAGTGCAGTCATAAAGTTGAATCAGACTTGGTTTACAAATCCTGGTCATGAATTTATGCTGGTTGCTTTCCTGGACAACACTGTCGTCATTGTCAGGGGAAAGAAGTTAACCTTTGCCTCTGGTCTCATCATGACTTTCCCTAACAGTGTCTTTAGGCCAATAGTCCTGCAGTTGGCTGCTGACCCCACCCCCCAATGTACAAAGATATCTCAGCTGCTGTTCTCCATTCCTCAGATACTTCTGTTATGGAAATAATCTGTTGAAGTTGTCGATTATGGGATCTGCTAGCATACATGCCAGCTTCCTGAGGACCCCAGAAGGGGGTCTATGTCATATAATCAAACTTCCAAAATTTCAAACACCATATGTTCGAACTTGGAAGTTCAAAATATGACATCGAAACCTCAGAACAGCAAATGTGTTCCCAGGGAAAAGAATTCTCTGTTCCAAAACACACACACACACACACCAAAAACCTAATAAACTTACACTACACCTTACATACACAACTGTCTATGCACTAACCTTAACCCAAGCCCTAACCTAACCCTAAGGTCCGTCACTATCGCACACTTACCTTACCTGCACCATAACCCTAAAGGCCATCACTATCACACACTTATCTTACCCACGCCCTAACCCTAAAGTCTGTCACTATCGCACATTTACCTTACCAGCGCCCTAACCCTAAAGTCCGTCACTATCGCACACTTACCTTACCCGCGCCCTAACCCTAAAGTCCGTCACTATCACACACTTACCTTACCCGCGCCCTAACCCTAAAGTCCATCACTTTCACATACTTACCTTACCTGCACCCTAACCCCAACATCCATCACACTCACACACTTACCTTAACCTGATCCATAACTTTCGCACCACACTACAGAAAATGTCGAAGCCTCAGAAACAGCCAACCAAATTTTTTCCCTGGGAAAGAATTCAGATTTCCGCTGCTTCGACAATTCTATTTTTTGAACGTCCCTGTTCAAACTTCCAGAATTTGATATTTAAGATGGTCAATTAAATAACAGGTACCCCCCAGACCACCATCCATCTGGTCCCTGTACTTTAGCTGGTTCCCAGTTCCCCTCTATATCTCTATCCTGATGATGGTTCCTCTCCTAGTCTTCCTTTCTCTGTTACAGTATGGCACACATTCTGTGTTTTCCTTTATGGAGATTAAAGCAAGGTTTCTATTCATTACCTCATCTTCTTCCTTATCCCCCATGTCACTTCTGTCTTTGCTCAGATCGGGTCTGTCTTCTTATCTTTCTTTCTGCTATGTACCTAAAAAAAGCATGTCCCCCCACTTCATCCCTTCTGCCAATTGCTTTTCAGCTTTCACCTTTTATGCACATACTATTGTTTTTTTTTTTCTATGTAATGGCTGGTATGGTGCCTTACTCACCATCCAGACATCTCTTGTTCACTTCTTGCATGTCCTTTTTTTTTTTATTCTTACTCTCTCACATTATGTAGCTCTACCAACCTTCTCCTCTTTTTCTTATTGCTGCCCCTTTCTCTCTGACTCATTTAGATATCTTGTTTTTACCACCTCAATTTGTAAAAGTCCACTAACTCATGTTGGCGCACACTACCAACTCTCACAAGTAAAACAACTGGCAGAGAAACCAAAAAATAATAAAATGAGCAAAGCTTCAAAAATAGCGTAACCACTGAATTTTAATATCCGCTTTCGTCCTGGGACTTCATCAGAATAAGAAAAATACTTAAAAATCCACATTTAAATACATGTTAGCAAATTAAACACAGTAACTGATTGGTTAAACAATTAAACAATTAAAAACCTTGTTAATGAAAAGTATTGAACAACTATTTTGAAAAGTTAAAAACACTAGTAAAGATTTTATATAAAAAAAGCAGAAATGGATATTTTATCCTTATCAATGTTAAACAATTCATTTTTCAAAAAACATTTGATGTTAACTACATCATTCAACCCAGGATTTTTATCAGCATGAAGTTTAATCTGCCAGATGGCTTCTCTCTGTTCAACTAACTTTTTGAAATCACCCCCTCTCAAGTCAGAATGAACTACCTCTAAAACTGTAAACAAGAATTTTTTAAAATTCAGACATTGAATGGAATGTCTAAAGAGAGCACTGTTATCATTTTTAGTTTTAATATTGTAAACATGTTCCACGATGCGTGTGTGTAAGCTCCTGGTAGTCATCCCTACATAAAATGCAGGACATGAACTACATAGACTTAAATAAACAACACCTTGTGTCTTACATGTTACGTATTCAGGAACAGAAAAAGAAAGGTCCATGTTTTCTAACATAATCATAGGTCCTTTAGCTATAAATCTACATGTACTGCAATTATTGCAGGGAAACATACCCTTAACTATAGAAGAATAGGGTCCTGCTTTAGAGGAGGGTTGTTCAAGTGCCTTTTTGATGTTGAAAGAATTTCTATATACAAAAAAAGGTTTGTTACCTACCACCTCATGTAAATCATGGTTACCATGAATAATTCTCCAGTTTCTATTTAAAATATCACAAATCTGTTTGTTATTGATGTTCATATCCAGAGAACACACCAAATTGTAATTGTTTCTAGTCCCTGAGTGCACAATATTTGGACATACATTATTGTCTTCCGTTAAGATAGCCTTATAGTGAGATAGTCTTTTCTCCATAACTTCACTTATAGTGGAATTTAATAAATCAGGATCATAGCCCCTAGAAAGAAACAAACCTTTTATAAAGTCAAATTCTGTGACTAGATCTTGAGCTCTCGTAGTCATCCTACAAGCTCGAATAAACTGCCCTTTTGGGATGTTACGTTTGACATATGTAGGATGGGCACTGGAAAAATGAACATAGCTGTTAGTGAAGGTTTCTTTCCTGTGTATCTTACTCTGAAACTTCCTCAAATGAACATCCCACCATAGATTTACATCCAAGAAGTTAATAGATGTACCAAAACTGTTAAGGGTAAATTGTAAGAACCCTCCAGTGTTGTTTAACTTCTGTAAAAATTGATGCACTTTGTTGACGTCTCCCTCAATAATAAAAAGGAGATCGTCAACAAAGCGACAATAGAACAAAACACCAAAATCCTTGGTGACTGTACTTAAAACACTATCCTCCCACCATGACATCACCAAATTTGCATAAGTGGGGGCCGCAGATGACCCCATAGCCACACCCCTTTTCTGTCTATAGAACATATTTCCAAATAGAAAAAAGTTGTTCTCTAATAATATTTCAATAAATCTACAAATAGTAGAGATCTGACTATTCTTTATGCACTCATTTTTTCCAAGAATGTGGCGAATAGCTTCCACTCCTTCGTCATGAGGAATACATGTGAAAAGTGAAATTACATCAAGTGTGAAAATGATGTGTTGATTTTGATCAAAATTCTCAAACATAGAACTCGTCTTGATTTTCCTTAGAAAATGCCAAGAATCTTTTAAAAATGAGTCAGTAACAGCTACCAGGGGGGATAAAATGGCATCAATGACCTTCGCTATCCCTTCAGTCACTGAATTAGGAGCAGAAACAATAGGTCGAAAAGGTGGGTCTACTGGATTTTTATGAGTTTTGGGAATTCCAAATAGAACACCTATTCTGGGTTTATCAATCAAGCAATAATCATAAACTTCTAAGGAAATTTCACCTGACATTAATGCATCATATAGAAAGGAATGAATGAACCTTTCCCTTTTCTTAATTTCAAATAATTTAATGATTTCATACTCATCTTTATTTTCTAGCAATTTCAGCATCTTAACATTGTATATCTCCTGAGACATAATCACAATGTTCCCACCTTTGTCACTTCGCATAAAGCGGGTATTATGACTCATCTGTTTTAAATTACTAAAAGCCCTTCTTTCTTCTTTACTTAAATTGTGTTTCTGTCTCATGTTGTTACTAAAAAAAGAATGTATTTCTTGTAAACAGATATCTTCAAAAACTTTTAAAGTGTGTACTAGTGGGGGGTTAAAGTTAGAAGATTTGGTTAACTTTTTTTCTTTACATGGGACACCCTGTAAAATATAAGCTAGATTTAATCTTCGTATGTACTTTTTAATATCAATTGTAGTTTTACAAAAATCAGCTTTCTTGGTAGGTATAAAATTAAGCCCCAATTTCAGAATTTTCAACTCATTAGGTTCCAATACATAGTCAGTCAAATTAATGATGTCAAAATTACTTAGTTCAGCACTGTTATAATTCATATCTCTTCCCCCGAAGAGTTTGAATTCAAAAATGTCCTGCTTCTTGTAAACACAGTTTTCTTGATGGCTGCTGGTTTTTTGGCTAAAAAAACTTTGTTACCTAAATTAGTTGCATTTACATCATTTACTACATTATCAACAGCAACATCATTGTCAGTCTCAGAGTCAAGGTCCACATTGTCAATTAACACACTTGGAACTTTTTCCAGTAATTGCTTGTTGCCACCAAAAGAGGTCATATTGTCAGATGGAATAGTCGCCCTTAGTTGATTAACTGTAGCCTCACTTGTCAAAAGCATAGTACCAGTCCGTTTTCCTACTGGAGCCTGTTTAGAAAAAACGGGTCTTCCAGACACATGAAAAGAGCCAACATTTTTTTCTTTGTTATGATTGGTGTTAATACCCGTTGGTTCTCTAATATTGGGCATAAACATAGAGTAAGCTAAATTGTTTTTGTAAGCTAAAATGTCTCGCTCAAGTTTAACTATTTTCCTGTTGGTTACTTCACTTGAATGCCTCTCAACCGAATCAAAGAGAGGTATAAAAAAATCCACATTCTCAACGGCCGATAACTCATGCTCTAAGCGTGCTATTTCAGCTCTTAGTTCAGTTATTTTTGAAGTGTTGTTTTTCATCAACAACTTTAAGAAAGACATGCCACATTCATTAAAAAAAGAAACCAAAGATTCGAAGAAAGCGTCTCCGATAAACACCCCATTAGGGCATTTAAAAAACCGGAGACCTTTAGGCATTATTTTTAATTCTAGACATCTTTCAAAATACTGGTTTTCAATAATCAGTGAACGGTATCGTTTAACCAACCTTGTCAAGCTGTCCCGTTTTTTCAAAGTATCCCCTTCACAATTAAAGTCATGGTATACATACTTCGCGAATGGGTTACCAGATACATCCAAAAGGTTTTTCACGTCTCGGCGATTCTGTTTAGAACCAAGTTGCTGCTTGAAACAAAAGTCAGACTGCACGTTGCCGTCACCGGCTGGATACCGTCTTGCTGTTTCCTTTAAAGGCTCCACCTCCACGACTGTATCTAGTTCCTTAAAGGAACCTACCGGACTGGAAGTTGCATTAGCCTCCCCTTTCGAATCTTCTGCTTTTGACAACAGAACCTTGAGCGATTTCTGAATATCCACCAAGGTGGAAAGAAACAGTGAATTAATGTCTTTTTTAGTGTCCCCTTCAGGGAAAGAGTAAGTGCTGAGATTTAACAAGGCATCATCGGTTTCAGCCGCCATGGTAGAAAAAAGTCACTAAATAAAAAACCAAATTCACACGTAGCCACACTACCAACTCTGCAATATCCACTCTGCTTAAGTCACATGAATTATCTTTGCTTTCTTGTTTTTCTTTTCCACACAATAAAACATACAGTTGGACCTCCTGTTTTAGAGCCACATCTATAAGTCCTTCATTTCTGCTATGATGCCAAACCAGTTGATTCAATCCAAGACATCATTCCATCTATGTTCTGGAGCCCGAAAATGTTCCAATCAATACCTTCCAAATTCAGCTTTCCATGAGTATAACCCTTTTTCTTTTTAACTAGTTTTTATTCTGTGACCCAGTCTGTCATCATTATCCCTTGATATACGCGAGTGCTGACACACTGCATCAATCCACCTACATTTGCCATCCTCTGCCTTAATGCCAGGTACTTATCCTATGTTTTGTCCCTGCCTGTTCCCTTGTGCCATACATTGGATGGGGCTATTCCTCCTTCATAACCTGAAATTAGATACCGTTCTTTATGAAGATTGCTATCCCACCTTGCTATCCCATCTCAGTGCTATCCCTGAACAGGCTGTAACTACACAACTTCATGTATGACCCCCACCTCACACTTGTTGCAGGCTAATGATTATGTGATTCCAGCTGTATCCATCTACCCAGCCTGCATCATTATTGCAGTTCCAACACCTTCCTACTCATTCTTATTAGATTGCATATTACTACTACCCATCCATGTGATGACTCACCTTGTTTGTCCCTCTGCTATGTCTAATGTTTGCTGTTTAGGTCTCTTTTTCTGAGTGCCTACTCCATCTTCTGCTTCTAGGAGATGAGCTCTTTCACTTCAGTCTTTGTTTAATGTTAAAATAAATTAAATGTACTGTGAAAAACAGAGGGGCTGCCAGCCCACCCAGATAGAATTTTATAAATAATTATATGTCATTGTAAATATTAATATGATCCACAGGCTTGTGTAACAAATGTAAGAAAACTCTGTTATGTTCTGAGCTTCAAAATGTACCCACAGTGCACCCTGCTTGAAGAAAGCTGATAAGTAAAGAATTTTATAACTGTGCATGATCAGAAGCTCGGTGACAGGATGTCTGGGCTAGGAATTTCTTTCTATTGTCCCAAGACATAGCTAATTACTAGGTTTCACATGTAAAGTGTATTTTATTACTCTGGCTTCCTGGCAGGTGCAGGTCAAAAAGAAATGTTACAATTTTGAGTTCTGTCAGCCTGGGAAACTTCAGCAGACGTGTCAAGAATGATGTAATCTGAACTAACTCAGCAGTAATGTGTATTATCAATTAAAGGGCTATCTCAGAAAGTAAGACTAGCATTTTGTATTTTGTTCTGAAGCTGACAGCAACTCACCAGCACTTTGCTCTGTAAGTAGAATTTAGAACAGTAATTTATCTTAGAGATAGGAATATACCCTGATTAGTCTAGCTATTTTCTATATTTATGTGAGACTATCCTACAATGTTGTTTTAAAGTATTTCCTGTGACTTCTGAACTCTCTAATGTCATTGTGTTGAATGAATATGTGTTGTCTTGTGTTTTTATTATTTATTATTAAATATTTTTAAACTTTTCAACTGTGGCTGTTTTGTGTAGGGATAATTTAAGCTCTCAGACTACTTGCATGTATTTTGTGATACTGTATAACCCACTCTAATAGCCTTAGCCCTGGGTTACACTTACTATTTGGATAACAGTAATAGCACACAGTGGAATTGGTCACCTTTTTTGCTGATAAGTAGTGGTTGGTGGCAGTGATTTCTACCTTATAGTCTGGGCAGGAAGGGGCATAGCTGGATAACCTGTGCCAGCCCTCCACAGAAGTGTCTATGTGTTTGTATATAATTCATATCTCAAAGTGTGTGTGCATCAGCTACTTGGGCAAGGACACAAAGCACTGGTTGGACAGAGAGGGTGCTGGAGGTTTTGGCTTGACCACTTGACTGAGATCTGTACCCTATAGCTGTGTCAGTGGGGAGTCTTATTGGGGAAATGGAGAGAAAGGGAGAAAACAGCCCCAGACTGACTGTGATCTCTGTGTGCTCTTAAGGGAAATTGTACTTTACTGTGTGTGTGTATTTGTTATCCTTCCCAATGTACACTTCCCTCACTGATGCAAGTGGTGAGGATTGTGGGATCTTGATCACTTGGCCAGTGCACGGGCGTCACATGTACCTTTCAACATAGTCCTGATCACAGCTGTCCCTATTAGGCTAAGGTGGGGCCTAAACAGGTGATTTCTCCTCAATCATCATATTAGTCTCAATGCCTTGTCCACTACAGCTGTCAGTTCTTATACTCCATAACTTCTGTTTCCTCATTATGATAGCCACTGGCACAG
The DNA here is from genome assembly GCF_019279795.1 of Protopterus annectens. Lineage (NCBI taxonomy): Eukaryota > Metazoa > Chordata > Ceratodontiformes > Protopteridae > Protopterus > Protopterus annectens. Next base: position 596,326,626 of record NC_056748.1, read on the forward strand.
GTACCATTTCTGACACTGCTATGACGAAACCCTATCTTGATACCTGCCATAACCTAACACTATCTTGGTATCTCTTTACCTCTTTTTAACATTGCTGGATCTGCTTCTCACCACATCCATTATCACTTTGACAGGTCACTGCTGCCTATATGCAGTATAACAATATATCAACCTCCCCTCCATGGTGACCATCTTACTAATCTCCTCCGCTACCTTACTAAGTCTAAGCGTTTTAATTGTTCTTACTGTAGCTTGGTCTCATATTTCCCTTTTAAGGAGTCTTTATTTTCTTGGTGACTGAGTCTCTCCTTTTAGTGACTTTCTTCTCCTTCACTTCATCCCCCGTGCCATTCTTCAGCCTATATGCAATCTTACACTTTCCATTTTAAATACTTCTAACTCTCCCTATCTGTGGTGGTCATTTCCATCCCTTGATGTAACTTTTCCAGTCCTCTTCCCTCCTGCACACTTCTCACAAATCATATCTGGTGCTGTGTCCCTTTCCCCTCTCTACCTCCCATCTGGTTGAGTGCTCTTGCCTGTGCAGCTCCCTCCTGCTCTCTCTGTGATATTGGTTGCCACATAAACCCTTTTGATCAGTCTATGCTTCACCACATATTAAACCTGTTTTCTTCTGTCTTCCACTTTGGCTTCTTGTCTTTGTCCTCTTATATGTCTGCCCTCCCTTTTTTTCTCTTCACCAAAATCTGTAGCATACCATTTGCCTCTATTCTTCTAATTAACTATGTCCACATCCACCTGTTCTCTGTGCCCCTAACTTTTCCTAACACATCTTTTCTACCTGTGTCCTGTTGCTTACTCCTCCTCTGTAACCACCACTCTGTCCTTTCTGGCCTGATTATCCTACCACTACTTTGTCTAACACCTATGATGTCACTATAGACTGACTCCCAGTTATCCAGCAAACCTGCATCATCTGCCACCCCAGAGTTAATTAAATCAAACTACTACAACCTTAATTAGTAATTAAAAGTACCAGGCAGGCAATATATCTTAACATATCCATGGCGGCACAGTGATACAGCAATTAAGCCTCACAGTGTTTGGTTTTCTCATCCATTTTCCAGGTGGGGTTCCTTCTGTATGATGTTTCCTTGTTTTTTTTTTTCTATTTCCATGTGGGTTTTGATGAAATCTCTGGTTTCATCTTGCAGTACAGAAACATGCAGACAGGCAGAGTGTTAATGTTACAGATTGGTTCAAGGTATATGAACAAGCGTGTGTGTGTGTGCCTGCCTGTGTCTTGTAATACATTGGTATCACATTTGTGACTGGGGTCATTGGGTTGGTCCTCTCCACATTAACCTGAGTTAGATAAAGTGAGTACTGATATGAATGCATTAATTACTTTATCCAGAGACATTGTGAAGATTTACACCAGTAGCTGTCTCTAGAAAAATGCCTTGATTAACTGCTCTAAAATTTCATGTTCTTAAGAAGAAGAAAAGCTAACTTAAAAGTAATTCTGTTCAGTTTCAAAGGAAAATATTTTCCTTAACATAACATTAGATGTTAGAAAATGAAGTAAAAACAAGAGTTTAAGAAAATATAAAAAGCTTAAATAATAGGTCTATGATATATATTTTGAAAAGCTGTACACTGTCTACAAATGATAAAATCCATCCACCCATCCATCCATTTTCCAAACCACCTTTTCCTAGTAAGGATAACTGTTGTCAATGTACAGTGATGTATCGTAAACTACACCAAAATATGAACTACAAACCAATAGCTGTAAACAGTTCTAAAATAAAGAAAGAAACTAAAAAATAAGGTCTTAACATATGCTTAATTTCATGCTCAGACAAACTAAAATAACAGACTAAAGCTAAAACAATACATCATCTTTTCAAACATTATCTTAAGAATCTACAGATCTCAGTTTATAATGAACTAATTGTCAAGATACTAGTTGACATCATCAAAGTAGTCTAAATTATAATCCAATCACACACTCGTAATAAGTAATTAATTCAAATGTCAAAAAAAAAAAATATATATATATCTATGACCTGAAAAGAAAAATGTGTGTGTAAAAAGGACATTGACTTCGGAAGAGGTCCTGCTTCTCTCTTCCATTCAAAGAAGATTTTTTAACTTCACTTTCTCTGATTTATATTAAAATGATTGCATTGCAGAGCCACAGAAGACTGAAATTATTTTATGGAGTCTTGAATTGTCTTTGGGGGACTTTATTGTTAGGTTAACCAGATGTATCGGAGTAGTACCGGGGTAGTAATTTAGCTTCCTGAAGATATGAACTTGTTCTATTTTCATCCAGGATATATTTTAGTTTTTGCTTAAAAAAATATCTTTTATGATTTAATTGAAGATCTTGGGATCAGTTAATGTCAAGATGTGGTGGTTTTAGAAAGAAGCAAAACACTTGTTTCTCATATCCTAACACTACTGCTAATGTAGTAATATGCCTCTTACTTTGTTCATAGGTTCATAGGTTGGTACTAGGCTATCAGCCCTAGGGCCTATACAAGCTTAGCCATAATAATTCCCTGGCTATTTCTTCCCACACTATTTACTTCCCTGGACCCCTGTCTAGCAGGGCAACTGACGTGATCCCCGGGGTGAATTTCTTTTCTCCCATCCAATCGTCAAGGTTCCTTTTGAAGAGGACCAAAGAGGCACTCTGCTTGACATGTATGGGCAATCTATTCCAGAGTCTGGGGAGTCTCTGGGTCAGGAACCTATCCCTCCAGCATGTTTTGTTTATTGTGATGACAAGGTTTAGATCCCTGGAGCGTGTGGCTCTGAGGGATTGGGATTTCTTTAAGTGTAGCATGCCCAACAGCTCTGGGTTTGACATGGCCTTGTATGTTAAGCAAAGATCACCTCTGAGTAGACGATATGCTGGAGTTTTTTAAGGCGGTCAGTGTAGGGCATCTGCTTTAGGCCTGTGATTCTTTTAGTGAGGTATTTCTGTGGCCTTTCCAGATGTTGCAGATGTCTTGAGAGGTACATACCAAACGGGGCATTGTATTCTATAATGGGTCTAATGAGGGATGAGTACAGTGGGACAATGACCTCCTTTTTTCTGGATGAAAAGCCCTTAGTGATGAGGTGTGCCACATAGAAGGATTTCCTGACTGTTGTGGCGATGTGGTTATTGAAGGTGAGACCACTGTCCACCTGTGTCCCTAAGTCTCTTATCAAACTTTCGGATTTTAGTGTACTGCCACCTATATGGCAATTCATGGATACATGTTTTTATACATTTCTTGGCATTAAGCTTGAGCCCATGGCTCTGGCACCAAGCATCTGTTTCTGTAAGGCCCTTTTGTAGAGTATCCACATCATTTGGGGATTCAATAATGGCTCCCAGTTTGCAGTCATCTGCAAACTTTGTTATCCAGAGACCCTTAGTGTTGGCCTGTACTTCAGAGAAGTAGATGCCAAACAAGAGCGGTCCCAGGACTGAACCCTGAGGTACTCCACTTGTCACTTGTCTGGAGCTGGATTTGGAGTCAGCTACTTTTACAGTGTGGGTTCTATCAGTAAGCCAGTTAGCAACCCATTGGGTGACGTAGGGATTAATGCCCAGCTTAGTAAGTTTATCTATGATTCCAGAGTGGGGGATGGTGTCAAAGGCCTTGGCAAAGTCTAGATAGGCTGTGTGGACCACCTTACCCTTGTCCATGGCTCTGGAGACTGATTCGAAGAAGTCAATCAAGTTCAGGAGACAAGATCGGCCCTTCACGAACCCAAACTGGGTGGGGTCCAGTGTTTGAAGGTTGCCAATGTCTTTGTTTATAAGTTCCATGATAATACGCTCCACGGCCTTGCAGATAAGGCTTGTCAGACTGATGGGACGGTAGTTTCCGGGATCCAAGGTGGATCCCCCCTTGTGGAGTGGGATAACTGTAGCTGTGCGCCACTCAGTGGGCACGAAGCCTGAGGTGAGGCTATGATTAAACATGACACTTAGGTGAGGCACCAGTTCATATTGTAGTTCATGTAGTACACAGCCCGGGATGTCATCTGGTCCCATGGATGCTGTATTCTTAGCTTTGGAGAGTACGTTTTTTATCTGTGTGGCTGTTATTACTGGAATTTGGCAATCTTCCGGTATTGAGATGGGCCATTTAGGGGTGAGAGGGGGGTGAAGTTGGCACTGAATCGATCTGCCAGGATATTGGCAATATCCTTGGGATCAGTATATTTAATGCCATTCTGTTTTAGCTCAGAGCAGATCTGAGCATTGCCATTTAGATTCTTGACATAATTATAGAATGCCTTGTTGTTGTCTTTGGACTCTTTGGCAATTTTATTTTCGTAACTAGCTTTGGAGGATTTTATGAGGGATCTCATTGTAGTTTTTTAAGCTTCTTCCTACCTGGCAGACTGAGCCCTCCTGCTGTTCTCCCAGTTACACTGCCCACACAGACTGAATCCCATATTTTCTCCTTACCAAGTTACTCCAATTCTGCTAGCAGGTGGGTCCACTGACTACTCAGGAAATCAACTTAGTGGTACTCTTTAATAGTGCCCAGGGAGCAAGGATCTGATGGGTAGATACTAGACAAGAAAACTGAAGCCATCAGGTATGAGAGAATCCTAGGTTTAGGAGTGGAGTGTGCATTGACATCATAGCGTGATGCCATTCTCCCAAGAAGACTACCTTAAAGGCCCCCTTGCTTCCATCTAGTTTCCCTTAAACCTTTCCCTAGCATAAGAGAGCTGCTTCATCCTATTCTCTCTGGCTGAGCTTACCAGCAATCTAAGCACTTTCTTGAACTCAAGTCAGTGGTAGCATGGACAAACACTCTGCTTCTATGCTATCAGATTAGTCACTTTACAATCAGATTTCTACATAGACTTTTAACAATGATGCACAATTCAAAAATGAAAAGAAACAGAAAATAACACAGATGACAAATTTAAACATGACCAAACAAGGGGTTACTCAGACCATTGACCAGGCAATATATATATATATATATATATATATATATATATATATATATATATATATATATATACATACATACATACATACATGCAGGCATCTACATAAAAATAAGAGTAGCATATATCAAACCTTATCAAAAAGGTGCATGGTAAATTAGCAGCAGACACTCAGCAATCATCAAAAACCAGAATCATTTATATCCCAGAATAACAATACCTTAAAATAACAATACATATATTAACTTTTCCTATCCTAACACTTGTCAGAAATGTTAAATAGGTGTCCAATCTGCTTGAGATGGTGGTAGCTCAGGTGACTATAAAATATACCAGTGTACCTATAAAAAAGAGTAGGAGGAGTTCCCCAATGTCCTTGCCAAATGAGTCTCCACTGAAAAGATGCCACAAGTATAGCGATATTGAGCTGGTCAACAAAAGATAAAGTAAAATAAAATAAATACATTTATTTTATTTATTTAACATTTGTCAACTGGGAAAGTCCGACTTGGAACAAAGCCAATTTTCAGCGGAAGCCCAGGAAGAAACACTCCAGATGCATGTCTTTGTAATGTGGGAGGAAACCGGAGCACCCGGAGGAAACCCACACAAATGCAGGAAGGACATGCAGACTCCGCACAGAAGGCACACCAGCCGAGAATCGAACCAGAGAACCTCTTGCTGTGAGGTGACAACGCTACTGTTGCACCACTGCGCCATCCAAATACATCTCTAAAAAGCAAACCAATCAAATGCGTCATATCTATATGTATGTGTATGCATTTGTGTATGTGCAAGATTCTCTGTGTGTGTTATCCAAGGTACTTGTTCTTTCATCTTTCACAGTAACTGCTGCTTTATTTACTTATTTATTTCTGATAATGAATAATAACTTCTTTTGTGGCTCTACACTTTCTGCTTCAGACAAAATGTACAGCATTTAGAGAAATGATTGTTGTTTAAAGGAAAAAGAAAACAAGTAAAAGTATGAATAATGATGATGAGAAAACTATTTAGCACCCTTTTCAATTTATACCATTTAAAGTGCTGGGTTATAAAATACTGCTCCCTTTTCTAAGACACAGTGATCTAATAAATGCATTATTCTTTGTGGTGTCAACAAAGTCACAAAATATATAAGCCTATTCACGTAACTGAACCAAAACATCATCATATGGATATTTACTCAAAATGTATCAGTGTTGGCATCCATACTGCTTAATGTTTTACATGTATAGTTTTTTTTTTTTTAATGTAGAATTTTAATCAGCTCAGTTCTATACATACATACATTGTCCAGTAGAGCAAAAAATGTAACCTAACAACTTCAGATTAATATAACAATATTAGGAACACACAATGTAAAAACACTGTATAAAGCAGGACAATTACGTTTTATCAGTTCTACCAGCCATGCAACCATGTGGCAAACAAAGCAAATCATTCAGTTGTAATCATTACTAAGTAATGCTTTATTCTGCAACTTCTGAAAATATTGCAAAACAAGGATAAGCAATGTGAGCTTTTATATGAAATGCTCCATCTACTTAAATCATTTAAGACTTTACTGAATATGCATTTTGGTAATAATGCAATTTTCTAAAACTTAGTTCTTTAGTTTCATCCAATGTACTGGCAGTATTTCTGGTAACCAATTAGTAGATATATTTGCATAGAACGTATGTCTCTAAGACGTGCTTATTCATGATATTTATTGAATTAGCTCTTGCTTTCATCTTCTGTAACTTACATGCATGACACTCATTCCAAAAGACTTTATGTATGTAAATGGTCAAAATAGGGGAAGCCTAAAGCAGCAGACCTGTAATGAGCAGTGTACCCTATGGATTGGTCTTGAGGCCTCTGTTGTTTGGGATATACTTTTCTGAGGTGTAGGCCAAAAACCAGTGGGCTATGGCTGATCAAATTTGCAGATGACTGCAGGATGAACACTGCCCTCAATTCCCCTAGTGATGTGGACATCCTCCAAGAGGGTCTCACCCAAACAAATGACTGGTGCCAGAAATGTGGCCTCAAACTAAATGCCAAAACATGCATCATTATCTCCTCTGGAGAGAGTGACATCCTTACAAAGGATCACATTAATAATAAAGTCATAAGCATGCAATCACTAGTGACAGACTTGGGCACCCAGGATGATAGCAAACTGACTTTTGACCACCATATTGGCTCCACTGTATGGAAATCTTTCTACATGGCCCACCTCATTTGTAAGGGTATCTCATGCAGGGACAAGGAGGTCATAACATCCTTGTATTCTTCCTTTATAAGACTGATTATTGAGTACAATGCCCCTTTTGGCATGTATCTCACACAGCACATGCAGCAGCTGGAGAGACCACAGAGGTTCCTCACTAGCAGAATCCAGGGCCTCAAACATCTAACCTACACAGATAGGCTAAAGGCCCTGTCCCTCTACTCAGTCTCATACAGACTCCTCAGAGGTGACCTCTGTCTGGCATACAAAGCAATCTCACACCCTGCCTTGATGGGACTGCTGCATATCTGCAAGTTAAACTTCACTAGAATAACCCAAATGCACAATCTCATCCTCGTCTGTGACATCAATAGGACTTGTTGGGAGGACAGATTTGTGTCCCAGAGACTCCCTCTCCACGTCAAACAGAGTACCTCATTAACCCTTTTTAAGGGCAACCTGGATAACTAGATGGGGAACAGAATATACACCCCTGGTATTCCACCTGTGTCCCTACTGGACAGGGTCATCAGGTACTGACTTGTTGGAACATGGGCTAAATTCTTGGCTAGGCTTGTAAGGGCCTCAGGGCCAACAGCCTAGTAACTTCCTATGATCCTATAATTCTAAAAATAAAATAAAGTAATGAATCAAAGTTAGTGGCAAACAATGAAACAATTTCAAAAGCATAAAACCAGAATTTGACGACGACAGTAAAACACAACCAAAATTACCCTACTGTTGGAGCTTTGATCCACACCCACCTGAACTCCATATAGTGACCCCAAGGTAATTGTATATTTTAGAAGTTTATACTTACTAGAGATTTTCTGGATTCTCTAGTTTATTTTTGCAGTTCTGATATTTTGTGATTCAGCAAAATGTCCATCATATTGCAGTAATGAATCACAACATAAATGCAACAGATCAAGTCTAAAGTAGATGGACACAAATTATATTGGTCACTATGCGCGGACAAAGAAGCCACTAGCCAGCAAAAAAAAAACATGCACAGCTGTGCACAGGTGGTCCACAGTAGGGCACTGTAATGTACCAGTTTCTTGAGTTGCTTTGATTTTCTTAGTATTGTCTGCCATAGACTTCATTTGGCTCTTCTGTTTGATAGACATGGTGATAATTTGTTTAATCTACAGTTCTTACATTTAAATTATAAGATAAGTGACGGTTTGGTTCTTTCCTTTTTTTTTAATGCCTGCTACCCTCACCCTCTCCATGCAGCCTCCATCTGTTGTGTGTCCCTCATGTGTCATTTATACTTCCAAGACAACACTGGTGCAAACAACTAGCAGGTATGCAAGGCTCTTGTGTGTTTAATTATTTCACAGCCTAGTGTTGTTCAAACTCATCTTTGGCTTAGAAGATAGACCACTTTAGAAATGTTACACATGTAAAGCTGCTACTCTGAAGTTAAACATCTCTCAAAATACCACTGATCAAAGACAAATGTTTGTGCAGATGTCAAATACTTCACTTAGACATGTAATGACTTATTTTAGTTGTAATGGAGGATACTGCTATATGATGACTATTATGATACTAAAACATGTAGTATGGAGTTACTGCCTGATATAATTCTGCTGTAGAATCTTAAACCATCTTCTCATTCACAGTTTAAAGATATGAACTCCTACCGCCATCTCATTGCACTTAGAGTTCACCCAAACTCAGGGATGTCAGTATCAGCACTCTGTTGAATGCATCTTACCAGTCTGCAGACTCCAGTAAGTGGGCTTGTTTATTATTTTTAATACATTTTGCTTAACCAAGGTAGCAGTATAAAAATTTGACCAGCTGCAGGTTTCAACCTGGGTTACACAGAAGTAACAACAGTAAAGCAACATTAAACTTGCAACTAAATTTTACAGTTTAGTGACATAACATAGCTGTAAAAAAATATACACATATTTACAAGAAGGTTTAAAAAGTAGGATTAGGATTATACAATGCACAATACATTTAATACAGGTGAGATAATGCTAGTCTAGCCAAAAGAACAGACATAGTATAGACAGTAATGTTAGTGGTATTATTAAAACATTCCGTAGAGTATGAAACAGGGTGCAAGAGTAACCCATTTGGGCTAGGAGTGTTACCTCTAGTGGTTGTTTTAAAAGCAGTACTTGGAGTTTAATTGAGGAAGGTTGAGGTCACTGAGAAGGGTAGTGTGCTGCAAGCACTGAGAATTATCATAATCATCATCATAGATTCATAGGTTCATAGGTGTGTACTAGGCTAATGGCCCTGGAGCCTTTACAAGTCTTGCCCATAGAAATGCCCTGGCATTGTACCACCCGATGTTAGTTCCTAGTGCCTCTGTCAAGTAGAGCCACTGCAGTGAATCCCTGGGGTGAACTTTCTATTTCCCATCCACTGATCAAGATTTCTCTTGAAGAGGGCCAGTGAGGTGCTCTGCTTGACATGTGTGGGAAGTCTATTCCAGAGCATAAGCAGTGACTGGGTTATGAACCAGTCCCTCCAGCATGTTCTGTTGATTGTGGTAATGAGGTTGAGGTCTCTGAAGTGTGTGGTGTAGAGGGATTTGGATTTCTTTAGATGTAACATTTCTAACACAGCTGGGTCAGACATGGCTTTGTAAGTCAAGCACAGATCACCTCTTAGTAGATGATATGAGACAGAGAATAGCTGGAGTTTTTTGAGTCTGTCTGTGTAGGACATCTGTTTAAGGCCTAGGATCCTCTTCATGAGGTACTTTTGTGGCCTTTCCAGCTGTTGCAGGTGTCTAGTGAGGTACATGCCAAATAGGGCATTATACTCGATGATTGCCTAATGAGGGAAGAGTAGAGAGAGATGATTGGCCTAATGAGGGAAGAGTAGAGACAGATGATGACCTCTTTCTTCCTGGATGCAAAACCCTTGGTAATGAGATGTGCTGCATAGAAAGACTTTCTGACCACAGTGGCAATGTGGTGGTCGAAGGAGAGGTTGCTGTCAACCTGTATCCCCAGATCTCTTATAACACCTTCAGTGTTCAGTGGGCTCCCATCAATGTGGTAATTACTGGAAACGGAGTTTTTCCCAAAGGGGATGTTGACGCATTTTTTGGCATTAAACTTAAGGCCATGTTTTCAACACCAGTCATTGGTCTCGGTGAGGCCTTTCTGTAGGATGTCTACATCACTTGGGGAGTTAATAATGACTCCCAGCTTGCAGTCATCTCCGAACTTGGTCAGCCAGAGTCCCTCTGGGTTGGCCTGGACTTCTGAGAAGTAGATGCTAAACAGGAGGGGATCCAGGACCGATCCCTGTGGGACTCCACTTGTGACTGGTCAGCAGTCTGACTTGGAGTCCGCTACTTTCACACTGTGGGTTCTATCTGTGAGCCAATTTACAACCCACTTAGTGATATATAGGGGTTGATGCCTAATTTGGTGAGTTTATCAATACTTCCTGAGTGGGGAATGGTATCAAAGGCCTTGGCCAGATCGAGGTAGGCTGTATGAACTTCCTTGCCCTCATCCACAGCTCTGGTGACAGACTCAAAGATGTCAACAAGGTTGAACAGACATGATCTACCTTTCACAAAACCAAATTGCGTGGGATCTAGAGTTTGGAGATTCCCTATATCCTTGTTAATCAGGTCCATGATGATGCGCTCCACAGCCTTACATATCAGACTTGTCAGGCTAATGGGGCAATAATTCCCAGAGTCTGTAGTCACTCCCCCTTTATGGGGAGGGATGACTGTAGCAGTGCGTCATTCAGTAGGGACAAAGCCTGAGGTGAGGCTGTGATCATCATAGAGCTTCTAGTAATAATGTCAAAACTCCTCAGTAATTGATACAGGTGTAGTTATAATAGAGTCCCCTGCTTTTAGCACTGCTATGTTTAACTGTTTCCAGGGATGCTTTAGTTTATAAGCTAAATATTTAAAAGGTTTGGTATGTTGCTTAAGCTTGTAAGGCTGAACAGTGAAGGAGAAGCTCTGCCTTTAATTTCATTAAGCTTGCTAATTCTACGTTTCAACTTTATATTCATGTATGACTCTCTTTTAAATTTGTACTTTTTGCATTTTTCTCAGAGAAAGAGGACTTGTTTAGAAAGGTGCAAGACATTTAGAATCTATACTATTTAAATATTTAGTCTTAGCAGGAGAGCAAATGCCCTTAAGTTCATATCTGAAAGGGTCCCACCTACCAAATATGGCATATTATTTATTGGGCTAAGCTTAATATACCTGTCCATTTCACTTATAATAAAGTTGACAGAATCTGGATTAATTACGATTAATGATCCATCCTCCAACAATTCACAGGGAGGGGTTTATGGTTAAAGCATTAATTCTATTAGTACTGTCTGGCAGTGTAACATATGAACTTGTTGAGTGCCAGGGAGCAGTCACTGAGAGAGAAGCCAGTAATCTAGTCTGCTGCAATTCTGGTCATTCGGAGAGATATGTAAACTCCATACAGACCACATGTAATACCCTAACAGCATCAGATAACTGCAAAACACCCATCTTAGCTAGTATTATTTTTTAGTTTGATTATGTCTGTCAAATCATGGAGCATTTCAATCTAAAATAGAGTCTAAGACTACATTAAAGTCCATTCTGAGTAAGACTGTAATTTGAGAATCATTGCCTAGGCAACTGAACATATTTAAAAGTAAAAAAGCGAGACAGCACTGGGATCATAAACATTACATAATATGAGATGCCTCACTTGGGTTTGGAACTTCAGTACTATACAATGACCATCAATATCTTTGTCAGTTTATAATCTTCAACTGTAATCTGGTGGAGAGACAAATTGCTACTCCCTTTTTTGATGACTTTGGTAAGCTAGATAAGATGTATATTTTCGCAACATCTAATGTGTTTTTTAGCTATCTTAAGCTCGTGTAAAAAACAATACATTAGCTCCTAACTGTCTGATACATCAATTAAATGTGTAATCAATAAAATATGTCTTTCTAAAGACTGGTACAAGGATACCACTGGCATAATGGTTAATGTCTTTACCTCCCATGCTTAAGGTACAAGGTTCGATTGTGACCTCTGGCTAATGCCTGTGTGCAGTTTGCATTCTCCCCCTGTCTCTCTGTGGAGTTCATCCCACCCACCAACAAAAAAACATGTTGAGTATTTCCACCTCAAAACTCACTATCAATGGAGTTGTGGTCAACAAAACAAACACTAGATGATGCCTACTTGGGGAGTGCAGTTTCACAGACCATCCATCTTGGGCATTAGCTATGGTGCACTGTATATTCTAAACAGTACACTGATCACAGAGTAAGCTCCATGTCAGGGATAGCCACTCAGAGGTTTAAAAATGATCTCTAGTAATGTCCCCAAATTGGGGTTGAACTACTCCAACCTATGATGGAAACTCATGCTAAAATTCTAAGGGGTATATATGCTCCTATTGGCCAGTGTGTTCCCACCATTAAGTTGGGTAAGTAAGCTACTGGCTGGCCAATGTCCATTTGCCCAGATTGGGTTACCTTGAGTAGCTGTGTGGAGAACTACAGATTACTACACTCAATATAGGTTCACTGACAGTGGATGACTTGATGGTAAGGAGGAGGCTGGACATCCTCTGTATCCAGGAAACAAGAAGGAAGGGCAGTGCAGCAAAGCTGCTTTATTTGGGATCCATACTCTATTAATCAGAACTTGAAACTGTGGGGGAATTGTGGTGAGAGAGAATCTATAGAAGACAGTGAGGGATGTCATCAATAGAATTAGTGACAGACTCTCACCAATCAGACTGCAGTACAAAGATAGGCCAGTATTCATATTCTCATCCCTATAATGACAGCAGGATCATGATAGCAAGGAAAAGGGTGCAATTAGACAGCAGTTGCAGTTCCCACTAGATAACATAGCACAACATGATGTTCATAATGGGGAGTATGGATGCATATATTGGGAGAGACAAAAACAGTAGAGGACTGCCTGGGTCCACATAGGTGGGGGCAACAAGATTAAAGCAGGAGAGGCTACTCTAGACTGTCTGGCAAATGGCTTGATGCTGACCAGCACACGGCTCAGCAAAAAAGATTGCCACAAGATCACATACAAGAATTGCCAACATGCAATTCAGGTAGACTTCCTCCTACTAAGGAAAGGGCATTGGGGTACAATCTGAGATTACAGAGTTATCCCCAGTGAAACAGTTGTCCCACAGCATAAATTACTGCTTTCCACAAACAGCTGCAAGTACTGATGAGAAAGGGCTAAAATGTCAACACAGACTAGGCTGATGACCTGGTGGCTGACTAGAGAGAAAGCAGGGCTCTAGCACATCAGGAAGAGAAGGAAATATGTGGAGATGAAGATGATAAGCAGCACCTCAAAACAGCATGAGTGAGGAATACAGAACAGATATACATCCGAGGCAGGTATGGAAATAAGGTACATAAGGAAAGCTAGTGGTGGAATGCAGACATTAGGAGGTCAAGAAAAGAAAGACAGAGTGCAGTATAAAGCAGGGGAAAGAATGGACTGACCAGGCTAAGAAGGAATACTGGTTGGCTAACAAAGAGGCTAAGAGAGCAGTTGCAATAGCAAAGTACAAGACATCAGAGGCACTCCACCAACTTCTGGAAAGTGAGTTAGCAAAGACAGAAAGATAAAGATAGTCATCAGACACCCTTCATAAAGGATGCCAGTAACATCCTGCTCTCCAATCCAGAGGACAATCAAATGGAGATGGAAGAAGTACTTCCAGTAGCTTCGGAATAGAAGAAAACCCCACAGCAACTGTATGCCCCAGACACAGCATACAATGAAAGAAGCAGCAGAGCCCACCCTAGAAGTATTAACAGCACTAAGGAAAATGAAGTCAGGGAAAGCAGCAAGCTCAGATGAGGTCATGGCAGATATGATCAAGATGTTGGGTAAGTTACAGGAGAAATGGCTCCTGAGGGTACTCACAGCAGTATGAAGAGAGAGGAGTATCCCAGGTGACTGCAGAATAAGCATTCTAATGCCAGTGTTCAAGAATAAAGGAGGAATTCACTACTGTGGGCAGTTTAGAGGTATCACATGAAAGCTCTAGAGATGGTTACTGATAAATGAATATGCACAGTAGTAGAAAGAAAGATGGTAGATGAGCAGTACAGATTTAGATCAATCTGCATAAAAAACGACTTTATGTTTGCAGTGACAGAGTTAGTTGAAAAGACGCTAGAGGGGAGAAAGGAGTGCAATTTGGAATTTATAGACTTGGAGAAAGCATATAACAAAGTGCCAAGAAAGCTGAGTTGTACAGCCCTGTGATGGCTCAGTCCCAGAAACATTGCTAGAATTAGTGAAGGCAAAGTGCAAGGACCCAGTGACACAAAACAATGTTTGGACTCTGGAAGTGGGTGTGCATCATGCTTCATCTCTAAACCCACTGCTATTCATACCAGTGATGGATTACATAAGCAAACAGGTAGCAGGGGATAATGATGCTGTATGCAGATGATGTGACATTACTGGCAGATTCTGAACGGCAATTTCAGCAAATGAAAAAAAAAAAGAAAATAATTTCAACAAATGATAGGTGAACAGAATGCAAAATTGAAGACACAAGGATAAACTACTGTATGGTACATAAAACAATGCAGTGAAGGCAGAGGAGTTGAGAAAGCTAGAAGTTACAGAGAAGAAGTGTTTCAGATTGGTAGTAGGATGCAGACTATGGAACAGACAAAGAAATGATGTCTTCAGAGCAAAACCACAAGGAGCTCCATTTGCAGACAAGGTAAAAAAGAACATATTACAGAACCTATCACAGTTGTGCAGTAAAGCAGAAGACAGTCTGGTAAATATGATTTTTATACAAACAGAAAGACGACAAGAGGAAACAAGGGTGCCCAGCAAAGAGATGGATGGATTATATCATTGAGGACCTGGACAGCCAGACATTACTGTGAAAGAAGGTAGAAGAGAGGCACTGAATGGAGAGAGAACCACAGTTAATGTGACACCTTGAACACTTGTACAAAATGGGAAAAGGGGTTCTTGATGATGATTAAAGCTCCATATATTAGCATTAATTAAACATAAAGGTATAAAGTACAGCAGCTAACAGGTACTGCTATAGATAAAAAGAAAGTTATACAATCCCAAAAGGCTTGTGTAATGAAAAGGAGAATTATGCAACAGAAAAAGCAACTTAACAATAACTAGCTATACTGCAAAGAAAAGGAAGAATAAATTGATCAGCTGACAGATGAATCAAAAGTTGTACCGTGCAAAATCTCTTTATTGCTGCTGATATGCAACTATGATTTGGCAGGTTTATTGCCCAAATGTAAAAAACCTAATCAAGGGCTCTGTATTCAAATTTTAGCACAATTGCTTTAGCAAGGTAGCAGAAAGAACCTTAAAAGATAAAAGTTTGTCTTTATACTCATTGCTGCACTGGTAGTAGAAGCATTAAAGACAAGTTTATGTATTCCTTTATCAGACTGCCATCATGGCAGATCTTGAAAGCTACAGGTGTCATTGTAAGGAACCAGAACGTGCATAACATAATCAAAGACATCTAGAGCAGAGTGTTTATTGTTTTTAGTGATTTCATATAGTTCCCATCTAATCAACTTCCTGCTAGGACAATCTGGGCTTCCTCAATCTTCCTTACAGTCACCCTTATGTATTGCAATGTTAGCTGGTGCAAAAATGGAGTACCTAGTACTGACTGCTACAAACTTCCCTGGAGCTGTCACACGTTTTGCCCTCTCTTGTGCTAGGTTCATTACTGACATGCTTATACCCCTAGAGTCAGGTTATATATTATAATTTTCACTGTCTAAAGGCTCAGGTGCAGTGATTTATAGGTGTTTCTGTAAAAACTCAGAGCAGTTATCCAGGGAAGTAAATTGAAATGTTTTACCTTTCCATTTCACCACAAATGGCTAGGTATTTGAACAAGCTTGGGATGTTCTTTTTGTAACACAGACAATGCAAATGTAAAAAAAACCTTACTATGGCTCATTATGTCTTGATATAGTTATACTGGCTGATCTGCCTCACCTTCACAGTAAGAATCCATTTCATTGTTTTACCTTCATTAAAACTTGTTTTTCAGCAATCTTCAGGAATTTAATTATTATTTGCAGAGCATACTGACCAGGTTGGGGAGGCCGCCTTAAAAACAATGTGTTTTTCCAAAGTTATAAGATGTGAGATATTCAAATCCTTGGGTAACTCAGTTTACAAGAAACTTAAAAGGTTGTTCAAGTGAAGGATTAGTGTATCTTGCAGTGTGTTCTAACTGAGAATTTTTTTATAGGAAAAAACATTAGGAGATTTAGTTAAAGAGTCAGGGAACATGTATTAGCTATAAAGAAAGAGGACTTTAGCAATGCTTTAGCTAAGCACTCTGTTAACTGTAAAGATTTTAGAAAGTTTACCTTCTTTGTAGCAGAGAAAGTTGATAGGAGTAGGTTTGTAGGACCTTTTAATAATTATTTAGAAAAATAATTAAAATGGCAGATTTTCCTGAGCGCAGATATAGCTCCAGGAATTATTGACACCAATTCTGTCAAAAGTTATCTGAAATACATAAATAATTAGCAACAATAGAGTGTTTATTTACCTTGATTTATATAATGGCTTTTACATTCAAACACTCTTGTTAAGAACATTTTTTGTGTAAACAATTTATGTATATATTTTTAAATGATTGAAAGTTAATTAATGGTGAAAATGATGTCATGATAATTGTGAATATAAAAGGACGTGAAAGTATTCGTAATGGTTATTCTGAAGAAGTTCTGTAATAAATGGGATGAAAGCTCATAACTATAACCTGTCTCTGGTCCAGTGATTTTGTTTTGTTAGTAGTTTTTCCATGTGTGAGAGTTTTTTTAGTGAAGTCTATGCAGTCATACTGACAGCTGGAGTGTATATATATATATATATATATATATATATATATATATATATATATACACGTCTATTCTAGAAAGCTTTTCCTTACAAATGTTTTAGTTGGTCATCCATTTCTTTCAATATTGACAGTTTCTGTCATTTGGTTCCTTTAAATAGCTCTTTTCAGAGCTGGTAATTGGTCTGAATAGATGGTCAGTTAGGACTGACAACGTATCTTTGCAGTTTTGAATATAAAACTGCTATTGCTATTTAATTATCAGTGTTTTTGTACAATACATCTGTATATTTGGCACTATTTGTGGTTGCGTTGCCAATGGCTATGGAAGGTTTTGACAATGCAGATATCAGCATCAATCCTACACCAGAGGAAGTTACCACTCTGACCTCTAACCTTAAGGAAGTCATTGAGAAGGCACAAAGTATTCTGCAGAGAATGAAATGGAGTTTTGGAACCCGCCAGATTGCTGGGAAAAGATCTGATGATTCATCCATGGATGAGGGGACTATTATTGCTGATGAAGTTTTTATTAGCAGACATCCTATTATTGATTTATTGGAGAAAAACTAAAGAAATACATTTAGTGAGCTGAATAACGATGGTGGCAGCTTTAAAAATGCCAAGAAAGAACAACCAAAAATGTACCGGATTTTAAAAATCAGTTTTTCCTATTGGAGAAAAAGGTACTGACATTTAAGACATTAATTTGTGAAAATCAATATTTAAATAAGTGTTGTGAGTTGGGAACAGTGCCCTTAGGCTTAAGGGTTTATGATTTTCCGAATGGAGTGAAATATGATGGCGAACTTTTTAATAAACTAAGAGATTTGTATAAAAATACTGGTTTGGAAGTTTTGAAACTTCTTATCCAGTGGAATGCTGACCAAATGAAAGTATTAAAAAATGACATTAAGAAATTGGATGCTCTGATTAGAGAACATCCTTTGATACAGACATACCAATATATGTTTGATAATTTAGAAGACAAGATAAGAAAACATGTAGATGGTTTAATTTTCAAGAAAAAGAAGAAATTAATTAGAGATATTAATGCTTACCAACAGAAGCAAGCATATGTTATAAATAAAAAAGAAACATAGTAATAATACTAACTGTATAAATGGAAATCATTTTAATCACAAAGTTAATTCACTGTATAGACTGGATTCCTTTCCTGAAGCTACTGAACCCACAGTTAGTGATAACAACAACAATGGCAACAGTAGAGAAGTTTTGACGAGTGTGTCTAGTATTAGTAGTGAGGAAAGTTCCCCTTTTATATCACAAGTCAGTGGAACCAGAAGCCCTCCTCCCAACCAAGAAGCATTTACGGTGGTGAGCAAAAAGAAAGGCAAGAATAGGGGAAGCTAGCTTATAAGCAGGAAATGTTCAATTTAAGTAACAAACCCCTGGATTCACTAATCTTCTGTGCAGGACTAAGTTAGTCCTGCACGGAATCGCCAGTGTAGGAGCAGGACAGCAGCACGCCATGCATAATAATGAAGGTGCGCTGCCTGTGCTCCCAGGCTTACATGGAGGGTGAACGAGTGCAGGGGGCGTGGCTGAGAGCAGACCTCTCAGAATAAACATGCCCCTGCAATGTAGAACAGCAGAAGGTGTTAAGAAATGAGCGAGATCACTCATAGGTGTCCGCATATCCCCACCAACAGTTCCCCATGTGTACAACAGCAACAGTACTGAAAAAGTAAATGAAGAAACCCTTTTATTTATTTTTTTTTAATCCGATTAAAGATAACTGCAGGTGCGTGGGTGTGCCCATCGCTTAGCTACGGTTAAAGCAGCTGAAGAGGATAACAAGGAAGATATATTCAGATAAAGCAGCACAGCAAGAGTGTAGTGGGCAGAGCATCCGCCTAATGAGCAGGCATTCCTGGTTCAAGTCCGACTGCAGCACAGTCTATTCTACATGGCAAAGCACATTATAACCAAATTTTTGTTGCAAAACCCTCTAAATAACACATATTTATAAACTAGAGTACTGCAGGAAGTGCACATGTGAAGTATCAGTGTCATAATGAATAAGGCACTAGTAAGCAGGTTTAAGCACAACTAAGCAGCAGTAAGCATATGTAAGCACTAGTAAGTGTGTTTAAGTACGTCTGCATGAGGGTAAGCATTGCCTATACAGATTAAGCAATATGGAAGCTAAATGAGTATAAATGGTAACCAGAAGTTAGCAGTGCTTAGCTCCAAGCAAACATGCGCACACCCGCTTACAACTGCTTTAAAGTGCCTTAATCACTCTGTATCCAATAGCCCATGTTTTGCCCAGCAACAAAATAAACAGCCTCTGCAAGGCTCGAACTCCGGACTCTCTACACTACAGTCACAGTAGTTAACCACTAAGCTATCATAGCAATGCATAAGATTGAGGTGTCAGCAAACAAATCCACACCATAGGAAAATCAAACTGAACATTTGAAATAAATCTATGTACAGTGTGATGTTGTATAACCTGCTACATAACATAAATATGTGAACTGGAGTACTGCAGTAAGGCCAGATGTGAGGCGTTATTGTAATAAAGTGTTGAAGTCCCCGGGACCCCATGCAGTGTACGTACACATGAATCACAGATACCAGACACAGATATAACATGTAACAAATAATAAATCAATGTCAAAAGGAAAATATAATGCTAATTAGATATTAAGCAATGCTAAGCATTGCACAGGTCAGCTTATGTGGTGTAAGCAATGTGTAGGCTGGCTAACTCGTACCTACCTATGAACCTATATATCAAACAAAGCTCCTCAATCTTGATGATTGGATGGGAAATAGGAAATTCACCCAGGGGATCACCTCTGTGGCTCTGCTCGACAGGGCCACAGGAAAATTATTTTCTTGGGTGGTGAAAGCCAGGGTACCTTTTTGGCTAGGTTTGTATAGGCCCTAGGGCCAATAGCCTAGTACCTACCTATGAACTGTGAACTCAATCTGCCCCTTTAAGCAATGCCAACATTAGGTAAGCTGGTGTGCCCATAGCTTAGCCTTTTCAAAGCCATCCAATCATGGGTAAGTGCAGGAAATCGGGAGTATTTAAACCCCACAGGCACCAATAATTCCCATAACTGGTTGCAGCTCCCTACTGTAGACAGAATGGCTGGAGTTGGGGAAGGCACTCAATTTACAGTGCAGCACAGGGGCATCCAGGAGTCCAGATTCATGGTATGGCACCTGGTAAAACACCAT
The DNA here is from genome assembly GCF_019279795.1 of Protopterus annectens. Classification (NCBI taxonomy): domain Eukaryota; kingdom Metazoa; phylum Chordata; order Ceratodontiformes; family Protopteridae; genus Protopterus; species Protopterus annectens. Next base: position 596,346,867 of record NC_056748.1, read on the forward strand.
GAGGATAGACTACTGCAGGGCCAGTACCAGGTCTCTCAGTATAAACTGGAGGCCTGGGACAGTCTCGCCCATGACCTCACCAGAGCGACTGGTATCCTCCAGACTGTTGAGCATGTCAGGCATCACTATGTTGACCTGAAGCTGTGGAGGGCTGATCTCCTGGACCAGTGAATCCAAGAAGCAAGGCAGATGGCCAATGCCCCAGCACTGAGTAAGTACCCATTCTACTACATAGATAATGATTGCCTAGTTTGTGTATACTATGGATAGGTAATGGCTAAATATCACTGTATTTCTCTTGACAGCTGCAGATGAGTGGGCTGTGAACCAGCAAGCCCATGCTGCTAGGCTGCAAAGGCTGTGTTGCCAGGCAGGTTAGTAATATTCTTGCATGTACTGTCATAACAAATAAATATAAAAGTTCTGGAAAGTGTTGTGCCAGTATAAAAATGTATGGTGTATGGGATGTACTGAATAAACCAGACAATATGGCAGGAAGACTGTCATATAGGTTGCGTGGAAATAAAGGTGTAATATCTTTTGAATAAAAGTATAACCCCTGGAGTGCTCCTGTACATCCTGCTTTCATATGTTGTTGCATTCTATAAATAATACTGTTGTAATAAGCAGTGTTACCCACACCTTTGAATGCAGGTAAAATGTGTAGAGAGTTCAGTATAACAATGCTGGATGTCCCAAGAGATCAGTCATATAGAACAACTGAGGCAGACTTAGACAGAAACCATTGTAATGCTTTACACCAATTCCCTGATATCACAGTGTACTGTGATGTCAACTGTAATATTTTTACCACACACAGCAGGGGTTTGAATCCCGGGAGTGGTACTAAGTTGTATGCATAATCATACCCCACAACTGTACAGAGTTTGCGAGAATGTTCATATAGAAAGCTGTATGCATAATTAGACCCAACAACTGTACAGACTTTGCTAGAATGTTCAGATAGTACGCTGTAAGCATAATCATAACCAACTGTACAGACTGTGGCAAAATGTTCAGGTAGTAAGCTGTATGCATAGTCATACCCCTCAACTGTTCTGATCTGTCCAGCATGTCCAGATAAATGTCCCAAATCTGCTGCCTGGTAACCTGTTCCCCTGACAAATCATTTTGATGATCCAAGAAATGTAGGCAGCTTATACGGACATAAAATGGACAGTCAGACTTGAACATAAAATGAGAATGCATATGGAAACAAACCTGTCATTGTAGCAACTAACCCAAAGTGTATGACACCTATTCCAAAACTATGTCACATTAACACCTGCATCCTGTCAAGCTTTGACTCGAGTGTGTGTAATAAAGGATTGTTAGGTATGTGTATAACATCAACATGGAATCTGGGAGTATGTGTAGTATTTGTCAGGTAGTGTTAACAAATATTTCTCCACACCTATAACAGGTAAGAGGTGTAGACTGTAGGTACAACACAGTTCACTCATATACTTGTCTACAAGCATGGAATCTGGGAGTGTGTGTAGAATCTGTCAGGTAGTGTTAACAAAGATTTTTCCCACAGCTATAACAGGTAAGAGGTGTAGACTGTAGGTACAACACAGTTCAGTTATATACTTGTCTACAAGCATGGAATCTGGGAGTATGTGTAGAACTTGTCAGGTAGTGTTAACAATGATTTCCTCAACAGCTATAACAGGTAAGAGGTGTAGACTATATGTAAGACACAGTCCATGTAGATACTAATCTACAAACATACCATTGTAGAAAGTAAGGACATTGGGTAGTGTAATGATACATGTTGTTGGGACATATGTCCTATTGGTTTATAAATATTCACATTTGGTTCTATGCATGTGCTATGTTAAAATACTCCCATACTGGTGGCCTGTTGCCATCAATGAAACCTGCATGCTGTTGTAATGGCCCGTGTTGTCCCATATATGCACGTGTTCTGCTTGCTCTGCAACTGTTGTAAATCTGGTGTCTTGGGTTAATGGGAATACCTACGCATGCTGTTATAACTAATCCGGAATGCTGTTGACTATTACTAACCGATATTATTCTTAAAACTGCAACACCATAGCTCATATGGGAAGGCCGGTCCCAGTGGACCCACATGTCCCACTTCAGCTGGCCATGGCACCAGGCACCAGCACATCTGGGGCCCAGCCTGGGACCTCCTCCTCTGTTGGTCCTGCAACAAGTTTGGGTGGAACTGCTGCAGGGGATGGGGCTCGGACCCCCCTGGGAGCGGGGGCAGAGAGGTACCTGTTACCCACCATCAGGTCCTGGCCATGGTGTGTAGGGAGCTCGACAAGGAGAATCAAGTTCAGCTATGCCAGCTTGAGGGCCGCATGGCACAATTAGAGTGTGAGCCTGCCCCTCCTACCCAGCCCCCAGCACAGCCACCTTTGGGGCCGTGAAGGTGCAGTGGTGACTGCCCATGGGTGGGGACCTCAGTCCCACTGTTTCCATTTGGGGGCTCATGGGCTTGTGACTTCCAAATACTCCTCCCCGTCCAAGGTGTTTACCCCCCACGTGTCATATACCACCCTTGTATGCATTTTGTCTTGTCTGTTAACCTACCCAACCTACCCCCCAAATATACCTGCTTCCCCTCCCCAAAATCCCATTCTCACCTGAAAAAAAAGGGCAATCTGTTCCCACAAAATAAATCTCACCCAGTACATAGCTGTCCATTTTGCACACATGTCCACTGGACACATGTAATCTGGTCTAATTGGCATCACAACAAATTGTTGTCCTCACCTCCACCCAGGGGTTTGAGTGTCCAAATCTACCCCCAAATTATGTGTATATGCACAGCTGTTGGTGCAGAAGAAATGGGCAACTATGAACCTTTCCTCCACCCTTCCTGCACATCCCTGATTATTTTCCATATTGTCTTTCCTGCTTTGTGCCCCTTTTTTTTCACCACTTTCCTATCAACCCCTTTTTCTTTTCTTTTAAAGAAATTAGTGTGGGGGTGAAAGGGAGTAAGCACTTTTAAGCAGCAGTGAGCAGGTTTAAGCCTGTTTGTGCGGGGGTAAGCATTTCCTACAGAGGATAAGCAATGTAGAAGCTAAGTGAGTGTAAGAAATTATAACCTGAAGTTAGCAGTATCAGAAACTCGGGAGGGTGGCCTAATGGTTAAGGTGTTTGCCTTACAAACACAAGGTACAGGGTTTGACTCTCACAAGGGATAATTGGCTAGGCTTAAAAAAGGCTTGCAAGGGCAGTTAGCCTAGTACTAATCTATGGGTGGGGCAGGAGGTTGGCATAATGGTTAAGGTGCTTACCTTATAGACACAAGGTGCAAGGTTTGATTCTAACATGGGGTAATTGGCTAGGCTTGTAATGGCCCACATTGGCAGTTAGCCTAGTACTAATCTATGAACCTATGAGCAGTGCTTAGCTCCACGCAAACCTGCTTACAACTGATTTAAAGTGCCTTAATCATTCTGTATTCAATGGCCTGTGTTCTGCCCAGCAACAAAATAAACAGCCTCTGCAAGGCTCAAACACAGGATCCTGCACACCATAGACTAAGTAATTTACCACTAAGCCATGCCAGATGTACATAACCCTAATGTTTTCAATAAGATATCATCCAGCCCAGTCATTCAACAGTAAAGAGAATGTATTCCAACATTTAGATGTATGTGTGTGTGTGTGTGTGTGTGTACATATACTAATATCTAAACAGATACAACACACACATATATATATATATATATATATATATATATATATATATATATTTCTACATCTATACATCTAGATATACAAGGCAGGTTATATATATGCTAGCAGATATATATATATATATATAGGTATAGGTATATGTGGCCATACATCTGTAGATAGCAATGGTAGATTAACAAAAACAAATATGTCCCCATGCACCCGTAATGTGGTTGAGAGGCCCCAAACAATATACGTCTTCTACGAATAGGCATACCCCCCCACAGCAAAATACATCTGCCCTGCAATACACTACCAAGTGTTGCAGATCCCATAACCAGGACCTGACATGACATGGCCACAAGATGTTAACAGTACTACATCCCATCTGTATGATGTCAGGCTGGTATTGGTAACATATCATGCAGTACAGTCCGGCTCCCATAGGAAGTATGAAATTGGAAGCTATCAACATCCCTAGGTTACATATACATAGTCACATATATGCAGATACAGATACACACACAGATATATATATATATATATATATATATATATATATTTACATATATATATAGATATACATGTGACTAAACATACACACACAAAAATATGTACTGTAAGACACATATGTAGAAGGTACACAAAATATGGGACAGCCACTATGCCTACAGTTCACCCCTGAACAACTGGGCACTGTATGGGCCACCTATACAAATGACAAACATTGCCTGCAACATATACCCACAGAGAGGTCAAAGGAAAAAAACCCACATACAGGTGTGTAGAAATGAAAAACCTTTATTTGTGTACTATTACAGTTCTATATACTATTGCTACTGTAATTGGGATTGTCTTCACAGACATGGTGCGTGTGGGAGGTCACATCTTCTTTCCACATGCATGCCATTGGCTGCTGACAGACATCCTAGGGACATCATAGTGAAGTACCGCTGCTAGCTCGTACTGCCTCTGTCGACTGCAGCAGAGATATTGGCCAATATGTGTGGACAGTCTGACACACACTGTACAGTCCAGAGGTATACACAGAACCTCTTAGTGCAAAACATGTGTACCATGCATGACAATATGGATGTTAACAGCCATGTAGATGGGTATAACACATAACTACTGGTATACATATACCACCATAGGTTATGCAGTCACACACCCCTGTCTGGCCTGACATGAAATAACTGCTGGTACGGGGGTGCCATGGCCACATACTACCCAATAGATATTGACATACATCTGTACAGTATCCCACTGCTCTGTCTGACATACATGACTGTTAAGGGAGGCCCAGCAGCAGTACATCTGGAAAGTATCTGAACATGACATCTCACTAAGTAAGTACACTAAGCTGCTAGGCATGTAACAATGCACTGTGCAGGCTACAGGCAGACTGTCTCAACACTGGCCCACATCTCCTATGGGGGAATGCACATGAACCTGCATATATAGCAGGCTGTACAGGCATATCACAGCGCAGGGTAAGATACACCTGTGTGACAGTGCATAACCACAACCAATGAGAACACAGCCACATATGGCAAGCTAGCATAATATTACAGTATATGGACTATCTGTTCAACAGCACCCTCATACCTGCCACTCCCACACTAACCCTGCATATACTGGACCCCTACACAGTTTGGTCTGATGGCTGACTGTGGTATGGGACATGTGTGTGTATGGCCCTACAAACATGTAAGCCAACACGGTAACATACACTGGAGCAGCATGTAACATCAGATAGGACGGGACCTAGTATGATGACAACTACCACAGTCTGTACACAGGCCAATGTACATATTAACAATACACACACTGTCGACATTCACCATAACTACACAGACCTCAGTACTGTACAAACAACCACAGTATGTCCAGGTTATGTCATCAAATATAACCGCTACTGTACATAACATGTGTAGCAGTCTGATATCTCACTGGCTTATCAGATATGATGACACTAATTATGGCGTACAGCACATATGCACCTCTTAATGCATGACATATGTACAAAGGTTGACTGAGCTGTGGTTGGAAGCACATACACAGGGCCAATATTGACACGTTGCTGTGATAACAGCATACATTTACTGTTGTAACAGGGTTTGTTGCAACATATGTCCTATGGAGGATATGAAGTCAGTAACTGTCATGGCTTTCACCATCTATAGACTACAATCCTCACACTACCTTCTGCAATTCACAGATACATGTTCTTTAGGTAACACATGACACCAAAGGCACCACACACTGCACAGTCTGCAGATGACCCTACAGATGGGGAGTCCTCATAAGCATGCAACTGACATGGCAGGTATTAATACATGTAGGACAGCCATATCTGCATGCACCATGTTAAACCAACATTACTCCGAATGCAGTATAGCAGCACTTACAGTCTGTAATCAGGTCAGGCACATCCCCCTCCTGTGTATTGGCCTGTTTCCACAGTGTATGTTGTCAGAGGTAAATCCCCACTCCATCTGGATGCTGTTTGCCAAACAAAAGAATGAGTTCCTGCTCACAGTGACTGAAAAGGACCAACACAAACATGATGTTCCTAGATATTGGAGTGTGTTTCCATGCAAATGGCTATGGGAATGTTACCACAGCTGTTCCACATGTAATCAGCTAGGGGAGGGCTGCAATTCATGCAGAGGCCATCAGCTGATCATGAGCATTACCTAAAATACACATGCCTAAGAAAAGCAGGTATAGGTCTCCACATCCACCAGTCATAGTGTGAGGGAGGCAGACAGAGGCACCGGCAAGTCAGGGAGGGGTGGGAGGGTAAAAACTAAGCATGTTTGTGTCACATAGCTATCAGCACAGGGTATCAAACCCCTGATGACTATGTAGTGCTATCAGAGACCTATGCAGTTATTGGATGTACCACATAGGTTACCTGTTGTGGAGTCAGCAGAACATATATGTGATGGTGAGTGACATCTGCAGCAGGGATATGGTAGCTATACGGTAGGTGGTGTACATGTGCCTGTTCTCATGAACAGGTGCCAGCATCAACACAGCCACACTCTCACTGGGATGCACACACATTGACATACTTGGCAGGGCCAGGGATACAGCTCATCACTAGTGAGATTGCCACAACACATTACTGTGCAGGTATCACATGCACCACACAGGTCATACAGAGGTTATATGGGCAAAGGGTATGGGGAGGTGTCTGACATCAGACAGAATGCTTTAGTATGCCACTGGGGCTTGTAGTGAGTGTGGATGTGCTCATACTCATCATACAACGCACACACAAACATACAGGGTGCCAGTACTAAAATGCATGGGTGCATTTGTGCATGGGTATGTGGCGGTCGACTGTGCCAGATGGCTATACAAAGCTAGGTGATGGGAATACCTTGGCATCAGGCCACATGACAATGGTCTGCATTGTGGCTCAGACATGTGGTTTCAGCATTTGCCCACACAGGTGGATATTGTATCCACCATCTAGTCACCGGGGTGGCTATTGCATGTGGCCAATGCTGTGCATCGCTTGCCATGTATGTGTTCCCTAGTCCATGACATGGACAGTGTCTGGGATGTGCACACCTCCCACATGCATGTAGAGTGACATGTGGAACTGTACCTGGGGTGTCGGGCCCATGTTGTGTACACAGATTATCATCAGATGTGCCAGTTGTGGCCACCTGTGGCAGGAACTGATAATGGACAGCAGGTTAACTCTGCACCTACATTGAAAGCATGCTACTGGCATTCCCTGGCATCAGTAGCATCTGTCCATACAGGGCGTGTTTTCAGGCATGGTATGTCCTTTGTGGATCACATGTGATGGCACCACAGGTGTTGCAGGTGTCCAGTGGGAAACATGGGAAAGGTACATTGTCTGCATGTATATGCCTATTGGACAGATGGGCAGGGTGCCATGCCCTCTGTAGGCCACTGCAATCACTCCAAAGTTACTAAAAGTCACCAATATGCAATGTACTACACACATATTGGCTGTTGCCTCGGCGTGTGTGTGTGTGTGTGTGTGGGTATGTGACATGGGTTGAGTGTGTGCTCTGGGTAATATTGGGGTCACTAACTGTGATTGCCTGGCCGTGATGTCATATGTATGGGTATGGATTTGCATCCCAGCCTCTCGGCTATTTCACATCTGTTATCCCTGTTCAGTGGGCATTGTGATAGAAGGCCACCATAAAAGACATTTGCAAAACGTGCCCCACATTGGGCCCAGGTGTCACACAGTCACATCCACCTCCACAAAGGATACAAGTTACAAACACACACACACCTGTCATGTCTGGGAGTTGAACCCCTACCTACCTAGTTTAGTACACTATAACACTACCCAGTTATAGTATGTGCCACGGAGATTACTGGAGTACCCCTTCCCCAAAGGTGCATTTCACATTGGATGACATCAGCAGGACTACCAAAGTAGGCGGCTGAATATGTACTGAGTGTGACTAGCCTAAAATACATTGCTCCCTACACAGACATTGGAACACACACAAAACATTTGCAACTGAAATGCTTGGGTATAGAACCCCTAACAGAGGTCTATATCACACTACAGAAACATGCAGTTACAAGACACGCTACAGAGATTACTAGGCTACATCCTTCCCAGAGATGTATTTCTAGGTGGGTGACATCAGCAGCCTTGCCAGAGATGAGCATTTGAATTGTAGGGAGTGTGACTAGCCTAAAAAGCATTGCGTTTGACACAGAAACAGACAGACACACACACACCTACTTGCCATGTCTGGGAGTAGAACAGCTACCTATCTAATTTATCACACTACAGCTGTACGCAGTTACAGGATGCACTACGGAGATTACTGGGCTACATCCTTCCTAGAGGTGTATTTCTAGGTGGATGACATCAGCAGCTTTGCCAAAGTAGAGCATACATTGTATGGAGTGTGACTTCCCTAAAAAGCATTGCTCTCTACACAGGCAGGGTCAGACACACAGACACACACACACACACACACACTTGCCATGTCTGTGAGTAAAACAGCTACCTACCTACCTAATTTATCACACTACAGCAGTACACAGTTACAGGATGCGCTATGGGGATTACTGGGCTACAGCTTCCCAGAGGTGTATTTCTAGGTGGATGACATGAGCAGCCTTGCCAAAGATGAACATTTGAATTACAGGGAGTGTGGCTACCCAAAAAAGCATTGCTGTCTACACAGACAGGGTCAGACAGACACACACACAGTAGCCATGTCTAGGAATTAAACTCCTACCTAACAATTTTATCACACTACAGCAGTACGCAGTTACGGGATGCGCCACAGCGATTACTAGGATATAACTCTTCCAAAGGTGTATTTCACAGTAGATTACCTCAGCAGGCTTAGTGGGGCTATGGGGAGGGGAGTGTGTGTGCATGGGCCATAACCCATTCATCTAGAGGTTGACATGCCACATGTGGGCACGACCTGTGTCATATTCCACAGGTACATGTATACAGCTGCTAGATGACTACTTCCTTGAACAGTCATGTTGCACAGCTACCGGTGGCTAGTATCTGCAGTGTGTGACATTAGACCCTCGTGTGGTTGTGGCCCTTTGACTGTATGCTGGGTGGGAGAGCCCTGGATGGCTCCTTGTCACAGTCACCCTCTTCCACACATCTATGTGTGTCTACCTTTGGCTTATTATAGTGTGTTGTCTTACATATATGCCTATATTCCTATCCACTGTGTGTGCAAATCATGTGTGGTGCATACTGAAGAGTGTCTGCACTAACATCTGCGGCTGCCAGATATGTCTGGTCCACTGGTGTTTGCAGACATGGCCTTCATGTGTTAAGTGTGCGAGCATGCCCATTATGACCTTTCAGTATGTTGTTGACTGACATTGCCTTCATTACTCTGTGTGGGCATGCCCAGTATGGCCGTCTGCATTGAATGTGTGGATCAGGTCCAGGTAGTTTGTACTGCAGTGCTGACCTTTGTGTTGTACACCTACAGGTTGCATGCTGTCTCTGCAGGGTATCCGTTGATCATTTGGCATGGACTATTACTACATTTCTGCATAGGATGGGGGAGGGCACACCTGACTATTTCTACACAGGATCAGAGGGGCATACCTGACTGTTACTATATTTCTATGTAGGATGGGAGGGCATATGCACCTGACTATGTCTACATTTCTACACAGGATTGGGGGGGCACACCTAACTGGTACTATATTTTGACATTGGATGGGGGGGCACACCTGACTATATCTACATTTCTAAACAGGATTGCGGGAGCACACCTGACTGTTACTATATGTCTACATAGGATGGGGGGGCACACCTGATTATTTCTACATTTCTTCACAGGATTGGGGGGGGGACACCTGACTGTTACTATATTTCTACATAGGATGGGGGCACACCTGACTATTTCTATATTTCTACACAGGATTGGGGGGCACACCTGACTGTTACTATATTCCTATGTAGGATGGGGGGGCACACACACCTGACTATTTCTACACAGGATCGAGGGCACACCTGACTATTTCTACATTTCTAGACAGGATTGGGGGGGCACACCTGACTGTTACTATATTTCTACGTAGGATGGGGGGGCACACACGCCTGACTATGTTTACATTTCTACACAGGATTGGGGGGCACACTTGACTGGTTCTATATTTCTACATTGGATGGGGGGGCACACCTGACTATTTCTACATTTCTACACAGGATTGGGGGCACACCTGACTGTTACTATAGTTCTACGTAGGATGGGGGGCACACACACCTGACTATGTCTACATTTCTACACAGGATGGGGGCAAACCTGATTGGTACTATATTTCTACATTGGATGGGGGGGGGCAAACCTGATTGGTACTATATTTCTATGTTGGATGGGGGGGGGCACACCTGACTATTTCTACATTTCTACACAGGATTGGGGGGCACACCTGATTGTACTATATTTCTATGTAGGATGGAGGGCACACCTGACACTTGTACACCTTTGCTAGGACTGTACTGGTATGTTGGGTACTTCATTTCAGTCTGTAGTTTTACCTATCATGCTGGCTAGAGGCATACCAGTGTACTACAGATCTTAGCTTTTAAATTACCTACATATTAGTTTCTGACTTCCTAGCCTTCAGAACTGACATCCCACTGCCTGACCTGCTCTAGTCTGTCTGTGTAGGCCTAGGGTGGGTTACCCATAGGCCTCATTCAGAGGCCATAGCATAGCCTTTGTTTGTGTTTGTCTACACCTGTCCTGCTGGCTGTGACTGTTGTTGGGTATGTGACCCCCTTCCTGACTGGCATGTGTGAATCACGTACCTTGTGGGTGTGCCAGTACTGAGGCTGCCTAAGTCTGATGCACATAGTAAACTCCCTACACATGGTTAGGCAAAGTTAGTGTAATGTTTGGCATCCCTTTTACTGTATATGAGAGTCAGAGAGGGGTGTTATTCCCTAGGTCCCTCCCGTGTCAGTGTATGTGCTATGCGTTGCCTCTTTGCCAAGGCCAGGGCATACTGGGCATGCCTCCTTCTGCCTACTTGGGCAGGCTCAAGTTGTTCCTCCTCTGAGTCACTCTGTGCCTGTGCAGGCCTTGGCAATGGTGGGGGGCTGTGTGGCCCTGCCCTGTGCTGTTCCTGCTGCAGCTGTTTCCGCAGAATCATATTGTGTAGCATGGCACATATAAGGACAATTTGGGTACAAGTAGCTGGTGAATAATGCAAGGCTCCACCGGATGTGTCCAGGCAACAGAACTGTGACTTGAGCATCCCAGATACATGCTCTACTATAATTCTGGTCTGTACATGTGCCTCATTATGGAGATCTTGTTCGGGTGTGTGTGCATTTCTGATGGGTGTCATCAGCCAAGGCTCCAGTGCGTATCCAGCATCCCCCACTAGATGACCATTTGGGATGTCCCCATTGGCAAATCTCTGGTACAGCTGCATCAGATGCCAAATGTGAGAATCGTGATAACTTCCAGGGCAGCCAGCACACACATTCATTATTATGCCCTGGGCATCACACATGACCTGGCAGTTGATGGAGGGGAAGCCCTTGTGGATGATGTGGACCCTACCCTGCTCACCTGGTGGTGATTTGATGCATATGTGCATGCAGTCTATTGCACCCACTACCTCAGAGTATTCTGCTATTTGGTGGAAGAGATGCATATTGCTGGCCAGCGCCTCACGGGTGTTGGGGAACTATACCTGTTCACCGACATGTGCTGACATGGCATCCAGGAACTAGTGAAGTACCCTGGATGCTGATGCCTGTGAAATCCCCATCATATCCTCAGTTGACATTTGGAAGGTACCTGTAGTTAGTATTCTTAGGTCTACACATACCTTGGTATCCACTGGGATGGGTTCCCCTCTGTTAGTTCTGTGTGTCAGGCATGGCCGGCACAGCTCAACAATTTGCTGTAGGAGGTCCCTGTCCACCCTATAGCGCTCCACTATCTCCAGCTCATGTAGCCCCTGGTAGGTTACCCTGGGTCTGTGCACTCTTCTCCGTCTCCTCACTGTGGGTTGCTCGACAGAATTTACATCCTAACCACCCTCAGCATTTTCCACAAGTTGTATGATAGCTATTGCAGCCCCTATCATTTTGCTGTTGTGAGTGTTAAATGTTCCCCACTTGTTTACACTGGTGGTGTAGAGTATGGGAAAAACCAGATGGGAAGGTGTTTGTTTAGTTTATAGTAGTGTTCTGGGCTGGGCTGGGCTGGGCTGGTCTGCTGCCTGTGTAATTGGCTGATTCTTATACATTTTACCTGCCAGCTAAGCTAGTTCTCCTTGATTACCTTCCTACTGCTGTTTTCCCTTCCCGTTGCCTTCCTGTTTCAGCCCGTGTGCGCGTCACGCAGAGTGCTCAAATGTTCGCACTGCTGCTGTTTCCAGGTGTAACCTCTTTTTTCTTCATGTAAAACCCGATGCTGGGTGCGCACACCCGCTTAGGCTTTGCAAAGAGTGCTAAGCAGGTTTAGACACACCCCCTAGCTTAGCTATGCTAAGCTAGAAGCAAACCCAAGCCACAGGGCTCCAATCTGTTTACAGTATGCCTGACACCCCCCCCATAATGTCACCTAACTCCTAGGCTTGCACCAGGCTATTCCTACTCTTACAATGTTGGGACCTGACTCACATGCTGGGGAAAACTGGGATTCACTATCCTTCCCCTCATTTGCATAATATTGCCTGCTAATGCATAGCTACGTCTCATACTGAGCCTCCCCCGTTAGCAACTACTACTCACTGGCCAGGTTGTCTTCTGCCTGCCATTGACTTGCATGGCAGAATAGTGATTTTAGTTAGACTGCTTATTTTAGATTAATTTTATTATTCCCCCCCCCCGATCCCGTTTGAGTGCCATTGCCCTATGCTTAAACAGCCGAGATTGACTAAAATAAAATGCAAGTTGTTTTTTTTATTTTTTGTTTTGTTTGCAATGCCAATGGCCTTATACTTGGCCATTGGCATGCTTACTACAAGATATGTAGCCTTTATTTGGAGCTGTCATAGCTCTGTTTTGGATTTTGCAGAAATGTACTTGGTTACTAACCGAATACATTTCTGCAGATAGCACTAGCCTTGCACGGACTATTGCAAGTTTCCTGGATTGCAAAATCACCTCATTTGCATGGATTTCACCTACAAATAGGGTGATTTGCATACCAGAGCTTAGTCCATGCAAGATTAGTGCAGGAGCGCTCATGCACACCCCTGCAGGCTGTTCCTGGATCGCATGGCAGACATATTGCCTGCTTGAGCTCCTGCACTGATCTTGCACTCTGTGCAAGCTTTCGAGAATCCAGGGGAAATTGTTCACTAAAGAGGAAATAGATGTACTCAAAAACGTTTTTTCTTTCTACCAGTTGGTAGAGCTAAAGTCACAGATACCATTCTAGATTTTAAGTTGTTTGTCAGGAAGTTGAATTTAAAATATATTTATCATACCATTCCTAACACAAGAATAAGTCAATTTAGGAAGACTAGTAGTGCAAATCCACCCTTAGTTAATACATTGAGTACTTTTTCCACAGTTGTGAAAATGAATTATATAATTTGTATAATAAAGATAATTGTAGAACATCTAATAAGAAATTTTCATAGATTGTTAGTAAGAATTTAACACATGGAGAGACTGTCACTTTAAGACAATTAATGACTTACGGTGACATCAGATATATGAAAGTCAACAAAGGGCAAGGATTAGTCACTATGGAAGTCATTAAATATAATAAGGCTTTAGAATTTATGCTTTCTGATATAGATAAATACAAAAAGGTATCTAAGGATAGTCAGAAAAAATTTTCAGGAAGTGGATTTAGTTTTGTTGGACTTATTACACCAACAGTATATCACTACTGAACTTGTTGAATTTCTAACAGTTGAACAACCACAGTTGGGAATTCTGTTCAGAATTCCCAAAAATCCATAAAGATGCTAGACATCCACCCTTTAGGCCTACAGTTTCTGCCCCATATAGTAAAACATCTAGAATTTCAATCTATTTAGATGAAATACTCAATCCTATAGTACAAACTAGTGAACGTTTTTTGAAAGACTCCTGGATGTTCTTAAATGAACTTAAACAGTACAAATTTAAAGGTGATAAGACTTTATATACACTTGATGTTTGTTCACTGTATACTACAATAGAGCAAAATGAAGGTATAGAGTTTATGAGGCTCTATCTCAATAAGTGTAGGCCCTCTCTAAAGCAAGATATTTTTGTGATTTGTCAGCTTATGGAAATAGTGTTAACGAATAATGGTTGTACTTTTGGGGAGGAAGTGTACCAACAAGTCAGTGGAATAGCAATGGGTGTGCATGTGGTACCAGCTTTTGAAAACCTAGTAATGTGCTGGTGGGAACAGGAGTTTTTGAAAAAATTAGAGTATTTCAAGTTTATTAGATTCTATAAGAGATGTATAGATTATTTATTTTTTACTTGGGCAGCTAGAAGAATTTTTTTAATGAGCTTAATAACACAATCATTTGGCTTAAGTTTACTATAGGCAATATAGATGTTCAGTCAGATTTTTTGGATGTAAAGATAGTTATGGATGTCAACAAAAAGAATTCAGCAGTGGTATTTTCCATAAAAATACGTTCACTAACAATTAATTAATTTTAACAGTTACCATCCGAGATATATGAAAATTAATGGGTTCAAAGGACAAGTAATTAGACTTAGTAGAATGATCAGTGAGGAAGATGATTTTGTCAAAAAACTACATGTCCTTAAACAGTTATTTATGAAAAGAGGATATTTACAAGAAGACTTGGATCAGGTTATAAATTATGTAAAAGTAAATAGGAATGAGAGATTCCACCCCATAATAAAGGTAGGGTTCCAGAAGAATAATGATGTAGAAAATAGAGACTCAGATTTGTTAAGATGTGCTTTTCCTATACCTATGAGTACAGATGGGCCTAGAATTAGAAAAATAATCAGTGATGACTGGAAAATCATCTTAGGCAATCAGGATTTAAGTGAGATTGTTGGATCACAACCTAAGTTTATTAATTCTTCTTCTTCTTCTTTCTGCTTTTCCCGGTTAGGGGTCGCCACAGCGGATCACCTGTCCGCTCATGATTGGCAGTAGAGTTTTACAGTGTCGAGTTGCCAGCCTGGCGCCCAACATTCCACAGAAGGCACACATATGCACACACTCACACCTAGGGCCATTTTAGAGTATCCAATCAACCTACAGCATGTCTTTGGGATGTGGGAGGAAACCGGAGCACCCAGAGGAAACCCACGCGACCACAGGGAGGACATGCAGACTCCACACAGAAGGCACTCCAGCCGAGGATCGAACCGGAGAACCTCTTGCTGTGAGGCGACAACGCTAACCGCTGCACCACTGTGGCCACCCAACCTAAGTTTATTAATAAGAAAACTAAAAATTTAAAAGAGTTATTGGAGAGTTCGTCTAGGATAATGGTGAAAGATGTGGATTATACACATTTTGTACTTATCCATATACTAATTGCACTCAGTGTAGATATATGATGGCTGTCCATAGCCATAATTTTAAGCATTTAAATTTTATATTAATAGCAAAAGGACGATATAACTGTCAAAGTGAAGGATTAGTGTATCTTGCAGTGTGTTCTAACTTTGAGAATTTTTATACAGGAAAAAACATTAAGAGACTTAGTCAGAGAACATGCATTAGCTATAAAGAAGGACTTTATTAACACTATAGCTAAGCACTCTGTTAACTGTAAATAATTTAGAAAGTTTACCTTCTTTGTAGTAGAGAAAGTTGATAGAAGTAGGTTTTTGTAGGACCTTTTAATAATTATTTAGAAAAAAAAACAATTAAAATGGCAGATTTTCCTAAGAGAAGATGTAGCTCCAGGTATTAATGACAACATTTCTTTCAAAACCTATCTGAAATAAATAAATAATTAGCAACAATAGAGTGTTTATTTACTTGTTTTATATAATGGCTTTTACATTCAAACACTAAAGACTTTGTGTAAATAATTTATATATATATTGTTTAAAATTTTTGAAAGTTAATTAATGGTGGAAATGACGTCATGATTACTGTCAGTATAAAAGGAAGTGAAAGTATTTGCATTGGTTGTTCTGATGAAGTTTTGTAATAAACAGAATGTTTGTGTCTTTCGGCTTTTCCTGGTTAGGAGTCGCCACAGCGGAACTCCGGTCTGCTAATGATTGGCAGTTGATTTTTACATACCGGCTTGCCAGGCCTGACGCACAACCTTCAACAAAGGTACGCCCTTTCACGCATGTCTCCATGCAGAAGACGCTCTAGCTGAGAATCGAACCGGACAGCATCTTACTGTGAGGCGACAACGCTACCGCAGCACCACCACTGCGGGTTGCTCTGTAATAAACAGGATGAAAGTGCTTAACTATAACCTGTCTCTGGTCCAGTGATTTTGTTTTGTTAGTAGTATTTCCACTGTGTGAGTTTTTTTAAACTTAAATGGTTGTTCTTCGCTGTTGCTTCATTAAGACCAACTAATCTCAAATTATTTTACCTCAAATAAGTCTCTAGCTTGTATATTTATTATATTACATTGGTTAGCTTGACACTGAAAATGTATAGTACATATGCACTATTTGTTCAAACAGTAGATTATAGAAGATTTATCTTTGCTGACAGCTGTTTGATTTCTTCATGATTTTCAGTAGTCATCTGTTTTATTAATGCAGTATCTTCTAAATTCTTGGTTAAAAGGGCAGACAGATAGTCAAGTTTGTTGTTGCCTGCTACAGATGTTTATGGAGAGGAACTAGTCTCAGTCTCTCTGTTCATAGTGTGAGTAGGGTAGAAATAATATAAATGTGCTGTGCACGTGCAAGCCATTATTACCTGCACTTAGTCCGGAAACTAAGCAATCGAGCAGCCAGCATTCTGAGAACCACAGTAGTTAAATGTAGGTTGGCAACATAAAATCTGTGCCTCAGTTTTAATTGTAAGTATCTGAATTTAAAACACATGACAGTAAAAAACAGCTAGAAAGATGTCCAACATGGTTTATGTGGTAGTTCAAACCCTGCCCTCCTCGCAAGCAAATACATGTGTCATAGTTCAAACCCTGCCCTCCTCGCAAGCAAATACGTGTCATCTGTTACAATTTTACCCCCTATTTTGAAAAAACAAACTTAAAATGAATCAAAAATAGCTGCTACAAAAAGTTGGAAGGTATACTAGGATCACTTAAATTTTGACTCGTTTCTAACAGCTGAATGAGACGCATGATTTGGCTTGCCCCAGCAGTGGTATTACTACACAGCTGACACTCTCTTATCTTTTAATGCCTGCATATTTCTATTATCACCAGCAAAACTATTCCTAATTCATTGTTATTATTAGCTGCTGTTTTAGATTTTATTGTCAAACACTAGGTTCTAAATAAAACTATAGCAATTCAAGTTGTCAGGGTCTGAATGCAAGAGACATAGACATTCTCAAAGAACATGATGCTGCATTGTTACCACTGCTTAGCTGCAAAAATACAGGTAGATGTTCTGCATTTTCTGAGCATTCAGGAGTTCACCAGCTGGAAGCTGGTCTAAAACATGCACTGAGGTCTGCATGTGGACATGCCCACTCACATTGTATTCCATCTCACTGTGGAAGGAAATACATGGTGAAGATGCTGCAGGAAGAACTATTTGTATTTATAACAATAAATTGCAGGATATGTGCCAATATGGGTTTATGGAAAATAGATGCTGTTTGTCCAAAATGATTGTGTAATATTGCAAACACTAGGAACTGACAATGGCAGTCTAGTTGTTGTTGTTGTATAGTGTAACTTCAGTAAAGCATTTGACTCAGTCCCCTTACAGGCGACCAACAATAACAATTAATGGAATTGTAGTAGGAGAAATCTGGACTCATTTGTAGGAGTTCCTACAGTTCTGCTCAGTGCATGCTTACATATTAGTTGGTTCTTAGTACAAATGTCAACTTTTCATTATTTTTTCTTCTTTGCTGGTAGGTGCTCATTTCTAACATGGAAAGGGGGATTTGGTGGGCTGGTATTATATATATATATATATATATATACATACATACATACACACATATGCATATTCTGTCACAAAATGCAGTAGTATGAGTGCACAGATGTCCTTGAACATTTAATTTTCCTAGTGTTTGCCATATTCTGATTGGTTGAGAAGATGAACAAAATCAAGAACCATTCAAGGAGGGCTCTCTTGTAGATTAACTGATATGGTAAGATTTGTCTATTAACTTACATTTTTGGGAGAATTGGAAGAAATGAATAGCCAATTTGCAGCACAGTGAAATAGTGTATTTATAGACTCACGTATAAATACTTTTATACCATTTTTTTGCTTTTCTATTTATCTTTGAGATCTCTGGACTAATGAAATTAAATCACTCTGATTGCATTTATTGTAGACTATACTTATAAATGACATAGCTGGACTACCCACAGCTTAAAGAATGGTTGAAAAAGGCAAGGTTTCAAAAATCTTGTTAATTGCCCTGTAGCTTAAGAAAATTAGAGAGGAGTGTGTCTATGGTACAGAAACAAAGAGATATGATTAAGCAACTAATCGATAAATACTAGGCAATCATTTCATGGATCATTAAACACCTAGCTAATAATCAAACAATGAAAGTTAGAACCAAGCTCAGTACTTTGTATCTGTGAGGTGAACTCCTTAACCATTATACCACCCCCCCAACCCCCATGTCAAGATGAAGTATAGCTGCAGTGCAATAGATTTGCTATTAGTGTTTATATATGCTCTTTCAATTAGATTTTACTTTTAGGTATTTCATTACCTCATGTGACACTTTGGTTTTAATGTAGTATGATTTTGCAGTACTTGGAAATAATAAAATATAATGCACATGTTAATAAATCAAAGGAACATGGCAAAATAATTATACGTCCTTTTAAATATGGGAAGACAAAAGGCTATGGATACAGGTTAAGTTGCATAAATAATATAAAGCCCACTTGACGTGAAATAAAATGTTACAATAGTCAAAAAGGCAAGTCTGCAAGTTTCTATTACATTTCTGACTAAACAAGCGAATGTAATACCCATTTTCTCTAAAAACTGTGCAAAGTAAAACAGCACAGCCTAAGGATTGTGATTTCATTCCTTCAGTTTAGTTTCAATTTCTCAGGGATACTCGAGTGAACAGATTAAATTGCTTCACATTTTGCAGCCAGTTTCATTTTCTAGTTTCGGTTCAGCACTATGACGTTACAGAAATAAGTCATGTGACCTATAGGAACCTCGCCTACAAATACAAGCACACTGTGTGTTAGCTGCATTGCAGAAGACAGAGAAATTATTCACTGCCTTTCACAGCCAAGTAATATTGCAAAGAAGACCGTGCAGTGACAGTACAAGGTATGAAATGTCTTATGTTAATGCACTTGTGTTTTTGTGTTTTTATTTAAAGAGATATCAATTAGCAGTAGTGTTGTGTAAATGTATCACCAGTTTGTGCGTAGTAGATATAGTCTGAAGAATTGCTCTAACAAATTAATTTGCCATGTGCTTAATAGCATTTACAAATTGCTCATTAATGATATCATGCAAATACAGAACATATATTTGGCTTAAAGTACAAATATAGTTTATGTTTCAATGTAGATTCTATTTATTTGCTTTCTGCAAGTAGCTTGTCTGCAGCTGTTACATTATTAATATTATTTTAGTTAGGACTTGTTTCATGAACTCATGCCATAGAACTCGTTTTTTAACTATTATTTACAAACTGTAAAACAAGTAATGGTTGCAATGTTAGAGATTGTTACCCATGTAAAGAAGTTTTGTATGCATGAATTAGGCAAATATTATACCACAACAGGGATAGATTTTTTGAGAAGAAATTTATTTCAAAGTTAAAATGTATATGGAGATAACGTAGTCTTTACATATGCATACAGTTATATAATTAGTAGCTTACTACTCACTTTCTGTGTCACTTCATGTTCTACAGCCCTTCTGTGCACCAGAATTCTAGTGCACCAGGTATGTACCATGTTTTGCGGCACATTTCATGAGGCAATTTCTGAATCTGTGTTGATTCTTATATTTCAGCATGTGACAGTCCCAAGGACTTGCATTCTTAATCCTGAATTGGATGCATGGTGCACAATGTTTTAAACTACAAATCACTTCAGTTCAGGCCAGATGTCTCGTACTAGATCATGTAGTTTGTTAGTGGTGAAAATGTTATTGTACACAATTCATGTAAAACATATAAATATCAATATGTGTTTAAAGAAGGGTGTGACTGCTGTAAGGGGGTGTGCAGGAAGAAGCCAACAGGAGAAAGGAGGGATTAGATGTTGCTCAAACTGGAGTGTACAATTCCATTTAACTGATAACCATGACAACATGGAATGAGAAGAGGAAAATGTAGTTTGGACATTCATTTAACAGCGTACCATATGACAAGCAAGTATGAATGCAGAAATGCATGTCGAAACACACACAGAGCATCAGGCGTTAACTACTGTTAAACAAAAGCCAGAAAATGTGTTGCAGGAGTATTACTTATCAGCAGATAAGTAAGACAGTTCATACACATCATGTGTCTCACTCACTAAAAAAATGTACATGTAATGAATCAAAGTGCTCTATAGAAAAAATGCTGAGGAATAACAGGATATGAATCTGATGTTTTGTAGTCTGCAAGTAGCATTACGCCAGATAGAGACAAAGATTTTATAGTCATTGCTCTGTTCCAGTTTAAGATTTGTTTACCTCATACCATTTACCAGCAATGCTTGTTCATCATTCCCTGTAAAACTAGTATTTTAGCTTACAAAAATTTAAAGTATTAACTCACAACTAGAGAACTGTTGAAAGTATAAGGAGCAGTAACTCATACAAAGTCATTGCAACACATACTTGTTATCAAAACTAGACAGGAATTAAAGCATAAGCCTCATACTGTACTTTATGAACTGCATATGTAACAAAAAAGATTGATTCATCCAGATACTCATTAAAACTTCATAGAGTCATGCAGTTATGAACTACAGTTAGTAACTTTCTGAGGTGGGAAAGCGAGTTTTTCTTTCATTTATAGTTTAAGTGTTCAGTATACTCCTTTGTCATACAAAGTAACTACATGTACATTATTATGATATGCCATATTGTATGTTTTCTTTTCAATGGACAGTGCAGATAAACATCCTTTTTCCTGATTGCTATTTCACTACTAAAAAAATTTGTTGTATCCAACAGTGTTTATATATTCGTACACATGTATGGCTAATATATATTGTCCCGTCCCCCCTTTAAATAACCACACCAAACGCATAAAGACATTTGACGATTTTTATTAAACTGTATTATACAATGAACTATATACACATAAAACCAACATTAGTTATTTTCCTCAGCTACGATGATCTCAGGGCAGCATCACCACTCACCCTGGATGAACTTTACCTCAGTGTAGCGTACCTACTCATCCTGATACCTCCTCCACCAGGGCAGCGTACCTACTCACCCACATAAAGAGGCAGCGTTACCTACTCACCTCACCACCATACCAAACCATTAACCAATAACCACTTTCTTTACAGGGGGAACAGAAGAGGACAATCCTGTCCATCTTCTCCACCTCAAATTGCCCACATCTTCCATCCATATACAAAAAGGAGGGTGGGAGGGCCAACAACTCATGCCAAATGTGCCTACTTCCTTTAATCCCTAACACTTAATACCGTCAGAAGTTCCACCTTCTCCTACCTCACTTCCTTTTACATCTCCCTCTCTCCTTAACCCTTTCACCACCACAAACCAACAATACTATCCAACTACAATACTCACCTTACTTACTACCTCTATACCCTCCCCTTTACCCTCTTACTCGAGGGACCGGGACAACTTAGTTTGTCCCAAACTACATTTGTGCTGCAAGTCTCTAAGCACAGTCCACTTATCTGTGCTTTTTACATGCTTACTATATTGCTTCTACTATGTTACAGACAAGTATAATAATTTATATAGTATAATTGCAGATAAAAAAGATTACCAAGGCAAAGCAGGTGTTAAACCATGAACTCATTGCTTTAGTTTATGAAGTGTACACTATTCATGCTTTGTGATTCTGTATATTGCATAAACATGCTGCTTTTATATAAGATGTTTCATTGCTGTGAAATCTGCTAGTTCTACCTTTTAGTTGGTGTCTGCCTTGTGATTAATTTGTAATACATCTTAGCCAACTAAGGTCAGATCTGTGTAATATAATGAGTGAACCTAATTACTATACCCCAGTGTTCTAGCAGTTGACTTCAAACCCAAAAAAAAAAAAAAATATATATATATATATATATATATATATATATATATATATATATAGATATGTTTATATGCAACTTCCGTGGTGGTGCAGCGGTAGCATTGTTGCCTCACAGCAAGAGGTTCTCCCGTTCGATTCTCGGCTTGTGTTGTGAGTGCCTTCTGTGTGGAGTCTGCATGTCCTCCCCGTGGTCAAGTGGGCATTCGAAAGACATGCGTTGAATGGGCGTGCCTTCGTTGAAGGTTGGGCTGGCAACTTGACACCATAAAAACCAATTGCCAATCATTAGCGGACTGGAGTTCCGCTGTGGCGACCCCTAAAAGCCAAAAGACAAACAACGTATATATATATATATATATATATATATATATATATATATATATATATATATTATGTGACACAATGTGTAACAGCTGAAGATATATAATAAAGGATTTCAGGGATTGCTTCTCCATTCAAATCCCCAAAGTAACAAAAATTTCCAGTGTTAATTTTTGAAGAAAAGGTCACTTAAGAAGTGGAGCTGAACAATTTTTGCACCTCTGTTTTTAACTGTTCTAACTCAGGTCATCTGATTCTTAAATCTGCTTGGGAGCTATGAACAAATATTAGAATCATAACAATTCTGTTAAAAATAAATTCTAATTTATGTTTACAGAAAAACAATCTGACCTAGTCTTAAGAGAAAAAATGAGTGGTAAGGTCTTCAGAATTGAGCCTCTTTCCCCAAGTGATGTGTGACCTGAGAGGTGGCTTATAATACATGGTTGGGTGTAGGGGAGGGTCACACACACACACACACACACACACATACACACACACATACACACACACACACACACACACACACACACACACACACACACACAGTCTTCCCTTAGTAAATACTTGATTTTATATTTTTTTTACAATCTCAGTCTGAAAGAGATGAGTCTTGATAAGGTGAACATTTGACAAGTCATATACACTCTTCTACTGCATAAAATAAAATCATCTCCATGTTGCATTAAAACTGACCCCTTCCCTAACCAGCACTCTACTTTAATTTGAAGGGTTTTTTTTTCATCAATTATCTCTGTGATGAATTATGAACTTCTAAATGGAATGAAGTGTCCCTAACTGGGGGCAGGTGATGCAGTGACACTTCATGCACATGATCACATTGCATATACACTGCTGTGAGTGTGACATCAAAGTGTCTGCATAAACATAGCATCATTTCCAGGCTCTACTAGAGAATGCCAAACCACAGCATCAGACATGATCATCCATGCAACAAGCCAGCATTCCAGTACTTGGCTTATCATCAGTTGATCTCAGGTCAGTGTCACACAACCTGGCACTGTACCAGCAGGCCAGTTTTGAGATTAGACATTTTACCGAGTCATGGAATGTACCTTATCTTGGCATTATAAAAAGAACATTAGTAAAGTCTGTCAAATAAAACTACTCAACTCAAGAACATACTCTCAAAATGTAAAAGAAAGTTAAAACTAACAAAGTAATATGCAGACCTAGCTATAAAGCATAACCAATGGCATGCAGGCTAGTAAAATTACTTTTAGTTAATATTTGTACTGTGCTAAAGCAGCATACAAAAAAAAATAATAATAAAAACACCCGTCTCACACACATATACATGAAATTGAGGTAAGTTTCATGTGCGTTACTTGAGGGAAGTTTCAGATGTGTTACTATTGAGATAATAGACTACAATTATTAAAATAAATGATTATATTTTAATTATATACTATAATATTTTAATAAAGCAAACTGATATTAGTGTAATTGTGTCAGATGCTTAAAAGACAGCTGTAGTGCATATAACTTCAGCTCTTTACAACATGTGCAAAGAATAATGCAATTTAAAAAGTTTTTTTTGACAAGCTAGAAAAAAAATAAAAGGGTGTGCATAACACAGCTTCCACAGTATAAACAAATATAGGATTTGCTCTCTATATTTGCATAAGTAACTGCAGAGATTTAAAGAAAACTCTTAGCATAACAAACACATGAATGATGTTCAATGTGAAATCTTTGTTTTGCTATCTTTCAGACCTTCCCACAGATTCTATTTTCATGAAGTAAGAATAAGTTCTCTGATTTTTTTCTCAAATTTTCAAACTAAGAGAGCTGAATGAATTAATGTACAATTTCCTAAATTCCTGAATATTTATTTTGAGCAGATTATTTGCTTACTCTGACAAACAAACATTTAAAAATTTGAATTAACTGATATTGGAGTGACACTGTTACTGTGACATTTTTTTCCATTTATTTATTTATTTGGCATTTGATTACCAGGAAAGTGTGACTGGGCATAAATCCCATTTTTGGCAGAAGCCCAGGGAGAAATGCTCCATAGGACAGAATGCAAATTGTATATATGTGACCTTAGAAACATAAAAGTATTAAAAAAGTTACAATACATTATACAAATGAGATCAAAAAAGAAGCATGAGTATGTAAAAGACCAACACAAAACATACATTTCTATAAATAATTATCTAAGTATATGTGGAAATTATGGACAAAATAAAGAAGTAAGGTAGAGGAGGTACAGAAACCGAAGCATGACAGTAAAAATAATATCATAGTCTAAGAAAGGTCAAAGGAAGGTGACACAATAAGAGGCAAATAAGTATAGATGATAAAAACAGTAAGAAAGATAGTGGGTGCATAGTAAATTGCAAGGAGAAAAGAGTATGGAAGAGAAAGTGGAGGGATAGAATGAAAGAGAAAGAATATAGGAAGTGGAAAATAACTGTGTCAGTTTAACTTACTGATGATCAAAAAGGCGCAGCATCTCTTCTGTATCCCCATGATCATTAGAAAAAAACCCAAAAACGTTCGTAACTAAAAGCTTTTAATGATGTGCAAAACAAGCAACCTAATAAAAGATTAAGCACTTCTGTTCCTAATGTACTCAGGAACTTCATCAGAATCTTGGGATGCATAATTTCCTGTCTTTAAATTCTCTCAACTAAACAAGCAATTAATTTCCTTAAAGAAATGCTGTTCTAAATCATGTCTATACTTGGCTTCAAACCAATTGGTTTTATATCACAACATAACAAAAACTTAAAACAATCCAATTTATTCTAAAGCAGTTAGATTTAAAATTGTTAACTAGTGTGATCAATACTATAAGGAAAAAACTATGTCCTATCAGCTCTTAAAATTAAGGTACTGCTAAGACTATATATTTTTTTTTTAAACCTGGGAAGTAGGAAGTATTGAATAGCAGTTGCCAGTAAAGTTCTCTGTACTCTAAAAATGCTTCCCAGTTACCACCTCTTTTCTTTTTTATCACTTTTTCTTAAAAAAAAAAGAAGAAGAAATTTTGGACAATTAGCAATGTATTTAGAGCATTATTCTTTTTGATGGCATAATTATATTGATAAATACATGTTTCGATGCAAGTTCCATTTTCCTTATATAGTACGCTGAACAAGAGGAGTGAATGGCATGATATAAAACTCCATTTGTATCGCACATAGATTTCCCTTTTGAAGAATTACTTTGGGGTAATCAATAATATTCATTTTGTCCCCAACCAAAGTAAATGGACATTGTGAACATTTCCAATATTTCTGCATCCTGCTATTGCTGTCACTACTACATCCATTGCTTTGATTTGTTCTTTCCAATAAAGACTTGATATTTTTACCTTTCTTAAAAACTGTAGTGGGGTTATGTTCTAATTTTGAAATCAGTCCTAAAGTCCCAAACACTCCATTCCAATTTCTGTTGAAAATGTCTCTAACATATTCCACTTCATAATTAAAAGCCATCACCATGGCTCCATTACAGTTGTTATTTTACGTGGTGTGGATCTGTATGTTATCAGGATATTTAATAATAGGCAAAACCTATCCATCCACTTGTGCATAACTTCACCTGATATTTCTTTCATCAATTTAATTGGATAGTTCTTTTCCAGAAAAATTATTTTCAATTTGTCAAGTTCATTTAGAAAGATCTCATCCTCAGAGACCAGCCTGGACAGTCTGACCATTTGCCCCTTCACCAAATGTCTTTTCTACTACCAAGAGTGTTCACTATCAAAGTGAGGGAAACTGTTAGAATACACTAGGAAACAATCTGATATCTAACCACAAAACTAGTGACCAAAACAATTGTATAAAAAACATTTATTCTTTCTGACGTCTCAACACCAATGCCTACAAGGAGTATAGTACATTCAAAAACCCTAACCCTTTTATAACTGACACAATTAGACACATAATTAATCAATTAAAATGATTAAATCAATACTTAAAGTAAAACCTGCCAGTTGAGCTCTGTATTCATTCCCCTTAGGTATCATTGTATCAAATTTCAGTATATACAAAGCTTCGTTGTTGTTGTTGTGTCTTTCGGCTTTTCCCGAATAGGGGGTTGCCACAGCGGAACTCCAGTCCGCTGATTGGTAGTTGATTTTTACGTGCCGAGTTACCAGCCCAGACGCACAACCTTCAACGAAGGTACGCCCATTTACGCATGTCTCCACGCAGAAGACGCTCTAACTGAGAATCGAACTGGACAGCGTCTTACTGTGAGGCGACAATGCTACCGCAGCACCACTACTGCTTCTTCTTTGTACAGAAGCTTATTTTTCATGGTTTCATCTGTATAAATATTATCTTTTTTTTTCCAGAATGGATGCTTGCAGCCCTCCAGATTGAACATGATGTACTTTATGGAAATTTTCAGCCACTGAGCTCTGTTCTTTTCTCTTGTCAATGTCTCAAATGTATTCTAAAAGCCTGATTTTAAAGACTCTTTTAGACTAACCAATGTAAAACTTATTACACGGGCACTTTAGGGCATAAATAATGCCATCAGTATCGCATTTATAGTGTCATTTTACATTAAAGTTGAAACCATTAATTCTATCAAAGGAGGGAAATGAGCTTCAGGAAGAGATTATTAGAACTTCTGCTATGTTTGAGTCCAATTCTGAAGCCTGAAGATGGACATCGTAATAAATGAGGCACTGTGGTGCCCCAGTTAATGTGTCATGTAGAAATAATATCTACCTATGCAATGAAGGAGAAAGGAGACATCAGTCTTTGAACTTCAGTGCCTCATTAATATCTAATGTTTTTCTCACAGCCTACATGATCCTTGGGTATTAGCTCATAACTCCACCTGAATACTCCTAGCAGATTTTCTAAATGAATACATGTAATGCATTTGTTACTCCCATCAGTGCTGAAATAGTCAATTATTTACACACACAGTCATTCTATGGATTATTAAAACAGTAATAAAGCCAAACAAAATATTTAACATGAGAAGAACTCAGTATATTTGTTGGCAAGATGTCCCAATAACATAGTTCATTAGTTAAATCTCCTTAACCAAAAATATGTGAACTATGTAAGTTTTTGGCTTTATGTGTTGCAACATTCAGACCATACAATATTGTGCAAGCATCCTTATTGAAACATCAGTTAACAAAAGGACAGCGTCCCAGACCCTTAACTATCATACACGTTACCAAACCCCGAACTATTATAATGGTTATTTCCAGTCTGTATTGTATTTGACCAAGTAACTAGCTAAAGCTGATTCTGGCAATACTTCAAAAAATAATTTTTGGATGAAATTGCAGTGACTATACTACCTCACTTGTTTTAAGACAAATAATAATATATATCTTGGAAATTAAAATAGTTTATAATAGTTGTAAAAATCGGAATAATGTTGCAAAACTACCAAAGAAATAGAAATAAGTCATATAATACTTTACCATTAGCAAAACACCATTAGTAAACAAAACAGGGTGAATTATGATAATTCAGTAGTGAAGTTTCAACATTGCAGGCAACTGTGAAACTATAAAGAAACAACTGAAAAAGTTCTTAATCTCTTTGCAAAAATGCATATGTGTGAAAAATAAACTCCCCATTACTTAGCATTTTACCAGATAAAGCTTTCCTTTACCAAAACAATAAGTAAAATAATATAATTTAATGAATGAAATTTCTCTGCTACATATTCAGAAACATTTATCATTTGTTGACAAAGTATTATAAGATGCATTGTTTATAGTAGAGTTCATTTACTGAAAGTGTAGTCCTAAATGAAAACTTATTAAACAGATACAAAAGGATACTATACTCACAATATAAGCTCAACTGTAAAATTACTGTAAAATGTGATTAATAAAATGTAATGTATTATATAAAAATGAACATGGTCAACAAATACTATTTTCTTATATTACAGCAAGATGTCAAAAGAATCTCTGAAGCGCAAATTGCTGCAGCTACAGTGCCATTTCACATGGGATTTGAGGAGGGAAGATGTTGATATTGAAGATTTTGAAGAAAGAATCTATGAGTCAATCAAATTTTCTAAGCAGAACAACAAATTGTATGCTTACAACCAGCTTGCATATGTAAATTATTTGAATGGATGTAATGAGGATGCTCTTACTCACCTGCAGAAAGCCAAGAAGACAGCAAGAGCAGACCATCCGCAGGATACAGAAAAGTGGCTTGTGGTTACATATGGGAACTTTGCATGGATTTACTACCATATGAATGAAGTAGAACAAGCTGAAACTTATCTTGAAAAGGTAAAAACAATTTGCAGAAATTTAGGATCTGCTTCTACTTATACAGCTAATATTCCAGAAATATATGGGGAAAAGGGGTTTACAATGTTAAAATTTAGTGGAAAACATTATGAAAAGGCAAAGGAGTGTTTTGAAAAAGCACTAGAGATAGAACCTGATGATCCTAAACTGAATTCTGGATATGCTATTGCTTTACACCGCCTTGAACCAACCAATGACAAAAACAAAAATATGGAGAAGTGCAAGCCTCTTAAACAGTTAAGACGGGCATTAGAACTAAATCCAGATGATGCTATTGTCATGGTATTACTTGCTTTACGACTCCAAGATTTTCAGCAAGAGAAGGAAGGACTTCAATACATTGAAAAAGCACTGTCAACATCAGCAGACATTCCGCAAGTTACACGTTATGTAGCGAAGTTTCTAAGAAGGCAGGGGTCTGTGGATAAGGCATTAATGCTGCTTAAAGAAGCACTAGAAAAAATGCCAAACTCTGCATTTCTTCACCACCAAGTTGGTCTTTGCTATAGAAAAAAGTTATTTAAATTAAAGAAGGATATGCACTACCAGTCTAAATCCTCTGGGCAGATTGATGACTTAACAAGGCACTGCATTTATCACTTTGAAAAAGCTGTTGAGCTGAAACCCAAATTTCAGTTTGCACAAGTGGATCTGGCATGCATATATGCAGATGCACATAACTACAGTAAAGCAGATGAACGCTTTGAAATCATAAAAAAGATGAACAATCTTAAGGCCGAAGACTGGCAACACATCAACCTTGAATATGGAAAGTACTTGCTGTACCACAAGAAGTTAGAAAAGCTTGCAATTTTCCACTTAAAGGAAGGCTATAAAATTCAAAATGAATCCTATATAAGGGACAATTGCTATACAAATCTGAAAAAGATAGCTGAAAGAAAAATATCCAGAAATACAAAAGACAGTGTGGCATTTGGGATTCTCGGATTCCTTCATCAAGTAAAAGAAGAAAAGCCACAAGCAATTGAATGCTATGAAAAGGCCCTAAAGTATGACCCTGGCAACGAGGACTATCTCAGTGCACTCTGTGAACTTCGTCTTTCAATATAGAAACAGTGCATCTTTAGAGTCAGGGCTGTAACTTTGTTCTGGCTGTGCAAAATATGACTGCAGAAAAAAAACAAGGGTCAAATGATTTCATTCTGCCCGTTTATGGTTAAGTCAAATTTATCAGAAAACTGCCATGAAAAAGTTTAATAGTTTGAATAATGAACATGACTGTTGGCCAGTGCTTAGCAAGTTATGCTTTTCATTCTAAAACTGAAATCTCACTTAAGCTTATGTCTACCATGAATAAATGCATAGACAATATAGAAACTAGAAATATAATTGTATACCTATAATAATCTCTGCTTTTAATTCCCCTGTTTAGCCAGAGTACATATTATAAAGGAATCTATATAATTTTAGGCTAATAATCACTTAATAAAACATTATGTAATTAAAAAATAGTTATAGAGATATATAGGATGCATTTCAGCTGCCATAGAATTACCTTTCTGAAGTCATCTCATAATCATTACTACATTTACCAATGATCTAATAAATAATTTGGAGATGCTGTATCCCAATCCAGTAAATCACACAGTGTTGTATGTAGCCATTAAATCATCAGAATTAAATCAGACGATATGAAGTAGCTGTACCAAAGCTTGCCTTTTAAGAATGAACAAATATATGTACTACAAAATGTACCCGAACATCAACTGGCAGAAGTGACTATCAGATAAGCCACATTAGTACATTAAAATTATTAGTTTGTCATTAAATCACAACATACATGCACCTTGGAAATAAATCCAATAATAGTCGTTAAAAAATAGAGATCATTGAATATTACACACACGGGTACATTTGGAAAATGGAGTGCCTCATTAGTTTTATTCATAAAATACTATTTTAGAGAAAAGTGAAGGCTTATGAATAAAGTACTGTTAAAAATGTTAAATTTCCGCACATACATTCTATGTAAATAAGTCATATCATAAATGCATTTATTTTCCTATGTTGGGTAATTCCAGTTTAGACAAACATTTTATAGGAGTAACTGGGGAGAGCGGCTCAAAAATATGGTATAATTCAAGATTTATTCTTAACACAGACTGCAATTCAATACTGAGAAGAAACCCAAGGATTCTTGGAAAATCTACACAGGTATGAGAACATGCAGATTCAGACACTTGTATCTTTCAAAAGCTAGAACTGAAACTCAGAGCACAGATACTAGCATTGTCATTAACGGTGATGTTACATTCAAACTTTAAGCCATCCTCATGAACTTTGAATAGGTTCTATATGCTACATCATGTAGCAGTATGAATATACATTGGTATACTGTATATTATGTATAAGAACCTGTCAACCACCATACATTGTATACTACTAAATTAAATTTGTATAAGAACAAACTGGGACAACCTTGTTAAAGCAATGCAATATCATCAAAATTTTGCTCAATATGTATGCGTATATGTGTTGCTGTGAATTAAAGTGTATATAGATTTATAGGTAGGTACTAGGCTATTGGCCCCAAGGGCCTAAGTAAGCCTAGCCAACAAGGTTCCCTGGCTTACGCTACCCAAGAAAGTTAATTTCCTGTGCCCCTGTTGAGCAGAGCCACAGGAGTGATCCCTGGGGTGTATTTCCTATTTCCCATCCACTCATCAAGATTTTTCTTGAAGAGTACTAATGAGGAACTTTGCTTGACATAGATGGGTATCTTGTTCCAGAGTATGGGAAGTTTCTGGGACAGGAATCTATCCCTCCAGCATGTCCTGTTTATTGTGGTGACATGATTTAGGTCCCTAGAGCATGCAGCTCAGAGGGATTGGGATTTCTTTATGTGTAGCATGCCCAACAACTCTGGGTTTGACATAGTTTTATATAATAGGCGGAGATCACCTTGGAGTAGGAGATACGCTATGGAGTAAAGCTGGAGTTTTTTGAGACGGTCAGTGTAGGACATCTGTTTGAGGCCAGTAATCCTCTTTGTGAGGTACTTCTGTGGCTTTTCCAGCTGCTGCAGATGTCTTGTGAGGTACATTCCAAAAAGGTTGTTGTACTCTATAATGGATCTAATGAGTGTCGAGTAGAGGGGAAAAATTACCTCTTTTTTCCTGGATGAGAACCCTTTTGTGATAAGATGCGCCATGTAGAAGGACTTCCTGACTACTTCTCTTTTCACCAAAAGCTTAAAATACTAAATTTCAAAACACTAAACGTTAAGCCATAAACAAACCTACTCACAACACTAATAACTACCTCTTTCCAGAACTTAAAAACTACTTACTTACCCTCTTAACAGAAACCGGACAACACAAAACCAAACTAAATGGGGGGACGGCTATGCCCCCCACCCCCCCAATGTGGGAGGCTGTGCCCCCACCTCCCCAACTATATATACTAACTCCAGGCTTACATTACAGTAGAGAAAAGGGCATATACCTTTTACTTGCCTTACAGTACTCTACACGCTGCCACTACTACTGGGAACACACAAAACATCCGCCATATTACTTTAGATATTTCTCATAAAAATGTAGAGAGACATATCCACAATTAAAAACACTACAATGATACTTTCTACATGACTGTCAGTATTCTGACAGTCTGCACTGTACGTTACAGAAATTCTTTTCAGCACAAACAAGTCACAGGTGAATGGAAACCCACATCATGTCTATGGCTTGCAATTCAGTCAAATGAGTTTTCAGTATTTTGAAAATTAGGTGATTTGGTCTTAATGAAATGAAAGTCAGCCAAATGGGTTTTAGGTGCTGTGAAATATAAATATATATATATATATATATATATATATATATATATATATATATATATATATATATACAGATATGTGTGTGTGTGTGTATATATGTATGACTGTATATATAAATACATACATATGAAGTATGTATCTCTGGGTTTAATTTCTCCAAGAATATTGGGTTTCTAATACCATGATAGGAATGGAGTACTGTCTCACTTTTTGATGCTCACTGTGAGTGTTTTTCTCAGCGCCCAGAATTGCCTCCTCCTGTAATTAATATGGGAATACAGTTATTGGTAACATATTTAAGCATGATTGTAAATTATTTTCTTTTTTTTTAATAAGAAGTTGCTTTTACTACTATTAAAACTGTCTTGGTATCTTTTTTCCTCATTGCTCTCATTTGTGTGTGCAAATCCTTGCATTGTATGACTATGTCTCTCTGTATGCAAGATACTGTAATCACTTGGCATAGCAATTTCAATGACTAATGTTACATTTGTCTTCTTTTCATGGACTACTATATCTGGTTTTCTTACATCTGTTTTTTAAACTGTTGGTAATGGGTG
This sequence comes from Protopterus annectens, assembly GCF_019279795.1. NCBI lineage: Eukaryota > Metazoa > Chordata > Ceratodontiformes > Protopteridae > Protopterus > Protopterus annectens. The sequence goes on from NC_056748.1 coordinate 596,380,314, forward strand.
ATCCCATGTGATGTTAACTTCATCATTCTCTAAAATGTTGTGTTTTATGTTTCCAAGGCTTCTCAACTACATCTATATTGTAGTGTATGCACACTCCCTAGTGCTTCAGTCTTACCACATTGTTGTGCTTTTCAGTTTACAGGCTGTCTGCCATCAGTGTATCACATTCATCGACAAGATGGCAACTGTATGCAATTCCGTTTTACGGAACTCTCAATTGTCTGTTTCTCGAATATTTTCCATAGACTTTGTAAACCATCATGTACATAGTACACTACACTGGGCCAACATTATTAACCTTTCACTTCTTGGTTTCAGTTAACTTCTTAACATTCCTGTGTCAAATCTTGGTTAATATGAGGTTGCCCAAGAAGATTTTTGCACTTGCAACTAAATTTATGGATTTTCCATGTTTTTCTTCTCAACTGATTCTCCTCCTCATATTATTTGTTTTGTTTTTTGACACATTGTGTGGCAGTTTGATTTTTGTCTATTTCTGGTTTGATTTTCATTCCTACTTTTGTCCAAAATGCTTCTGCTAAAATAAGCAAAGATGTCATCTTAAACTTTCGCTATATTTGGATCTGATGAGGTATGTATGAAGTCCTACAATTATATATCTTTACATGTAATCATTTTTCAAGTAGGCCAATTATTTTGTTTAGAGTTTGGAATATGTAATCTTGGTATACACTGATTTTTATATATCATTTGATAAGAATGAAGCATTTTATTTGTTTTTGTGTCCAGTTGATCCCATATTCTTTGGGGTCAACCAATTACCCCAAACCAATAAGTTAGAAAAGGAAGAGCAAGTTGATTTATAGTTTGAACTTTATTCCTAGGTGTCAAGGCAGTTTTCAGTATTAGTTTTAGTCTTCTGAAGTATTCTTTCCTGAGCTTTATTTTCATTTGTTCATGTTTTATTGTTGACCCATCATCTATTCCCAGTATTTAAAAACTACCTCCTGCTTATGTTTCATGTCTCATTTTTGTCCCAGGTTGATATTTTTCGGTGCTGCAACTTTCCTTCTTTAAATGTTGCTTTTGCAGAGTGATCAAGACCAAATGTCATTCTTATATCATCTGAAAATTTTTTAACCATATGTAGCTGTGTTTTCAACTCCTCATCTGATAAACTGTACAATTTTAAAAGACACCCACAAAAAGAAGAAAATTCATTAAACAAGTTTTTTTCTAGGATCCATATTGTAACCACAGCCTAATCTTTTAAGTAAACAGCTGAATAGGTTAAGGGCAAAACAAAGCACCACTGGTGACAGAATCACTGTGGAATATCCCCTTTGATCCCTGTGATAATAATTTGCCCTTTGTCATGGCTCAAGTACATAGTGAGTTGCCACTGTTTCATGGTCACTGTAATGTCACTGATCAGTATAGGAAGTATCATATATATCAGTAATATATGAATGTGGGATGCTGTCAAATGATTTTTGCAATCTATCCACACCATATTTAGATTATTTTCAGTTTTGCAACTATCTGTTATACCTTTATTTAGTAACAAGTGATTTCTTGTTCAGTACGACTTTTTTATTATTATATTTTTACTCTTTTCCCATAACTGAATTTTCTTCTGAATAATTCCAGTACATAATTTGGAATATTATTGGTCTATAGTTCATCAGGATTGCTGGTTCCTCCTAAGGAGGAGTAATATTTTTCCTGTTGTTAACCAGGTTGGTATGTGTTTGAGATGTGCATGTAAGTAATACTTGCTCAGGACAAATGTGTGTGTAAAGATATTAATATTGTTTTCAATGCAAGAGTAGTCAGACATGGTACATGCAGACAAAATGTAATACTTTTAATAAAAGTCAATAAAACAAATAAAAACAGCAAATAAAACACCAACTAAAACAGATAAGCACTTTCACTCCAGTCCTGGTGGTTCGTCAGATCTAACTAACACAGTGCTCCAGAATATTTAAAGATACAAAGTTTCTGAAGTTACCTGTTTAGATCACATGACCTGAGCAGAGGTCTTAAGGGAACATACTTATTCAAACATTTTCCCTTGTCACTTTGCATTTCTAGGATCCATTCAGTTTCTAAACATTCATTCTTATTACTAACTGTTTCCACCCTAATGCTCTTATTCAATAGCTGTAATACAAGAAATTTAAATTTATGTGTAGTCCCAGCACTTAAGACATGTTTACATAAAGCGTTCTTTTTGTCTTTCCTGGAGATATCATAAATATGCTCACAAATGCGATCTTTAAGCATGCTGTTTGTCTTACCAATATAAAAATTGTTACAATCTGTGCAGGTTGCAAGATATCCCAAATCACAGATCTTGCAATCTGCAAAACAAAAAAAAAATCAAGCTTATACATATGCTTAGTCATGGGATGTTTATAAACCCCAGTTGTGAACACATTCTGACACGTTACAGTCTCTGCAGGGGTGTATGCCTTTTCTATTCATTATAGGTTGTTTCCTAACAAAAGATTTATACCATAACATTTTCTTAAGGGAGGTGTTGTTCTTAAAACAAAGGCTAAGAATATTTTTTTTTCTGGCATCACAGGTCAAGACATGCCAATGCCTTTTAATAATATCACATATAGAACTGACATCATTGGAGTATGTTCCACTCATTCTTAATGTATTAACCTGTGGAGCCAATGCTGTTCATTTATTATCATCCTGATATGAAAAAAGGTCTAGCAAAACATTTTCTGTGTGACATAACATCATTTTTCACTTTATCTATCTCATACTCAGAGTAACCTCTACTAATCAGGTTAGAAGACAGCTTTGTTTATGTGAGAATGAGGTTGGGAGTTTCAGAGATGGGACTAATCATAGTGGACATTTCCACACCACCACCTACCAAGAAAGAGAAGCCTTGTTTCATCTAAGGGATAGAAAAGATTTGGTTATCAAACCTGCAGACAAAGGTGGTGCTATTGTCATGATGGATTCTTTCTGGTACAGAAATCAAATGTTGAATATGCTGCGGGATGAGCACACATACAGAAAGATTAATAAGAATAAGTTACAATCGATGATCACCAAATTTCAAAATAGTCTTTCTGATATGTTGAAAGAAAGATGTATATCTGAAGAACTTTTTGACTTTTTTGAGGTAATTAACCCAACCATCCCCACCATCAGTAGGCTACCTAAAATCCACAAAGATCTCTGTAATCCACCACTATGACCTACTGTAGCCAGAAGAGGATGGCTGTGTGAACCACTCTCCATATATGTGGATGATCAACTCAAGAAGGTTCTACCTAGGTCCAGCACTGTCCTGAAAGACACAGGCAGTTTTCCCAATGATCTTTATATGAAAATGGAAAACTTGAAAGATGTTGCAGGCTTCCTTCTTGTTACTATGGATATCAACAGCTTGTTCACTGTGATTCACAATGAGTATGGGAATGAAGCTATTAGTGATTTTCTAAATCAAGTAGGATTATAGACAAATTTGATATGTTCCCTTTTAGAGCTAATATTGGAGAGCAGTTTCTTTGTGTATGGTCAAGACTATTTTTGGCAAATTTGGGGAGTAGCTATGGGCACTCCTTGTGCGAATAGCTACTCCAATGTAGTCCTTGCACAATGGGAACAGTCAAAAGTCCTCTCTGATATGAACCCATGGAAAGGGCATTTTTTTATTATGGACATTTCGTTGATGACATCTTTATTCTCTGGAAAGGAGATGAGGAGCAGCTATTGTTCATTGACTACTTTAACAACAGTACTGATTTCTTGGAGTTCAATTGAAATTATTCTACTTCTGAGATCGACTTTCTAGATGTCCATTTGGACTTGCAATCTAAGAAGAGGCTGCATACTAGTCTGCACAGAAAAAATACATGGAAGAACCATTATCTACATTGTAAGAGTATGCACCCGCATCACGCATTCAAAAACATCATGGAAAATCAAACTGTACGTATTTCTAGGCTTTGTACCAAGGATATTGATTTTGAAAAGAAACGTAATAGGTTGTATGGCAACCTGGAAAGTAATCAACTTTTGCTAGCTCTCGCTCCATTTATTGGTTTTTATCTATATATTTTTTATATCTTTCATTAAATTTTTGGTTTTAACAGTTTCTCAGCTGTTAAGGTACACTTGAGCTTGTTTTTACTGTTTTCATGTTTCTCTGTGTACCAATTGTTGTTCTTAGAGCTCTTGCTTAGTTAGCTCACTGAAAGCAGTTAACATTATCTGATCATTAGTATTCACCCTAGCATACCTAAGAAATTGCCCCTTCACAACATTCCTGGGAATGTGCTTGGGGTGCATACTTTGGCTGTGCATTGTGCTACACCTTCTGCAGGGTTTCTTATAAATCCCCTAAGGTATGTTTTTTTAATAATTTTCACATACAAAAAGTCTGTAGTCTCAGCTGAGAACTTAAAAGTAAATCTTAAAAAAATTGTCTGTTGTAAATATTTCAACAAAGTCATATAACAGGGGAATGGGGCCTGTCCAGATGAAAAAGGCGTCATCCACACACCTGCCATAGAAAGAGATATATTGTTGAAATAAACTGGCATTGTCTAAAGCATAGTATTCCAAATTATATCTTGAAACACAGTATTCCAAATTATATATATTGAAACACAGTATTCCATATTGTATATTGAAACACAGTTTTCCAAATTATTTATTATTTTTACCATTGTGTAAAACATATAGCATTTCCCATTATGCAAGAATGACGTTTGCATAACTATTAGCACAAGGTATACCCATGGCTATACCTACTTTTTGTATATAAAATATATCAAATGTAAAAATATTATTCAGAATGATCTCTAATAAAGAGCCTATCAAGTGGATGTGTATTGATGTATAAAAACAGTGTAATAAACTCAATGCCCACATCATTAGGTATTACCATAAACAGTAAGGCCACACCAATTGTAACCAGTAAGAAAACATCACTTCTACTGGACCCAGACTATTCATACAGTGATGCCAAGAAATACTTGGTGTCCCTTAAAACTAAGTTAACCTTGTCTAACATAATTTGAAGTTGTTTTTCAAGATATATATTGATAAGGGCTCATTAGCTCACCCCTACCTGAAACAACAGGCCTCACAGGTGGTTTATTTAAAGACTTATCGATCTTTGGGAGGCCATAAATTGTTGGACTAGTAGGGTGTTCAACTGCAAAAAACTCTAGCAGGTCATTCTGAATGCTACACTCTAAGGACAAATCAGACAAAATGGACCGTATATCTAATATTACCTTCTCAACTTTCATTTTAGCACACATTTCATAAGTAAACTCATCTGATAACATATCTAACAAATTCTCAACATAATACGAGGTGTCCATTAGAACAATGGCACTTCCTTTATCTGCTGGTCTAATATACTAGTATTAATCATGAGCAAGTCCACCAGGGCTCGAGATTGTAGCTCTGTGACATTATAAACGTCTTTGTGATGCTTTCTCTGCAGAAATTCATGACTATCCTGTTCACAGAGCTTACGAAATGTATCTACTAGAGGTGGATACAAATTGACTTGGTAACATATATATTGCTCTGTGCTCTACTATTTAGCCCATAAAGCAGTTGAAGGGAAATATTCCTTATGAATAACCTCAAGTCGGCTATCACCTCACAGAGGTTCATAGGTAGGTACTAGGCTATCTGCCAGAGGGTATTTATAAGCCTAGCCAGAGTGTGTCGGCTTTCGCCACCCCATTGATTGGTTAACTGATCCTCTGTCAAGCAGAGCCAATGAAGTGATCCCAGGGGTGTAATAAGATAGAACCTCTGAATGAAATAAAAGAGAGGCCTTTATTTTAAACTTGATGTTGTTCAGGTGTCAGGATGACTAAAGAAATATTCACTATCAGATCTGAGAAATCTTTCTCCTTATTGACAGCCCCAGTTCAAGCTGTTTGGCCTGAGATATCCTTTTTCAGACCTGTCCTCCTCTGCTCTTTGAGCGGCCTCTTTTTTCCCTGATGGGTAGTGGCTCCAGAAGATGTACCTCTAAATAAACATCTGCATCAGTAATTCCATTAGAAGAGCTGCTGGTAGATGTTCTTTCCTTGAGACAGTTCTCATTGGACATTGTATATGTTGTCTTATTGGATAGAGCCAATGGGGTCACCTCTGATGCTTTGGGAGAGTTGAGTGGGAAACAATGAGATGTTGCCATCTTTTAACTGAGGTCGCAGTTTTCCCATGGCAGTAGTTGAATTCTTTCTCTGTTTGAGAAGTTTCAGCCCTAGGCCACACAAAAAGTTGGCCATTCTGGAAGTCAGCAAAATCCCTAGTCGGCTTCATATGTTTACTCTCCTGCAAACGTTTAAGAGATGTGAAGCAGGAGATAATCTAGTTTTCGTTTACAAGGTGGAGAGTCCCTGTATATATCTACCTTGTCAAAATCTGACTGAATTTCTTGCATTAAAACAGCTTCTATGGGTTTAAAGTGTTTAATAAGAAGTCTGATGTAATTAAATCAAATCTCAATATTAAGTGCCTGGCACTCTCTCAACATTTTAGGGTACTGGTTTCCATAATTAGGAATAGAAAGTACTCTCATACCCCTTGGTATGGCTGTATGGAATAAACAGGCCTCTAGATGCAGTCTCTACCATTGGAGGCATTTAAACTTAAAAAAGTTAGTCTCTATCCTCCTAAAAATAGTCATAAAAGCTTCCATGTCATTTGCAGTACATTCTGTCATGGTGTCTAATTTCAAACAGCCCATAGTACAAAAAGGATTCCCTTCCTATTGTAAAATGAATTCCAGTCATCCATGAAGATTATGAGTACTGGAAACATTCGGATTATAAACCGATTCAGTAAATCCTCCCTCTGTCATGCTCTGTTTGCCAGATGCAAAGACTAAACGTGAAGAAAACCAAGCCAAACAGATGAAGACTGACTCTACAAATAAATAAAACTTTCAATGCAAGAGTAGCCAGGCATGATACATGCAGACAAAAATGTAATAATTTTAATTTAAAAGGCAATAAAACAAATACAACTAGCAAATAAAACACCAAGTAAAACAGATAAGTGCTTTCACTCAAGTCTTGGAGCTTCATCAGATCTAACTAACACAGTGCTTGAGACTAAAGATACAAAGGTTCTGAAGTTAACTGTTCAGATCATGTGACCTGTGCAGAGATCTTAAGGGAGCATAGTCATTCAAACCTTTTTCTTTGTCACTTTGTATTTTTAGGATCCATTTAGTTTCTACACATTCTGTCTTATTACTAATGTTACCTCTCCTTATGCTTTTATTCACTAGCTGTAATACAAGAAATTTAAATGTATGTGTAGTCACAGCACTTAAGACATGTTTACATAAAGCATTCTTTTTGTCTTTCCTGGAGCTATCATAAATATGCTCACAAATGTGATCTTTAAGCATTCTGTTTGTCTTACTAATATAAAAACTACTACATGTTGTACAGTTTGCAATATATACTAAATCACAGCTCTTGCAATTAGCAAAAAAATCAAGCTTATACACATGCTTAGTTATGGGATGTTCATAAACCTCATTTGTTAAAACATACTGACACACATCACAGTCTCTGCAGGGTTATGTGCCTTTTCTATCCGTTATAGGTTGCTTCCTAGCAAAAGATTTCTAGCATATTTTCTTAAGGGAGGTGTTCTTAAAACAAAACTTACGGCAGTCTCCTAGAATAGATTTATTTATATCATCACAGGTCAAGACATGCCACAGCCAGTGCTTTTTAAGAATACTGCATATACAGCTGACATTACTGGAATAAGTTACACTTGTTCTTAATGTATTAACCTGTGGGACCAGTACTGTTTATTCTCATCATCCTGTGATGAAAGAAAGGTCTAGTATAACCTTTTCTATTTGACATAACATAATTTTTTGCTTTTTCTATCTCATACTCAGAGTAGCCTCTACTAAGCAGGTCAGAAGAGAGTACACTGAAAGTAGATAATACTATCTGATCATTAGTATTCAACCTAGCATACCTAAGAAACTGCCCCTTCACAACTTTCCTGGGAATGTGCTTGGGGTGCATACTTTGTGCATTGTGCTACATCTTCTGTAGGGTTTGTTATAAACCTCTGTTTCTATGGTATGTTGTTTTTAATAATTTTCACATACAAAAAGTCTATAGTCTCAGCTGAGAACGTAAAAGTAAATCTTAATAAAATGTGCTGTCTGGTGTAAAGTTTCAACAAAGTCATATAACGGGAGTGGGGCCTGTCCAGATGAAAAAGGCATTATCCACAAATCTGCTATAGAAAGATATATTGTTGAATTAAATTGGCATTGTCTAAAACATAAAGCATCTCCCAGTAGGCAAGAACCAAGTCTGCATAACAATTAGCACAAGGTGTACCCATGGTTACACCTTTTTGCATATAAAATACATCACTAAATGTAAAAATGTTATTAGTCAGAATGATCTCTAATAAAGAGCCTATCATGAGGATGCGTGTTGCTGCATAATCAGAAAACTTAGAAACAATGTAATAAACTCAGTATCCAAAACATTAAGTAAACAGTGAGGTCACATCCACTGTAACCAGTAAGAAAACATCACTTCTATTGGACCCAGACCATTCACACAGTGATGTCAAGAAATGCTTGGTGTCCCTTAAAACTGAGTTAACCTGGTCTAACATAGGTTGAAGTTGTTTTTCAACATATATTGATAAGGGATGATTAGTCCACTCACTACCTGAAACAATAGCTCTCGTAGGTGGTTTATTTAAAGACTTGTGAATCTTTGGGAGGCCATAAATTGTTGGAACAGTAGGGTGCTCTTCAGCGAAAAACTCAAGCAGGTCATTATAAATGCTACACTCTAAGGACAAATCAGACAAAACGGATTGTATACCTAATATTAATTTCTCAACTGTTATTAATGAGACAAAATTATTTTGTAGAGAACTGGGGAAAAAAAAGAAAAAGGTATAGAAACAGTACAAAAAAGAAGTAAGTACATTTTGGAGAAATATTTGTGAAGAAATGCTTGGTCCATAAATATCTGTTCATTTGTGTGCATCTCATACATAAAAGAGCTGCTTTGTGTGTATGTATATGTGTATATATATATATATATATATATATATATATATATATATATACATACATACATACATACATATATACATACACACACACATACACATTCCCTTTTGGAATGTACCTCACAACATCTGCAGCAGCTGGAAAGGCCACAGAAGTACCTCACAAAAAGAATTACAAGCCTCAAACAGATGCCCTACACTGATAGTCTCAAAAAACTCCAACTTTACTCTGTAGCATATTGCCTACTCAGAGGTGATCTCTGTCTAACATATAAAGCAATGTCAAACCCAGAGCTGGTGGACATGCTACACCTAAAAAAATCCCAATCCCTCTCAGCTACATATTCTAGGGACCTAAACCTTGTCACCACAAAAACAGGACTTGCTGGAGGGATAGATTCCTTTCCCAGAGACTTCCCATACTCTGGAACAGGCTACCCATCTATGTCAGGCAAAGTTCCTCATTAACACTCTTCAAGAAAAATCTTGATGAGTGAATGGGAAATAGGAAATACACCCTGGGGATCACTGCTATGGCTCTGCTCGACAGGGGCACAGGAAATTAACAGGAAACAGATTTGGAGTCTGCAGCCTTTACAGTGTGGGCTCTGTCAGTGAGCCAGTTGGCAACCCACCTTGTGTTGTAAGGATTTATACCTAGTTTAGTGAGTTTAGCTATAATTCCAGAATGGGGAATGGTGTCAAAAGCCTTGGCAAGGTCAAGATAGGCTGTGTGAACCACCTTACCCTCATCTACGGCTTTGGTGACTGCCTCAAAGAAGTCGATCAGGTCCAGAAGGCATGATCTGCCTTTCACAAACCTGAACTGGGTGGAGTCCAGAGTTTGGTGGTTACCGATGTCTTTGTTTATGAGTTCCATGGCCTTGTAGACCAGGCTCATCAGGCTAATAGGGCTATAGTTCCCAGGATCAGTAGTGGCTCCCCCTTTGTGGGGTGGGATAACCGTTGGTGTGCCATTCAGTGGGCACAAAGCCTGATGTGAGACGATTGAACATGGTGCTTAGGTGGGGAGCCAGTTCGTTCTGAAGTTCGTGTAAAATGCAGCCTGGGTGTTGTCCGGTCCCATGGATGCTGTGTTTTTGGTTTTAGACAGTGCAGCTTTTACCTGCATAGATGTTATTACAGGGACTCTGCATTCTTCCTGTATAGATATGGGCCCTTTAGGGGGTGAGAGGGGGGTAAAGTTAGCACTGAACCTATCTGCCAGGATGTTGGCAATATCAGTTGGTTCTGTAATTTTCTTGCCATTGTGCTGTAACTCAAAGCAGATCTGGGTGTTGCCATTAAGATTCTTGACATAGCTATAGAATGCTTTGTGGTTGCCCTTAGAATCAGTGGTGATTTTGTTTTCATAGCTAGCTTTGGAGGATCTTATAAGGGATCTCAGCTTCTTACTGAGGCTGACCAGGGAGCTCCTCCACTCATGGGATTTTACTCTCTTTTGCAACAGTTTCTTCCTTCTGTTGTAGAGTTTGTTTATGGCAGGGGACCATCAGATTGGCTTCCTTTTTTTGAAAGATAGTGTTTTGGTTCTATTTGGGATAGCACGATCTATGCACTCATGTAACGGCATATAGAGTGCATTTGTGTAGGATTCAGCAGTCGTAACTGTATTGTACATCTGCATGGGTGTCATGACGTTCACCACTTCTGTCTTAAGAAGCATGAAGTTGGCTTTGGAGAAATTTTTTACCATGGTTTTCTAAATAGTGGGTGAGGGCTGGATGCAGATATCTAGGGTGATTTGCTTATGGTCGGATCTGACCAACAAGGAGTTGACTTCAGGTGTAGAACACCAGTCACTCATGTTGGTAATGACTAGGTGTAGGATATTGTTGCCCCTGGTGGGGGTGTGGAGAAGTTGATCCAGGGCATTGGACTTTATGAATTCCAGAAAGCGTTGAGCAAAGGAGTTGGTACATGAGTGGTTTTCCCAGTTAATGGTGGGTTAGTTGAAATCGCCCATTATTAGGGCTTGCGCTTTTATTTTTAGTTTGTCTTTGCATTATTTTACATCTATCTTTTAGTATTTTTGATGATCTGTTTTCTTTTCTATAATCTTCTACCTGTGATACTTATTGTCTTAGTTGCTTTATAATTTTCTCTATTTGATGCTTCCATGGTGGCATTCATCTTGTTCCCTTCCCTTGTTAATCTATATTTTTCATCTCTTATAAGTTTGGCTGCACAGAAATTCAGTCTGTTTATTTCTGTTATACTTTATATATATGGATCTACTTTGAATTAATGAATCCTATAATGCCGAACTTCAGAAAATCAAGACCAGAACAACAAAATAGGAAAATACTGAAAGTGCACATAACCGAAGTTCAGAATGCCAAAAAGTAGATTGGGTGAGGTGTTTTCTGTGTGTACAAGTGGTAGGTGTAGTGTTTTGTAGTTTTAAAGAACCTTAATGTAGCGTGCTGGCTTGTAGTTCGAATATTAATGGTGAGCTTGAGAATGTAATTGTAGTATGTCTGTTTGGGCGTATGAGTTATGCAGACTGTTTGTTTCGTTTCTGGAAACTTTATGGTAAGTTTATATTATTTAAAAATAAATACCAGTTATTGTAAAAGGTATGTTTATAATGAAGGAATGTTGGTGTCTCTGACGACCCACCACTGAACCAGTAATCAAGGAGCCTCAATCCTCACCACTGGCAACAGTGGGGCATGTTCACTGAGAGGATGACAGGTACACACACAGTATTTCCAGATGCAGCTCTCTCCATCTAGTGCAATTTCCCTTAAGAGCACACAGAGACTACAGTCAGCCTGGGTCTGGTTTCTCCCTCTTTCTCAAGATCCCCAATAAGTCTCCCCACTGGAACAGCTATAGAGTTGAGATCTCAGCTGAGTGACCCAGGCACGACCTCTAGTACCCTCTCTGCCCAACAGGTGCTTCGTGTTCCTACCGAAGTAGCTGGCACACACACTCTTTGATGTTTGATTTACACACACACACACACACACACACACACACACACACACACACACACACACACACACACACACACACACACACACACACCTGGGAAAGGCTGGCACAGGTTTACTAGCTATGCCATCTTCTGCCCAGATTATAATGTAGTTACCACTACCACCAGTCACGCCTTATCAGCTACTTTAGGGCCCTCAACAAAGGGTGTAATTTTACTGTGTAATGTTAATATTAATAAAAATGGAAGTCTGACCAAGAGCAAGGCTATTAGAAGAGGCCTACACAGTGTCACCAAATAAATATGCATGTACTCACAAAACTTAAATATCTCAACCAAAGATTAGCCGCAAAGAAAGGTTTAAATATATTTAATAAATAAAGCAACAAGAAATACTAAATATATATTCACAGTGACATCAGGGTTCAAAACCACAATAAATATTTAAAATAACATTGTAGTACAGGCTCACACAAAGAAAAATATCTAAACTAAGTTTCACTATATTCCTGACTGTATCTAAGAGAATTACTATGCCCTAAAAACTTACTTACAGCAAGGCAGATGTGGTGAATATTGTTGTCAGGTCCAAGACAGAAATCAGGATGCTCTGTCATAGTAAGAGACTTTTCAAAATAATATTTAAATATTACTGCTGGGATAGCTTGCAGAATGACATCATTTCTGGTTATATGACTTCTAGTTCTCATGCAAACCCCCATTGCTGGTGGCTGGTAGCATTTAGAATCTACCTGTAAAAATACATAGACAAGGGCTTTTGCTCAGACCTTTGGCAAGTGCTGCAAGTCAAAAAACAATTGCATTCCTTCATGCTTCCAAATTAGCAATTAGTTCACCCCAAAGACAATACAAAAAACTTCCTAGTACAGACTTTGTGTCTCTGGCTGCATTGAAGCATCTTTATGGCCTAGCCTATAAAGTAATTTAATTTCAGATATTTTTTTAAAGTTTGTTGGACTGAGATTAACCCTCCAGTTTCCCCTGTTAACATATACATTTAAACAGTTACAATAGTGCATGTACATTTCTGTTCCCTTCCAGTAGGGCACACTGTGGATACATTTTAAGCACAAGCACTTTACAAATACCTTTTCAACACAAACATCTGTACAAAGCAGTTTGATATACACATGGCATGCAGTTCTAATACATTTTGAACACAAGCATCTTATACGACATACAGTTCTAATACATTTTTAACATTGGCATCTTCTATAAATTACTTTGATATTCACAAATGACTTAATTATTTACAAAATTCCAGCTAGCTGTGCTGGTAGTACCACCTTTTGTCATGGTATCTGTGCTCTGTTTTAGGGTACATACTGCAATGTTGGAGAGGTAGTTTTGATGGCCTTGTAAGTGTTGCTGTGGAAGGTAGGTTTATATTGAAAGAACACAGATGTCTTGGATTTCCTTTGGTCAGCATTGTGCAGTCTCGGAGTTGGTATATTAAATTTGCCCCCCCTGCTAAAGTGCAAGTTTCAGTATTTTGTGATTTTTGTAATTTTGGTTTCAATATTGTGAATTTAACAGTATGGGATTCGTTATTTCCAAGTAGATCCATATACATATACACACACACACACATACATACATACATACGCACGCATACACACACATATATACACACACACACACATATATATATATATATATATATATGTCACTTGTCCCTTTAATACATATGACAAGCACGTGGGGTAGTTTGTTTAAATGCTTTATTGCACAGAAACATATAGATAGCAGCATCATGGAATATAAACAAACAGACCTTATAGGCATGCATGCTTACATCTCAACAGTTTACTTACAAAATGGCAGACATGCACGTGCTCAGTATTTATGCACTTGTGCAAGCCCTTGGATAACTGTGTACACACACACACACACATATCTACATCCTCCCTCTTAAAAAGATTGCCCTTAAATGAAAATGACATTGCAGTTAGATATGCATTTAGAAACAATGTTGATGTCCAAGTTGCCGTGTATCTTATAACATGGTCTGGAAATGCGACCAGATCTGGTAACATAACAATCATGACTGGGTTTAGCAACAGGGACAGTCTTCATTGAACAGCTTATATCAGAAACTTCAGGATTCATCACAGGAATGGGAATATTCTCTGGAACTGGAACACTGGACAACTCCTCTGAGATAGAGAGTCTTTCTCACAGGCTATGTGCTGTAGTATAGGCTCGGAAACTGGTATCAAATGCTTCCAATGCCACCTAAAGTCTACTCCTTGGGATTCCAAAATGTTCGATCTTAGCTTTGGGTAAATATTCTTCATGACTCCAATCTGATAATAACCTTTGGAAATTTGCATTCTTACTACTTCTCCATTTTGTAATGGATTGAGCGGTTTGCTGGCCTTAACGTAATAAAACGTCTGGGCTAAATGCTTCTTCAACAGATTGTTTTTCACTGACTTGTTGTTCTTGACACATGGAACCAACAATTTACTACTGATTGGCAATGTGGTTCTGGTTTGTCTCGACAGAAGTCTCTGAGCAGGTGAAGCAAGATGTTTATCACAAGGAATATTTCTAAGATTCAACAGATTCAAGAAAACATCACTATTGTATTGTTCTGACTTCTCTAGAAACTGTTTTGCACTTTGAACTGCGTGTTCTGGCAAACCATTTGACTGAGGATACTCTTGGCTACTCATAACATGCAAAGTCCCACTCCAGCAAATCTTTTGAACTGTTGGCTTGTGAACTATGTGCCATTCTTAGAAATAACTTTGTGTGGACATCCATGGACTGCAAAATGATGCTTC